>NC_086444.1:579725102-580049685 GCF_028390025.1 Pseudophryne corroboree | reverse complement strand
TATTTCTCTATTTTAATTGCATTTCATTTTTGTATCACTTTCTCTATAGCTCCGGCTTTCTAAATACTAATTTATTAACACTATAGTTTTTTCACTGGTATGCTACGCTGGGCTTTCTGGCTTATGCTGGTGTTTTGGGGTGCCACACCCTGCACCTAGATATAGCGCTAGGGACCCCAAATATACAGAGACGCCTTGATGCGGCTTTGGGGCTTATTCACACATTTGCACAAATATGTGTAACGAAGATCTCTGAATTCTATTATTATGTGGGATTTATATCTGGTTACGGTTATCTTTCAGGGTGCTGGAGGAAACAAATGCCTTTTTTTTCTTGCTTAGAAATACCCCTCCCTTTCGAGCACCTGAATGATATCACTAAGCTAAATGAGCATCTACCAATATATATGTTTGTTGTGAGAGGCAGAGAGGTTCCTGCATTAGGAGGAGGTGCAGGCCCTGACATGCCACATGGAGCATTATGGGGTTGCTCCAAGGTAGGTAGCGCTTAGCTTAGACATATTGTAGTAAGGAGCCATTATCATGTGGCTCCTTGCTGGTTAATCTTAGACCCAGATTGGGGTAATGGAGGTGTGAGGTGTGGTGCCTCTGGACTGGCTGAGCTGGATGGCCTTAGTGTGGCATACCTTTACATTCTATTAACACTTTTCACTTATTAATTTTTTTAACACTATTTCTCTATTTTAATTGCATTTCATTTTTGTATCACTTTCTCTATAGCTTCGGCTTCCTAAATATTAATTTATTAACACTATAGTTTTTTCACTGGTATGCTACGCTGGGCTTTCTGGCTTATGCTGGTGTTTTGGGGTGCCACACCCTGCACCTAGATATAGCGCTAGGGACCCCAAATATACAGAGACGCCTTGATGCGGCTTTAGGGCTTATTCACACATTTGCGCAAATATGTGTAACGAAGATCTCTGAATTCTATTATTATGTGGAATTTATATCTGGTTACGGTTATCTTTCAGGGTGCTGGGGGAAACAAATGCCTTTTTTTCTTGCTTAGAAATACCCCTCCCTTTCGAGCACCTGAATGATATCACTAAGCTAATTGAGCATCTACCAATATATATGTTTGTTGTGAGAGGCAGAGAGGTTCCTGCATTAGAAGGAGGTGCAGGCCCTGACATGCTACATGGAGCATTATGGGGTTGCTCCAAGGTAGGTAGCTCTTAGCTTAGACATATTGTAGTAAGGAGCCATTATCATGTGGCTCCTTGCTGGTTAATCTTAGACCCAGATTGGGGTAATGGAGGTGTGAGGTGTGGTGCCTCTGGACTGGCTGAGCTGGATGGCCTTAGTGTGGCATACCTTTACATTCTATTAACACTTTTCACTTATTAATTTTTTTAACACTATTTCTCTATTTTAATTGCATTTCATTTTTGTATCACTTTCTCTATAGCTTCGGCTTCCTAAATACTAATTTATTAACACTATAGTTTTTTCACTGGTATGCTATGCTGGGCTTCCTGGCTTATGCTGGTGTTTTTGGGTGCCACACCCTGCACCTAGATATAGCGCTAGGGACCCCAAATATACAGAGACGCCTTGATGCGGCTTTGGGGCTTATTCACACATTTGCGCAAATATGTGTAACGAAGATCTCTGAATTCTATTATTATGTGGAATTTATATTTGGTTACGGTTATCTTTCAGGGTGCTGGGGGAAACAAATGCCTTTTTTTCTTGCTTAGAAATACCCCTCCCTTTTGAGCACCTGAATGATATCACTAAGCTAATTGAGCATCTACCAATATATATGTTTGTTGTGAGAGGCAGAGAGGTTCCTGCATTAGGAGGAGGTGCAGGCCCTGACATGCCACATGGAGCATTATGGGGTTGCTCCAAGGTAGGTAGCTCTTAGCTTAGACATATTGTAGTAAGGAGCCATTATCATGTGGCTCCTTGCTGGTTAATCTTAGACCCAGATTGGGGTAATGGAGGTGTGAGGTGTGGTGCCTCTGGACTGGCTGAGCTGGATGGCCTTAGTGTGGCATACCTTTACATTCTATTAACACTTTTCACTTATTAATTTTTTTAACACCATTTCTCTATTTTAATTGCATTTCATTTTTGTATCACTTTCTCTATAGCTTCGGCTTCATAAATATTAATTTATTAACACTATAGTTTTTTCACTAGTATGCTACGCTGGGCTTTCTGGCTTATGCTGGTGTTTTGGGGTGCCACACCCTGCACCTAGATATAGCGCTAGGGACCCAAAATATACAGAGACGCCTTGATGCGGCTTTAGGGCTTATTCACACATTTGCGCAAATATGTGTAACGAAGATCTCTGAATTCTATTATTATGTGGAATTTATATCTGGTTACGGTTATCTTTCAGGGTGCTGGGGGAAACAAATGCCTTTTTTTCTTGCTTAGAAATACCCCTCCCTTTCGAGCACCTGAATGATATCACTAAGCTAATTGAGCATCTACCAATATATATGTTTGTTGTGAGAGGCAGAGAGGTTCCTGCATTAGAAGGAGGTGCAGGCCCTGACATGCTACATGGAGCATTATGGGGTTGCTCCAAGGTAGGTAGCTCTTAGCTTAGACATATTGTAGTAAGGAGCCATTATCATGTGGCTCCTTGCTGGTTAATCTTAGACCCAGATTGGGGTAATGGAGGTGTGAGGTGTGGTGCCTCTGGACTGGCTGAGCTGGATGGCCTTAGTGTGGCATACCTTTACATTCTATTAACACTTTTCACTTATTAATTTTTTTAACACTATTTCTCTATTTTAATTGCATTTCATTTTTGTATCACTTTCTCTATAGCTTCGGCTTCCTAAATACTAATTTATTAACACTATAGTTTTTTCACTGGTATGCTATGCTGGGCTTCCTGGCTTATGCTGGTGTTTTTGGGTGCCACACCCTGCACCTAGATATAGCGCTAGGGACCCCAAATATACAGAGACGCCTTGATGTGGCTTTGGGGCTTATTCACACATTTGCGCAAATATGTGTAACGAAGATCTCTGAATTCTATTATTATGTGGAATTTATATTTGGTTACGGTTATCTTTCAGGGTGCTGGGGGAAACAAATGCCTTTTTTTCTTGCTTAGAAATACCCCTCCTTTTCGAGCACCTGAATGATATCACTAAGCTAATTGAGCATCTACCAATATATATGTTTGTTGTGAGAGGCAGAGAGGTTCCTGCATTAGGAGGAGGTGCAGGCCCTGACATGCCACATGGAGCATTATGGGGTTGCTCCAAGGTAGGTAGCTCTTAGCTTAGACATATTGTAGTAAGGAGCCATTATCATGTGGCTCCTTGCTGGTTAATCTTAGACCCAGATTGGGGTAATGGAGGTGTGAGGTGTGGTGCCTCTGGACTGGCTGAGCTGGATGGCCTTAGTGTGGCATACCTTTACATTCTATTAACACTTTTCACTTATTAATTTTTTTAACACTATTTCTCTATTTTAATTGCATTTCATTTTTGTATCACTTTCTCTATAGCTTCGGCTTCCTAAATACTAATTTATTAACACTATAGTTTTTTCACTGGTATGCTACGCTGGGCTTTCTGACTTATGCTGGTGTTTTGGGGGTACCACACCCTGCACCTAGATATAGCGCTAGGGACCCCAAATATACAGAGACGCCTTGATGCGGCTTTGGGGCTTATTCACACATTTGCGCAAATATGTGTAACGAAGATCTCTGAATTCTATTATTATGTGGAATTTATATTTGGTTACGGTTATCTTTCAGGGTGCTGGTGGAAACAAATGCCTTTTTTTCTTGCTTAGAAATACCCCTCCTTTTCGAGCACCTGAATGATATCACTAAGCTAATTGAGCATCTACCAATATATATGTTTGTTGTGAGAGGCAGAGAGGTTCCTGCATTAGGAGGAGGTGCAGGCCCTGACATGCCACATGGAGCATTATGGGGTTGCTCCAAGGTAGGTAGCTCTTAGCTTAGACATATTGTAGTAAGGAGCCATTATCATGTGGCTCCTTGCTGGTTAATCTTAGACCCAGATTGGGGTAATGGAGGTGTGAGGTGTGGTGCCTCTGGACTGGCTGAGCTGGATGGCCTTAGTGGGGCATACCTTTACATTCTATTAACACTTTTCACTTATTAATTTTTTTAACACTATTTCTCTATTTTAATTGCATTTCATTTTTGTATCACTTTCTCTATAGCTTCGGCTTCCTAAATACTAATTTATTAACACTATAGTTTTTTCACTGGTATGCTATGCTGGGCTTTCTGGCTTATGCTGGTGTTTTCGGGTGCCACACCCTGCACCTAGATATAGCGCTAGGGACCCCAAATATACAGAGACGCCTTGATGCGGCTTTGGGGCTTATTCACACATTTGCGCAAATATGTGTAACGAAGATCTCTGAATTCTATTATTATGTGGAATTTATATTTGGTTACGGTTATCTTTCAGGGTTCTGGGGGAAACAAATGCCTTTTTTTCTTGCTTAGAAATACCCCTCCCTTTCGAGCACCTGAATGATATCACTAAGCTAATTGACCATCTACCAATATATATGTTTGTTGTGAGAGGCAGAGAGGTTCCTGCATTAGGAGGAGGTGCAGGCCCTGACATGCCACATGGAGCATTATGGGGTTGCTCCAAGGTAGGTAGCTCTTAGCTTAGACATATTGTAGTAAGGAGCCATTATCATGTGGCTCCTTGCTGGTTAATCTTAGACCCAGAATGGGGTAATGGAGGTGTGAGGTGTGGTGCCTCTGGACTGGCTGAGCTGGATGGCCTTAGTGTGGCATACCTTTACATTCTATTAACATTTTTCACTTATTAATTTTTTTAACATTATTTCTCTTTTTTAATTGCATTTCATTTTTGTATCACTTTCTCTATAGCTTCGGCTTCCTAAATACTAATTTATTAACACTATATTTTTTTCACTGGTATGCTACGCTGGGCTTTCTGGCTTATGCTGGTGTTTTGGGGTGCAACACCCTGCACCTAGATATAGCGCTAGGGACCCCAAATATACAGAGACGCCTTGATGCGGCTTTGGGGCTTATTCACACATTTGCGCAAATATGTGTAACGAAGATCTCTGAATTCTATTATTATGTGGAATTTATATCTGGTTACGGTTATCTTTCAGGGTGCTGGGGGAAACAAATGCCTTTTTTTCTTGCTTAGAAATACCCCTCCCTTTCGAGCACCTGAATGATATCACTAAGCTAATTGAGCATCTACCAATATATATGTTTGTTGTGAGAGGCAGAGAGGTTCCTGCATTAGGAGGAGGTGCAGGCCCTGACATGCCACATGGAGCATTATGGGGTTGCTCCAAGGTAGGTAGCTCTTAGCTTAGACATATTGTAGTAAGGAGCCATTATCATGTGGCTCCTTGCTGGTTAATCTTAGACCCAGATTGGGGTAATGGAGGTGTGAGGTGTGGTGCCTCTGGACTGGCTGAGCTGGATGGCCTTAGTGTGGCATACCTTTACATTCTATTAACACTTTTCACTTATTAATTTTTTTAACACTATTTCTCTATTTTAATTGCATTTCATTTTTGTATCACTTTCTCTATAGCTTCGGCTTCATAAATATTAATTTATTAACACTATAGTTTTTTCACTAGTATGCTACGCTGGGCTTTCTGGCTTATGCTGGTGTTTTGGGGTGCCACACCCTGCACCTAGATATAGCGCTAGGGACCCAAAATATACAGAGACGCCTTGATGCGGCTTTAGGGCTTATTCACACATTTGCGCAAATATGTGTAACGAAGATCTCTGAATTCTATTATTATGTGGAATTTATATCTGGTTACGGTTATCTTTCAGGGTGCTGGGGGAAACAAATGCCTTTTTTTCTTGCTTAGAAATACCCCTCCCTTTCGAGCACCTGAATGATATCACTAAGCTAATTGAGCATCTACCAATATATATGTTTGTTGTGAGAGGCAGAGAGGTTCCTGCATTAGAAGGAGGTGCAGGCCCTGACATGCTACATGGAGCATTATGGGGTTGCTCCAAGGTAGGTAGCTCTTAGCTTAGACATATTGTAGTAAGGAGCCATTATCATGTGGCTCCTTGCTGGTTAATCTTAGACCCAGATTGGGGTAATGGAGGTGTGAGGTGTGGTGCCTCTGGACTGGCTGAGCTGGATGGCCTTAGTGTGGCATACCTTTACATTCTATTAACACTTTTCACTTATTAATTTTTTTAACACTATTTCTCTATTTTAATTGCATTTCATTTTTGTATCACTTTCTCTATAGCTTCGGCTTCCTAAATACTAATTTATTAACACTATAGTTTTTTCACTGGTATGCTATGCTGGGCTTCCTGGCTTATGCTGGTGTTTTTGGGTGCCACACCCTGCACCTAGATATAGCGCTAGGGACCCCAAATATACAGAGACGCCTTGATGCGGCTTTGGGGCTTATTCACACATTTGCGCAAATATGTGTAACGAAGATCTCTGAATTCTATTATTATGTGGAATTTATATTTGGTTACGGTTATCTTTCAGGGTGCTGGGGGAAACAAATGCCTTTTTTTCTTGCTTAGAAATACCCCTCCTTTTCGAGCACCTGAATGATATCACTAAGCTAATTGAGCATCTACCAATATATATGTTTGTTGTGAGAGGCAGAGAGGTTCCTGCATTAGGAGGAGGTGCAGGCCCTGACATGCCACATGGAGCATTATGGGGTTGCTCCAAGGTAGGTAGCTCTTAGCTTAGACATATTGTAGTAAGGAGCCATTATCATGTGGCTCCTTGCTGGTTAATCTTAGACCCAGATTGGGGTAATGGAGGTGTGAGGTGTGGTGCCTCTGGACTGGCTGAGCTGGATGGCCTTAGTGTGGCATACCTTTACATTCTATTAACACTTTTCACTTATTAATTTTTTTAACACTATTTCTCTATTTTAATTGCATTTCATTTTTGTATCACTTTCTCTATAGCTTCGGCTTCCTAAATACTAATTTATTAACACTATAGTTTTTTCACTGGTATGCTACGCTGGGCTTTCTGACTTATGCTGGTGTTTTGGGGTGCCACACCCTGCACCTAGATATAGCGCTAGGGACCCCAAATATACAGAGACGCCTTGATGCGGCTTTGGGGCTTATTCACACATTTGCGCAAATATGTGTAACGAAGATCTCTGAATTCTATTATTATGTGGAATTTATATTTGGTTACGGTTATCTTTCAGGGTGCTGGTGGAAACAAATGCCTTTTTTTCTTGCTTAGAAATACCCCTCCTTTTCGAGCACCTGAATGATATCACTAAGCTAATTGAGCATCTACCAATATATATGTTTGTTGTGAGAGGCAGAGAGGTTCCTGCATTAGGAGGAGGTGCAGGCCCTGACATGCCACATGGAGCATTATGGGGTTGCTCCAAGGTAGGTAGCTCTTAGCTTAGACATATTGTAGTAAGGAGCCATTATCACGTGGCTCCTTGCTGGTTAATCTTAGACCCAGATTGGGGTAATGGAGGTGTGAGGTGTGGTGCCTCTGGACTGGCTGAGCTGGATGGCCTTAGTGGGGCATACCTTTACATTCTATTAACACTTTTCACTTATTAATTTTTTTAACACTATTTCTCTATTTTAATTGCATTTCATTTTTGTATCACTTTCTCTATAGCTTCGGCTTCCTAAATACTAATTTATTAACACTATAGTTTTTTCACTGGTATGCTATGCTGGGCTTTCTGGCTTATGCTGGTGTTTTCGGGTGCCACACCCTGCACCTAGATATAGCGCTAGGGACCCCAAATATACAGAGACGCCTTGATGCGGCTTTGGGGCTTATTCACACATTTGCGCAAATATGTGTAACGAAGATCTCTGAATTCTATTATTATGTGGAATTTATATTTGGTTACGGTTATCTTTCAGGGTTCTGGGGGAAACAAATGCCTTTTTTTCTTGCTTAGAAATACCCCTCCCTTTCGAGCACCTGAATGATATCACTAAGCTAATTGACCATCTACCAATATATATGTTTGTTGTGAGAGGCAGAGAGGTTCCTGCATTAGGAGGAGGTGCAGGCCCTGACATGCCACATGGAGCATTATGGGGTTGCTCCAAGGTAGGTAGCTCTTAGCTTAGACATATTGTAGTAAGGAGCCATTATCATGTGGCTCCTTGCTGGTTAATCTTAGACCCAGAATGGGGTAATGGAGGTGTGAGGTGTGGTGCCTCTGGACTGGCTGAGCTGGATGGCCTTAGTGTGGCATACCTTTACATTCTATTAACATTTTTCACTTATTAATTTTTTTAACATTATTTCTCTTTTTTAATTGCATTTCATTTTTGTATCACTTTCTCTATAGCTTCGGCTTCCTAAATACTAATTTATTAACACTATATTTTTTTCACTGGTATGCTACGCTGGGCTTTCTGGCTTATGCTGGTGTTTTGGGGTGCAACACCCTGCACCTAGATATAGCGCTAGGGACCCCAAATATACAGAGACGCCTTGATGCGGCTTTGGGGCTTATTCACACATTTGCGCAAATATGTGTAACGAAGATCTCTGAATTCTATTATTATGTGGAATTTATATCTGGTTACGGTTATCTTTCAGGGTGCTGGGGGAAACAAATGCCTTTTTTTCTTGCTTAGAAATACCCCTCCCTTTCGAGCACCTGAATGATATCACTAAGCTAATTGAGCATCTACCAATATATATGTTTGTTGTGAGAGGCAGAGAGGTTCCTGCATTAGGAGGAGGTGCAGGCCCTGACATGCCACATGGAGCATTATGGGGTTGCTCCAAGGTAGGTAGCTCTTAGCTTAGACATATTGTAGTAAGGAGCCATTATCATGTGGCTCCTTGCTGGTTAATCTTAGACCCAGATTGGGGTAATGGAGGTGTGAGGTGTGGTGCCTCTGGACTGGCTGAGCTGGATGGCCTTAGTGTGGCATACCTTTACATTCTATTAACACTTTTCACTTATTAATTTTTTTAACACTATTTCTCTATTTTAATTGCATTTCATTTTTGTATCACTTTCTCTATAGCTTCGGCTTCCTAAATACTAATTTATTAACACTATAGTTTTTTCACTGGTATGCTACGCTGGGCTTTCTGGCTTATGCTGGTGTTTTGTAGAGATGAGCGGGTTCGGTTTCTCTGAATCCGAACCCGCCAGAACTTCATGTTTTTTTTCACGGGTCCGAGCGACTCGGATCTTCCCGCCTTGCTCGGTTAACCCGAGCGCGCCCGAACGTCATCATGACGCTGTCGGATTCTCGCGAGGCTCGGATTCTATCGCGAGACTCGGATTCTATATAAGGAGCCGCGCGTCGCCGCCATTTTCACACGTGCATTGAGATTGATAGGGAGAGGACGTGGCTGGCGTCCTCTCCATTTAGATTATAAGAGACTGAGAGAGATTTACTGGAGCTGACTAGGAGGAGTACTGTTACTGTAGAAGTGTAGAGACTGAGTGGAGAGAGTTTACTAGTGAGGACAGTGCAGTTTACTTTATAATCCGTTCTCTGCCTGAAAAAAGCGATACACAGCACACAGTGACTCAGTCACATACCATATCTGTGTGCACTGCTCAGGCTCAGGCCAGTGTGCTGCATCATCTATTATCTATATATAATATTATATATATCTGTCTGACTGCTCAGCTCACACAGCTTATAATTGTGGGGGAGACTGGGGAGCACTACTGCAGTGCCAGTTATAGGTTATAGCAGGAGCCAGGAGTACATAATATATTATATAGTGAGTGACCACCAGACACACAGTGCAGTTTATTTAATATATCCGTTCTCTGCCTGAAAAAAGCGATACACACAGTGACTCAGTCAGTCACATACCATATCTGTGTGCACTGCTCAGGCTCAGGCCAGTGTGCTGCATCATCTATTATCTATATATAATATTATATATATCTGTCTGACTGCTCAGCTCACACAGCTTATAATTGTGGGGGAGACTGGGGAGCACTACTGCAGTGCCAGTTATAGGTTATAGCAGGAGCCAGGAGTACATAATATATTATATAGTGAGTGACCACCAGACACACAGTGCAGTTTATTTAATATATCCGTTCTCTGCCTGAAAAAAGCGATACACACAGTGACTCAGTCAGTCACATACCATATCTGTGTGCACTGCTCAGGCTCAGGCCAGTGTGCTGCATCATCTATTATCTATATATAATATTATATATATCTGTCTGACTGCTCAGCTCACACAGCTTATAATTGTGGGGGAGACTGGGGAGCACTACTGCAGTGCCAGTTATAGGTTATAGCAGGAGCCAGGAGTACATAATATATTATATAGTGAGTGACCACCAGACACACAGTGCAGTTTATTTAATATATCCGTTCTCTGCCTGAAAAAAGCGATACACACAGTGACTCAGTCAGTCACATACCATATCTGTGTGCACTGCTCAGGCTCAGGCCAGTGTGCTGCATCATCTATATATATTATATATCTGTCTGACTGCTCAGCTCACACAGCTTATAATTGTGGGGGAGACTGGGGAGCACTACTGCAGTGCCAGTTATAGGTTATAGCAGGAGCCAGGAGTACATATTATATTAAAATTAAACAGTGCACACTTTTGCTGCAGGAGTGCCACTGCCAGTGTGACTGACCAGTGACCTGACCACACTGACCACCAGTATAGTTAGTAGTATACTTATATTGTGATTGCCTGAAAAAGTTAAACACTCGTCGTGTGACTTCACTTGTGTGTTTTTTTTTTTTTTATTCTATAAAAATAAAACTCATTCTGCTGACAGACAGTGTCCAGCAGGTCCGTCATTATATAATATATAATATATACCTGTCCGGCTGCAGTAGTGATATATATATATTTTTTATATCATTTATCATCCAGTCGCAGCAGACACAGTACGGTAGTTCACGGCTGTGGCTACCTCTGTGTCTCTGCACTCGGCAGGCAGTCCGTCCATAATTGTAATACCACCTAACCGTGGATTTTTTTCATTCTTCTTTATACATACATAGTTACATAGACATCTTCTCTTTATCAACCAGTCTATATTAGCTGCAGACACAGTACAGTACGGTAGTTCACGGCTGTGGCTACCTCTGTGTCTGCACTCGGCAGGCAGTCCGTCCATAATTGTATACCACCTAACCGTGGTTTTTTTTCATTCTTCTTTATACATACATAGTTACATAGACATCTTCTCTTTATCAACCAGTCTATATTAGCTGCAGACACAGTACAGTACGGTAGTTCACGGCTGTGGCTACCTCTGTGTCTGCACTCGGCAGGCAGTCCGTCCATAATTGTATACCACCTAACCGTGGATTTTTTTCAGTCTTCTTTATACATACATAGTTACATAGACATCTTCTCTTTATCAACCAGTCTATATTAGCTGCAGACACAGTACAGTACGGTAGTTCACGGCTGTGGCTACCTCTGTGTCTGCAGTCGGCAGGCAGTCCATAATTGTATACTAGTATCCATCTCCATTGTTTACCTGAGGTGCCTTTTAGTTGTGCCTATTAAAATATGGAGAACAAAAATGTTGAGGTTCCAAAATTAGGGAAAGATCAAGATCCACTTCCACCTCGTGCTGAAGCTGCTGCCACTAGTCATGGCCGAGACGATGAAATGCCAGCAACGTCGTCTGCCAAGGCCGATGCCCAATGTCATAGTACAGAGCATGTCAAATCCAAAACACCAAATATCAGAAAAAAAAGGACTCCAAAACCTAAAATAAAATTGTCGGAGGAGAAGCGTAAACTTGCCAATATGCCATTTACCACACGGAGTGGCAAGGAACGGCTGAGGCCCTGGCCTATGTTCATGGCTAGTGGTTCAGCTTCACATGAGGATGGAAGCACTCAGCCTCTCGCTAGAAAAATGAAAAGACTCAAGCTGGCAAAAGCAGCACAGCAAAGAACTGTGCATTCTTCGAAATCCCAATTCCACAAGGAGAGTCCAATTGTGTCGGTTGCGATGCCTGACCTTCCCAACACTGGACGAGAAGAGCATGCGCCTTCCACCATTTGCACGCCCCCTGCAAGTGCTGGAAGGAGCACCCGCAGTCCAGTTCCTGATAGTCAGATTGAAGATGTCAGTGTTGAAGTACACCAGGATGAGGAGGATATGGGTGTTGCTGGCGCTGGGGAGGAAATTGACCAGGAGGATTCTGATGGTGAGGTGGTTTGTTTAAGTCAGGCACCCGGGGAGACACCTGTTGTCCGTGGGAGGAATATGGCCGTTGACATGCCAGGTGAAAATACCAAAAAAATCAGCTCTTCGGTGTGGAGGTATTTCACCAGAAATGCGGACAACAGGTGTCAAGCCGTGTGTTCCCTTTGTCAAGCTGTAATAAGTAGGGGTAAGGACGTTAACCACCTCGGAACATCCTCCCTTATACGTCACCTGCAGCGCATTCATAATAAGTCAGTGACAAGTTCAAAAACTTTGGGTGACAGCGGAAGCAGTCCACTGACCAGTAAATCCCTTCCTCTTGTAACCAAGCTCACGCAAACCACCCCACCAACTCCCTCAGTGTCAATTTCCTCCTTCCCCAGGAATGCCAATAGTCCTGCAGGCCATGTCACTGGCAATTCTGACGAGTCCTCTCCTGCCTGGGATTCCTCCGATGCATCCTTGCGTGTAACGCCTACTGCTGCTGGCGCTGCTGTTGTTGCCGCTGGGAGTCGATGGTCATCCCAGAGGGGAAGTCGTAAGCCCACTTGTACTACTTCCAGTAAGCAATTGACTGTTCAACAGTCCTTTGCGAGGAAGATGAAATATCACAGCAGTCATCCTACTGCAAAGCGGATAACTGAGGCCTTGACAACTATGTTGGTGTTAGACGTGCGTCCGGTATCCGCCGTTAGTTCACAGGGAACTAGACAATTTATTGAGGCAGTGTGCCCCCGTTACCAAATACCATCTAGGTTACACTTCTCTAGGCAGGCGATACCGAGAATGTACACGGACGTCAGAAAAAGACTCACCAGTGTCCTAAAAAATGCAGTTGTACCCAATGTCCACTTAACCACGGACATGTGGACAAGTGGAGCAGGGCAGGGTCAGGACTATATGACTGTGACAGCCCACTGGGTAGATGTATGGACTCCCGCCGCAAGAACAGCAGCGGCGGCACCAGTAGCAGCATCTCGCAAACGCCAACTCTTTCCTAGGCAGGCTACGCTTTGTATCACCGCTTTCCAGAATACGCACACAGCTGAAAACCTCTTACGGCAACTGAGGAAGATCATCGCGGAATGGCTTACCCCAATTGGACTCTCCTGTGGATTTGTGGCATCGGACAATGCCAGCAATATTGTGTGTGCATTAAATATGGGCAAATTCCAGCACGTCCCATGTTTTGCACATACCTTGAATTTGGTGGTGCAGAATCTTTTAAAAAACGACAGGGGCGTGCAAGAGATGCTGTCGGTGGCCAGAAGAATTGCGGGACACTTTCGGCGTACAGGCACCACGTACAGAAGACTGGAGCACCACCAAAAACTACTGAACCTGCCCTGCCATCATCTGAAGCAAGAAGTGGTAACGAGGTGGAATTCAACCCTCTATATGCTTCAGAGGTTGGAGGAGCAGCAAAAGGCCATTCAAGCCTATACAATTGAGCACGATATAGGAGGTGGAATGCACCTGTCTCAAGTGCAGTGGAGAATGATTTCAACGTTGTGCAAGGTTCTGATGCCCTTTGAACTTGCCACACGTGAAGTCAGTTCAGACACTGCCAGCCTGAGTCAGGTCATTCCCCTCATCAGGCTTTTGCAGAAGAAGCTGGAGGCATTGAAGAAGGAGCTAAAAGGGAGCGATTCCGCTAGGCATGTGGGACTTGTGGATGCAGCCCTTAATTCGCTTAACAAGGATTCACGGGTGGTCAATCTGTTGAAATCAGAGCACTACATTTTGGCCACCGTGCTCGATCCTAGATTTAAAGCCTACCTTGGATCTCTCTTTCCGGCAGACACAAGTCTGCTGGGGTTGAAAGACCTGCTGGTGACAAAATTGTCAAGTCAAGCGGAACGCGACCTGTCAACATCTCCTCCTTCACATTCTCCCGCAACTGGGGGTGCGAGGAAAAGGCTCAGAATTCCGAGCCCACCCGCTGGCGGTGATGCAGGGCAGTCTGGAGCGACTGCTGATGCTGACATCTGGTCCGGACTGAAGGACCTGACAACGATTACGGACATGTCGTCTACTGTCACTGCATATGATTCTCTCAACATTGATAGAATGGTGGAGGATTATATGAGTGACCGCATCCAAGTAGGCACGTCACACAGTCCGTACTTATACTGGCAGGAAAAAGAGGCAATTTGGAGGCCCTTGCACAAACTGGCTTTATTCTACCTAAGTTGCCCTCCCACAAGTGTGTACTCCGAAAGAGTGTTTAGTGCCGCCGCTCACCTTGTCAGCAATCGGCGTACGAGGTTACATCCAGAAAATGTGGAGAAGATGATGTTCATTAAAATGAATTATAATCAATTCCTCCGCGGAGACATTGACCAGCAGCAATTGCCTCCACAAAGTACACAGGGAGCTGAGATGGTGGATTCCAGTGGGGACGAATTGATAATCTGTGAGGAGGGGGATGTACACGGTGATATATCGGAGGGTGAAGATGAGGTGGACATCTTGCCTCTGTAGAGCCAGTTTGTGCAAGGAGAGATTAATTGCTTCTTTTTTGGGGGGGGTCCAAACCAACCCGTCATATCAGTCACAGTCGTGTGGCAGACCCTGTCACTGAAATGATGGGTTGGTTAAAGTGTGCATGTCCTGTTTTGTTTATACAACATAAGGGTGGGTGGGAGGGCCCAAGGACAATTCCATCTTGCACCTCTTTTTTCTTTTCTTTTTCTTTGCATCATGTGCTGATTGGGGAGGGTTTTTTGGAAGGGACATCCTGCGTGACACTGCAGTGCCACTCCTAGATGGGCCCGGTGTTTGTGTCGGCCACTAGGGTCGCTAATCTTACTCACACAGTCAGCTACCTCATTGCGCCTCTTTTTTTCTTTGCGTCATGTGCTGTTTGGGGAGGGTTTTTTGGAAGGGACATCCTGCGTGACACTGCAGTGCCACTCCTAGATGGGCCCGGTGTTTGTGTCGGCCACTAGGGTCGCTAATCTTACTCACACAGCTACCTCATTGCGCCTCTTTTTTTCTTTGCGTCATGTGCTGTTTGGGGAGGGTTTTTTGGAAGGGACATCCTGCGTGACACTGCAGTGCCACTCCTAGATGGGCCCGGTGTTTGTGTCGGCCACTAGGGTCGCTAATCTTACTCACACAGCTACCTCATTGCGCCTCTTTTTTTCTTTGCGTCATGTGCTGTTTGGGGAGGGTTTTTTGGAAGGGCCATCCTGCGTGACACTGCAGTGCCACTCCTAGATGGGCCCGGTGTTTGTGTCGGCCACTAGGGTCGCTAATCTTACTCACACAGCTACCTCATTGCGCCTCTTTTTTTCTTTGCGTCATGTGCTGTTTGGGGAGGGTTTTTTGGAAGGGACATCCTGCGTGACACTGCAGTGCCACTCCTAGATGGGCCCGGTGTTTGTGTCGGCCACTAGGGTCGCTAATCTTACTCACACAGCTACCTCATTGCGCCTCTTTTTTTCTTTGCGTCATGTGCTGTTTGGGGAGGGTTTTTTGGAAGGGACATCCTGCGTGACACTGCAGTGCCACTCCTAGATGGGCCCGGTGTTTGTGTCGGCCACTAGGGTCGCTTATCTTACTCACACAGCGACCTCGGTGCAAATTTTAGGACTAAAAATAATATTGTGAGGTGTGAGGTATTCAGAATAGACTGAAAATGAGTGTAAATTATGGTTTTTGAGGTTAATAATACTTTGGGATCAAAATGACCCCCAAATTCTATGATTTAAGCTGTTTTTTAGTGTTTTTTGAAAAAAACACCCAAATCCAAAACACACCCGAATCCGACAAAAAAAATTCGGTGAGGTTTTGCCAAAACGCGTTCGAACCCAAAACACGGCCGCGGAACCGAACCCAAAACCAAAACACAAAACCCGAAAAATTTCAGGCGCTCATCTCTAGTGTTTTGGGGTGCCACACCCTGCACCTAGATATAGCGCTAGGGACCCCAAATATACAGAGATGCCTTGATGCGGCTTTGGGGCTTATTCACACATTTGCGCAAATATGTGTAACGAAGATCTCTGAATTCTATTATTATGTGGAATTTATATTTGGTTACGGTTATCTTTCAGGGTGCTGGTGGAAACAAATGCCTTTTTTTCTTGCTTAGAAATACCCCTCCTTTTCGAGCACCTGAATGATATCACTAAGCTAATTGAGCATCTACCAATATATATGTTTGTTGTGAGAGGCAGAGAGGTTCCTGCATTAGGAGGAGGTGCAGGCCCTGACATGCCACATGGAGCATTATGGGGTTGCTCCAAGGTAGGTAGCTCTTAGCTTAGACATATTGTAGTAAGGAGCCATTATCATGTGGCTCCTTGCTGGTTAATCTTAGACCCAGATTGGGGTAATGGAGGTGTGAGGTGTGGTGCCTCTGGACTGGCTGAGCTGGATGGCCTTAGTGTGGCATACCTTTACATTCTATTAACACTTTTCACTTATTAATTTTTTTAACACTATTTCTCTATTTTAATTGCATTTCATTTTTGTATCACTTTCTCTATAGCTTCGGCTTCCTAAATACTAATTTATTAACACTATAGTTTTTTCACTGGTATGCTACGCTGGGCTTTCTGGCTTATCCTGGTGTTTTGGGGTGCCACACCCTGCACCTAGATATAGCGCTAGGGACCCCAAATATACAGAGACGCCTTGATGCGGCTTTGGGGCTTATTCACACATTTGCGCAAATATGTGTAACAAAGATCTCTGAATTCTATTATTATGTGGAATTTATATCTGGTTACGGTTATCTTTCAGGGTGCTGGGGGAAACAAATGCCTTTTTTTCTTGCTTAGACATACCCCTCCATTTTGAGCACCTGAATGATATCACTAAGCTAATTGAGCATCTACCAATATATATGTTTGTTGTGAGAGGCAGAGAGGTTCCTGCATTAGGAGGAGGTGCAGGCCCTGACATGCCACATGGAGCATTATGGGGTTGCTCCAAGGTAGGTAGCTCTTAGCTTAGACATATTGTAGTAAGGAGCCATTATCATGTGGCTCCTTGCTGGTTAATCTTAGACCCAGATTGGGGTAATGGAGGTGTGAGGTGTGGTGCCTCTGGACTGGCTGAGCTGGATGGCCTTAGTGTGGCATACCTTTACATTCTATTAACACTTTTCACTTATTAATTTTTTTAACACTATTTCTCTATTTTAATTGCATTTCATTTTTGTATCACTTTCTCTATAGCTTCGGCTTCATAAATATTAATTTATTAACACTATAGTTTTTTCACTGGTATGCTACGCTGGGCTTTCTGGCTTATGCTGGTGTTTTGGGGTGCCACACCCTGCACCTAGATATAGCGCTAGGGACCCCAAATATACAGAGACGCCTTGATGCGGCTTTAGGGCTTATTCACACATTTGCGCAAATATGTGTAACGAAGATCTCTGAATTCTATTATTATGTGGAATTTATATCTGGTTACGGTTATCTTTCAGGGTGCTGGGGGAAACAAATGCCTTTTTTTCTTGCTTAGAAATACCCCTCCCTTTCGAGCACCTGAATGATATCACTAAGCTAATTGAGCATCTACCAATATATATGTTTGTTGTGAGAGGCAGAGAGGTTCCTGCATTAGAAGGAGGTGCAGGCCCTGACATGCTACATGGAGCATTATGGGGTTGCTCCAAGGTAGGTAGCTCTTAGCTTAGACATATTGTAGTAAGGAGCCATTATCATGTGGCTCCTTGCTGGTTTATCTTAGACCCAGATTGGGGTAATGGAGGTGTGAGGTGTGGTGCCTCTGGACTGGCTGAGCTGGATGGCCTTAGTGTGGCATACCTTTACATTCTATTAACACTTTTCACTTATTAATTTTTTTAACACTATTTCTCTATTTTAATTGCATTTCATTTTTGTATCACTTTCTCTATAGCTTCGGCTTCCTAAATACTAATTTATTAACACTATAGTTTTTTCACTGGTATGCTATGCTGGGCTTTCTGGCTTATGCTGGTGTTTTTGGGTGCCACACCCTGCACCTAGATATAGCGCTAGGGACCCCAAATATACAGAGACGCCTTGATGCGGCTTTGGGGCTTATTCACACATTTGCGCAAATATGTGTAACGAAGATCTCTGAATTCTATTATTATGTGGAATTTATATTTGGTTACGGTTATCTTTCAGGGTGCTGGGGGAAACAAATGCCTTTTTTTCTTGCTTAGAAATACCCCTCCCTTTCGAGCACCTGAATGATATCACTAAGCTAATTGACCATCTACCAATATATATGTTTGTTGTGAGAGGCAGAGAGGTTCCTGCATTAGGAGGAGGTGCAGGCCCTGACATGCCACATGGAGCATTATGGGGTTGCTCCAAGGTAGGTAGCTCTTAGCTTAGACATATTGTAGTAAGGAGCCATTATCATGTGGCTCCTTGCTGGTTAATCTTAGACCCAGAATGGGGTAATGGAGGTGTGAGGTGTGGTGCCTCTGGACTGGCTGAGCTGGATGGCCTTAGTGTGGCATACCTTTACATTCTATTGACATTTTTCACTTATTAATTTTTTTAACACTATTTCTCTATTTTAATTGCATTTCATTTTTGTATCACTTTCTCTATAGCTTCGGCTTCCTAAATACTAATTTATTAACACTATATTTTTTTCACTGGTATGCTACGCTGGGCTTTCTGGCTTATGCTGGTGTTTTGGGGTGCCACACCCTGCACCTAGATATAGCGCTAGGGACCCCAAATATACAGAGACGCCTTGATGCGGCTTTGGGGCTTATTCACACATTTGCACAAATATGTGTAACGAAGATCTCTGAATTCTATTATTATGTGGAATTTATATCTGGTTACGGTTATCTTTCAGGGTGCTGGGGGAACCAAATGCCTTTTTTTTCTTGCTTAGAAATACCCCTCCCTTTCGAGCACCTGAATGATATCACTAAGCTAAATGAGCATCTACCAATATATATGTTTGTTGTGAGAGGCAGAGAGGTTCCTGCATTAGGAGGAGGTGCAGGCCCTGACATGCCACATGGAGCATTATGGGGTTGCTCCTAGGTAGGTAGCTCTTAGCTTAGACCTATTGTAGTAAGGAGCCATTATCATGTGGCTCCTTGCTGGTTAATCTTAGACCCAGATTGGGGTAATGGAGGTGTGAGGTGTGGTGCCTCTGGACTGGCTGAGCTGGATGGCCTTAGTGTGGCATACCTTTACATTCTATTAACACTTTTCACTTATTAATTTTTTTAACACTATTTCTCTATTTTAATTGCATTTCATTTTTGTATCACTTTCTCTATAGCTTCGGCTTCCTAAATATTAATTTATTAACACTATAGTTTTTTCACTGGTATGCTACGCTGGGCTTTCTGGCTTATGCTGGTGTTTTGGGGTGCCACACCCTGCACCTAGATATAGCGCTAGGGACCCCAAATATACAGAGACGCCTTTATGCGGCTTTAGGGCTTATTCACACATTTGCGCAAATATGTGTAACGAAGATCTCTGAATTCTATTATTATGTGGAATTTATATCTGGTTACGGTTATCTTTCAGGGTGCTGGGGGAAACAAATGCCTTTTTTTCTTGCTTAGAAATACCCCTCCCTTTCGAGCACCTGAATGATATCACTAAGCTAATTGAGCATCTACCAATATATATGTTTGTTGTGAGAGGCAGAGAGGTTCCTGCATTAGAAGGAGGTGCAGGCCCTGACATGCTACATGGAGCATTATGGGGTTGCTCCAAGGTAGGTAGCTCTTAGCTTAGACATATTGTAGTAAGGAGCCATTATCATGTGGCTCCTTGCTGGTTAATCTTAGACCCAGATTGGGGTAATGGAGGTGTGAGGTGTGGTGCCTCTGGACTGGCTGAGCTGGATGGCCTTAGTGTGGCATACCTTTACATTCTATTAACACTTTTCACTTATTCATTTTTTTAACACTATTTCTCTATTTTAATTGCATTTCATTTTTGTATCACTTTCTCTATAGCTTCGGCTTCCTAAATACTAATTTATTAACACTATAGTTTTTTCACTGGTATGCTATGCTGGGCTTTCTGGCTTATGCTGGTGTTTTCGGGTGCCACACCCTGCACCTAGATATAGCGCTAGGGACCCCAAATATACAGAGACGCCTTGATGCGGCTTTGGGGCTTATTCACACATTTGCGCAAATATGTGTAACGAAGATCTCTGAATTCTATTATTATGTGGAATTTATATTTGGTTACGGTTATCTTTCAGGGTGCTGGGGGAAACAAATGCCTTTTTTTCTTGCTTAGAAATACCCCTCCCTTTCGAGCACCTGAATGATATCACTAAGCTAATTGACCATCTACCAATATATATGTTTGTTGTGAGAGGCAGAGAGGTTCCTGCATTAGGAGGAGGTGCAGGCCCTGACATGCCACATGGAGCATTATGGGGTTGCTCCAAGGTAGGTAGCTCTTAGCTTAGACATATTGTAGTAAGGAGCCATTATCATGTGGCTCCTTGCTGGTTAATCTTAGACCCAGAATGGGGTAATGGAGGTGTGAGGTGTGGTGCCTCTGGACTGGCTGAGCTGGATGGCCTTAGTGTGGCAAACCTTTACATTCTATTAACATTTTTCACTTATTAATTTTTTTAACACTATTTCTCTATTTTAATTGCATTTCATTTTTGTATCACTTTCTCTATAGCTTCGGCTTCCTAAATACTAATTTATTAACACTATAGTTTTTTCACTGGTATGCTACGCTGGGCTTTCTGGCTTATGCTGGTGTTTTGGGGTGCCACACCCTGCACCTAGATATAGCGCTAGGGACCCCAAATATACAGAGACGCCTTGATGCGGCTTTGGGGCTTATTCACACATTTGCGCAAATATGTGTAACGAAGATCTCTGAATTCTATCATTATGTGGAATTTATATCTGGTTACGGTTATCTTTCAGGGTGCTGGGGGAAACAAATGCCTTTTTTTCTTGCTTAGAAATACCCCTCCCTTTCGAGCACCTGAATGATATCACTAAGCTAATTGAGCATCTACCAATATATATGTTTGCTGTGAGAGGCAGAGAGGTTCCTGCATTAGGAGGAGGTGCAGGCCCTGACATGCCACATGGAGCATTATGGGGTTGCTTCAAGGTAGGTAGCTCTTAGCTTAGACATATTGTAGTAAGGAGCCATTATCATGTGGCTCCTTGCTGGTTAATCTTAGACCCAGATTGGGGTAATGGAGGTGTGAGGTGTGGTGCCTCTGAGCTGGATGGCCTTAGTGTGGCATACCTTTACATTCTATTAACACTTTTCACTTATTAATTTTTTTAACACTATTTCTCTATTTTAATTGCATTTCATTTTTGTATCACTTTCTCTATAGCTTCGGCTTCCTAAATACTTATTTATTAACACTATAGTTTTTTCACTGGTATGCTACGCTGGGCTTTCTGGCTTATGCTGGTGTGTTGGGTTGCCACACCCTGCACCTAGATATAGCGCTAGGGACCCCAAATATACAGAGACGCCTTGATGCGGCTTTGGGGCTTATTCACACATTTGCGCAAATATGTGTAACAAAGATCTCTGAATTCTATTATTATGTGGAATTTATATCTGGTTACGGTTATCTTTCAGGGTGCTGGGGGAAACAAATGCCTTTTTTTATTGCTTAGACATACCCCTCCCTTTCGAGCACCTGAATGATATCACTAAGCTAATTGAGCATCTACCAATATATATGTTTGTTGTGAGAGGCAGAGAGGTTCCTGCATTAGGAGGAGGTGCAGGCCCTGACATGCCACATGGAGCATTATGGGGTTGCTCCAAGGTAGGTAGCTCTTAGCTTAGACATATTGTAGTAAGGAGCCATTATCATGTGGCTCCTTGCTGGTTAATCTTAGACCCAGATTGGGGTAATGGAGGTGTGAGGTGTGGTGCCTCTGGACTGGCTGAGCTGGATGGCCTTAGTGTGGCATACCTTTACATTCTATTAACACTTTTCACTTATTAATTTTTTTAACACTATTTCTCTATTTTAATTGCATTTCATTTTTGTATCACTTTCTCTATAGCTTCGGCTTCCTAAATACTAATTTATTAACACTATAGTTTTTTCACTGGTATGCTACGCTGGGCTTTCTGGCTTATGCTGGTGTTTTGGGGTGCCACACCCTGCACCTAGATATAGCGCTAGGGACCCCAAATATACAGAGACGCCTTGATGCGGCTTTGGGGCTTATTCACACATTTGCGCAAATATGTGTAACGAAGATCTCTGAATTCTATCATTATGTGGAATTTATATCTGGTTACGGTTATCTTTCAGGGTGCTGGGGGAAACAAATGCCTTTTTTTCTTGCTTAGAAATACCCCTCCCTTTCGAGCACCTGAATGATATCACTAAGCTAATTGAGCATCTACCAATATATATGTTTGTTGTGAGAGGCAGAGAGGTTCCTGCATTAGGAGGAGGTGCAGGCCCTGACATGCCACATGGAGCATTATGGGGTTGCTTCAAGGTAGGTAGCTCTTAGCTTAGACATATTGTAGTAAGGAGCCATTATCATGTGGCTCCTTGCTGGTTAATCTTAGACCCAGATTGGGGTAATGGAGGTGTGAGGTGTGGTGCCTCTGAGCTGGATGGCCTTAGTGTGGCATACCTTTACATTCTATTAACACTTTTCACTTATTAATTTTTTTAACACTATTTCTCTATTTTAATTGCATTTAATTTTTGTATCACTTTCTCTATAGCTTCGGCTTCCTAAATACTTATTTATTAACACTATAGTTTTTTCACTGGTATGCTACGCTGGGCTTTCTGGCTTATGCTGGTGTGTTGGGTTGCCACACCCTGCACCTAGATATAGCGCTAGGGACCCCAAATATACAGAGACGCCTTGATGCGGCTTTGGGGCTTATTCACACATTTGCACAAATATGTGTAACGAAGATCTCTGAATTATATTATTATGTGGAATTTATATCTGGTTACGGTTATCTTTCAGGGTGCTGGGGGAAACAAATGCCTTTTTTTCTTGCTTAGAAATACCCCTCCCTTTCGAGCACCTGAATGATATCACTAAGCTAATTGAGCATCTACCAATATATATGTTTGTTGTGAGAGGCAGAGAGGTTCCTGCATTAGGAGGAGGTGCAGGCCCTGACATGCCACATGGAGCATTAAGGGGTTGCTCCAAGGTAGGTAGCTCTTAGCTTAGACATATTGTAGTAAGGAGCCATTATCATGTGGCTCCTTGCTGGTTAATCTTAGACCCAGATTGGGGTAATGGAGGTGTGAGGTGTGGTGCCTCTGGACTGGCTGAGCTGGATGGCCTTAGTGTGGCATACCTTTACATTCTATTAACACTTTTCACTTATTAATTTTTTTAACACTATTTCTCTATTTTAATTGCATTTCATTTTTGTATCACTTTCTCTATAGCTTCGGCTTCCTAAATACTAATTTATTAACACTATAGTTTTTTCACTGGTATGCTACGCTGGGCTTTCTGGCTTATGCTGGTGTTTTGGGGTGCCACACCCTGCACCTAGATATAGCGCTAGGGACCCCAAATATACAGAGACGCCTTGATGCGGCTTTGGGGCTTATTCACACATTTGCGCAAATATGTGTAACGAAGATCTCTGAATTCTATTATTATGTGGAATTTATATCTGGTTACGGTTATCTTTCAGGGTGCTGGGGGAAACAAATGCCTTTTTTTCTTGCATAGAAATACCCCTCCCTTTCGAGCACCTGAATGATATCACTAAGCTAATTGAGCATCTACCAATATATATGTTTGTTGTGAGAGGCAGAGAGGTTCCTGCATTAGGAGGAGGTGCAGGCCCTGACATGCCACATGGAGCATTATGGGGTTGCTCCAAGGTAGGTAGCTCTTAGATTAGACATATTGTAGTAAGGAGCCATTATCATGTGGCTCCTTGCTGGTTAATCTTAGACCCAGATTGGGGTAATGGAGGTGTGAGGTGTGGTGCCTCTGGACTGGCTGAGCTGGATGGCCTTAGTGTGGCATACCTTTACATTCTATTAACACTTTTCACTTATTAATTTTTTTAACACTATTTTTCTATTTTAATTGCATTTCATTTTTGTATCACTTTCTCTATAGCTTCGGCTTCCTAAATACTAATTTATTAACACTATAGTTTTTTCACTGGTATGCTACGCTGGGCTTTCTGGCTTATGCTGGTGTTTTGGGGTGCCACACCCTGCACCTAGATATAGCGCTAGGGACCGCAAATATACAGAGACGCCTTGATGCGGCTTTGGGGCTTATTCACACATTTGCGCAAATATGTGTAACGAAGATCTCTGAATTCTATTATTATGTGGAATTTATATCTGGTTACGGTTATCTTTCAGGGTGCTGGGGGAAACAAATGCCTTTTTTTCTTGCTTAGAAATACCCCTCCCTTTCGAGCACCTGAATGATATCACTAAGCTAATTGAGCATCTACCAATATATATGTCTGTTGTGAGAGGCAGAGAGTTTCCTGCATTAGGAGGAGGTGCAGGCCCTGACATGCCACATGGAGCATTATGGGGTTGCTCCAAGGTAGGTAGCTCTTAGCTTAGACATATTGTAGTAAGGAGCCATTATCATGTGGCTCCTTGCTGGTTAATCTTAGACCCAGATTGGGGTAATGGAGGTGTGAGGTGTGGTGCCTCTGAGCTGGATGGCCTTAGTGTGGCATACCTTTACATTCTATTAACACTTTTCACTTATTAATTTTTTTAACACTATTTCTCTATTTTAATTGCATTTCATTTTTGTATCACTTTCTCTATAGCTTCAGCTTCCTAAATACTAATTTATTAACACTATAGTTTTTTCACTGGTATGCTACGCTGGGCTTTCTGGCTTATGCTGGTGTTTTGGGGTGCCACACCCTGCACCTAGATATAGCGCTAGGGACCCCATATATACAGAGACGCCTTGATGCGGCTTTGGGGCTTATTCACACATTTGCACAAATATGTGTAACGAAGATCTCTGAATTCTATTATTATGTGGAATTTATATCTGGTTACGGTTATCTTTCAGGGTGCTGGGGGAAACAAATGCCTTTTTTTCTTGCTTAGAAATACCCCCCCCTTTCGAGCACCTGAATGATATCACTAAGCTAATTGAGCATCTACCAATATATATGTTTGTTGTGAGAGGTAGAGAGGTTCCTGCATTAGGAGGAGGTGCAGGCCCTGACATGCCACATGGAGCATTATGGGGTTGCTCCAAGGTAGGTAGCTCTTAGCTTAGACATATTGTAGTAAGGAGCCATTATCATGTGGCTCCTTGCTGGTTAATCTTAGACCCAGATTGGGGTAATTTAGGAGTGAGGTGTGGTGCCTCTGGACTGGCTGAGCTGGATGGCCTTAGTGTGGCATACCTTTACATTCTATTAACACTTTTCACTTATTAATTTTTTTAACACTATTTTTCTATTTTAATTGCATTTCATTTTTGTATCACTTTCTCTATAGCTTCGGCTTCCTAAATACTAATTTATTAACACTATAGTTTTTTCACTGGTATGCTACGTTGGGCTTTCTGGCTTATGCTGGTGTTTTGGGGTGCCACACCCTGCACCTAGATATAGCGCTAGGGACCGCAAATATACAGAGACGCCTTGATGCGGCTTTGGGGCTTATTCACACATTTGCGCAAATATGTGTAACGAAGATCTCTGAATTCTATTATTATGTGGAATTTATATCTGGTTACGGTTATCTTTCAGGGTGCTGGGGGAAACAAATGCCTTTTTTTCTTGCTTAGAAATACCCCTCCCTTTCGAGCACCTGAATGATATCACTAAGCTAATTGAGCAGCTACCAATATATATGTTTGTTGTGAGAGGCAGAGAGGTTCCTGCATTAGGAGGAGGTGCAGGCCCTGACATGCCACATGGAGCATTATGGGGTTGCTTCAAGGTAGGTAGCTCTTAGCTTAGACATATTGTAGTAAGGAGCCATTATCATGTGGCTCCTTGCTGGTTAATCTTAGACCCAGATTGGGGTAATGGAGGTGTGAGGTGTGGTGCCTCTGAGCTGGATGGCCTTAGTGTGGCATACCTTTACATTCTATTAACACTTTTCACTTATTAATTTTTTTAACACTATTTCTCTATTTTAATTGCATTTCATTTTTGTATCACTTTCTCTATAGCTTCGGCTTCCTAAATACTTATTTATTAACACTATAGTTTTTTCACTGGTATGCTACGCTGGGCTTTCTGGCTTATGCTGGTGTTTTGGGTTGCCACACCCTGCACCTAGATATAGCGCTAGGGACCCCAAATATACAGAGACGCCTTGATGCGGCTTTGGGGCTTATTCACACATTTGCACAAATATGTGTAACGAAGATCTCTGAATTCTGTTATTATGTGGAATTTATATCTGGTTACGGTTATCTTTCAGGGTGCTGGGGGAAACAAATGCCTTTTTTTCTTGCTTAGAAATACCCCTCCCTTTCGAGCACCTGAATGATATCACTAAGCTAATTGAGCATCTACCAATATATATGTTTGTTGTGAGAGGCAGAGAGGTTCCTGCATTAGGAGGAGGTGCAGGCCCTGACATGCCACATGGAGCATTAAGGGGTTGCTCCAAGGTAGGTAGCTCTTAGCTTAGACATATTGTAGTAAGGAGCCATTATCATGTGGCTCCTTGCTGGTTAATCTTAGACCCAGATTGGGGTAATGGAGGTGTGAGGTGTGGTGCCTCTGGACTGGCTGAGCTGGATGGCCTTAGTGTGGCATACCTTTACATTCTATTAACACTTTTCACTTATTAATTTTTTTAACACTATTTCTCTATTTTAATTGCATTTCATTTTTGTATCACTTTCTCTATAGCTTCGGCTTCCTAAATACTAATTTATTAACACTATAGTTTTTTCACTGGTATGCTACGCTGGGCTTTCTGGCTTATGCTGGTGTTTTGGGGTGCCACACCCTGCACCTAGATATAGCGCTAGGGACCCCAAATATACAGAGACGCCTTGATGCGGCTTTGGGGCTTATTCACACATTTGCGCAAATATGTGTAACGAAGATCTCTGAATTCTATTATTATGTGGAATTTATATCTGGTTACGGTTATCTTTCAGGGTGCTGGGGGAAACAAATGCCTTTTTTTCTTGCTTAGAAATACCCCTCCCTTTCGAGCACCTGAATGATATCACTAAGCTAATTGAGCATCTACCAATATATATGTTTGTTGTGAGAGGCAGAGAGGTTCCTGCATTAGGAGGAGGTGCAGGCCCTGACATGCCACATGGAGCATTATGGGGTTGCTCCAAGGTAGGTAGCTCTTAGATTAGACATATTGTAGTAAGGAGCCATTATCATGTGGCTCCTTGCTGGTTAATCTTAGACCCAGATTGGGGTAATGGAGGTGTGAGGTGTGGTGCCTCTGGACTGGCTGAGCTGGATGGCCTTAGTGTGGCATACCTTTACATTCTATTAACACTTTTCACTTATTAATTTTTTTAACACTATTTCTCTATTTTAATTGCATTTCATTTTTGTATCACTTTCTCTATAGCTTCGGCTTCCTAAATACTAATTTATTAACACTATAGTTTTTTCACTGGTATGCTACGCTGGGCTTTCTGGCTTATGCTGGTGTTTTGGGGTGCCACACCCTGCACCTAGATATAGCGCTAGGGACCCCAAATATACAGAGACGCCTTGATGCGGCTTTGGGGCTTATTCACACATTTGCGCAAATATGTGTAACGAAGATCTCTGAATTCTATTATTATGTGGAATTAATATCTGGTTACGGTTATCTTTCAGGGTGCTGGGGGAAACAAATGCCTTTTTTTCTTGCTTAGAAATACCCCTCCCTTTCGAGCACCTGAATGATATCACTAAGCTAATTGAGCATCTACCAATATATATGTCTGTTGTGAGAGGCAGAGAGTTTCCTGCATTAGGAGGAGGTGCAGGCCCTGACATGCCACATGGAGCATTATGGGGTTGCTCCAAGGTAGGTAGCTCTTAGCTTAGACATATTGTAGTAAGGAGCCATTATCATGTGGCTCCTTGCTGGTTAATCTTAGACCCAGATTGGGGTAATGGAGGTGTGAGGTGTGGTGCCTCTGAGCTGGATGGCCTTAGTGTGGCATACCTTTACATTCTATTAACACTTTTCACTTATTAATTTTTTTAACACTATTTCTCTATTTTAATTGCATTTCATTTTTGTATCACTTTCTCTATAGCTTCGGCTTCCTAAATACTAATTTATTAACACTATAGTTTTTTCACTGGTATGCTACGCTGGGTTTTATGGCTTATGCTGGTGTTTTGGGGTGCCACACCCTGCACCTAGATATAGCGCTAGGGACCCCAAATATACAGAGACGCCTTGATGCGGCTTTGGGGCTTATTCACACATTTGCGCAAATATGTGTAACGAAGATCTCTGAATTCTATTATTATGTGGAATTTATATCTGGTTACGGTTATCTTTCAGGGTGCTGGGGGAAACAAATGCCTTTTTTTCTTGCTTAGAAATACCCCTCCCTTTCGAGCACCTGAATGATATCACTAAGCTAATTGAGCATCTACCAATATATATGTTTGTTGTGAGAGGC
Source organism: Pseudophryne corroboree (assembly GCF_028390025.1). Lineage (NCBI taxonomy): Eukaryota > Metazoa > Chordata > Amphibia > Anura > Myobatrachidae > Pseudophryne > Pseudophryne corroboree. The sequence continues at coordinate 580,020,932 of NC_086444.1, read as the reverse complement.
AGAGAGGTTCCTGCATTAGGAGGAGGTGCAGGCCCTGACATGCTACATGGAGCATTATGGGGTTGCTCCAAGGTAGGTAGCTCTTAGCTTAGACATATTGTAGTAAGGAGCCATTATCATGTGGCTCCTTGCTGGTTAATCTTAGACCCAGATTGGGGTAATGGAGGAGTGAGGTGTGGTGCCTCTGGACTGGCTGAGCTGGATGGCCTTAGTGTGGCATACCTTTACATTCTATTAACACTTTTCACTTATTAATTTTTTAACACTATTTCTCTATTTTAATTGCATTTCATTTTTGTATCACTTTCTCTATAGCTTCGGCTTCCGAAATACTAATTTATTAACACTATAGTGTTTTTACTGGTATGCTACGCTGGGCTTTCTGGCTTATGCTGGTGTTTTGGGGTGCCACACCCTGCACCTAGATATAGCGCTAGGGACCCCAAATATACAGAGACGCCTTGATGCGGCTTTGGGGCTTATTCACACATTTGCGCAAATATGTGTAACGAAGATCTCTGAATTCTATTATTATGTGGAATTTATATTTGATTACGGTTATCTTTCAGGGTGCTGGGGAAAACAAATGCCTTTTTTTCTTGCTTAGAAATACCCCTCCCTTTCAAGCACCTGAATGATATCACTAAGCTAATTGAGCATCTACCAATATATATGTTTGTTGTGAGAGGAACAGAGGTTCCTGCATTAGGAGGAGGTGCAGGCCCTGACATGCCACATGGAGCATTATGGGGTTGCTCCAAGGTAGGTAGCTCTTAGCTTAGACATATTGTAGTAAGGAGCCATTATCATGTGGCTCCTTGCTGGTTAATCTTAGACCCAGATTGGGGTAATGGAGGAGTGAGGTGTGGTGCCTCTGGACTGGCTGAGCTGGATGGCCTTAGTGTGACATACCTTTACATTCTATTAACACTTTTCACTTATTAATTTTTTTAACACTATTTCTCTATTTTAATTGCATTTCATTTTTGTATCACTTTCTCTATAGCTTCGGCTTCCTAAATACTAATTTATTAACACTATAGTTTTTTCACTGGTATGCTACGCTGGGCTTTCTGGCTTATGCTGGTGTTTTGGGGTGCCACACCCTGCACCTAGATATAGCGCTAGGGACCCCAAATATACAGAGACGCCTTGATGCGGCTTTGGGGCTTATTCACACATTTGCACAAATATGTGTAACGAAGATCTCTGAATTCTATTATTATGTGGAATTTATATCTGGTTACGGTTATCTTTCAGGGTGCTGGGGAAAACAAATGCCTTTTTTTCTTGCTTAGAAATACCCCTCCCTTTCGAGCACCTGAATGATATCACTAAGCTAATTGAGCATCTACCAATATATATGTTTGTTGTGAGAGGCAGAGAGGTTCCTGCATTAGGAGGAGGTGCAGGCCCTGACATGCCACATGGAGCATTATGGGGTTGCTCCAAGGTAGGTAGCTCTTAGCTTAGACATATTGTAGTAAGGAGCCATTATCATGTGGCTCCTTGCTGGTTAATCTTAGACCCAGATTGGGGTAATGGAGGTGTGAGGTGTGGTGCCTCTGGACTGGCTGAGCTGGATGGCCTTAGTGTGGCATACCTTTACATTCTATTAACACTTTTCACTTATTAATTTTTTTTACACTATTTCTCTATTTTAATTGCATTTCATTTTTGTATCACTTTCTCTATAGCTTCGGCTTCCTAAATACTAATTTATTAACACTATAGTTTTTTCACTGGTATGCTACGCTGGGTTTTATGGCTTATGCTGGTGTTTTGGGGTGCCACACCCTGCACCTAGATATAGCGCTAGGGACCCCAAATATACAGAGACGCCTTGATGCGGCTTTGGGGCTTATTCACACATTTGCGCAAATATGTGTAACGAAGATCTCTGAATTCTATTATTATGTGGAATTTATATCTGGTTACGGTTATCTTTCAGGGTGCTGGGGGAAACAAATGCCTTTTTTTCTTGCTTAGAAATACCCCTCCCTTTCGAGCACCTGAATGATATCACTAAGCTAATTGAGCATCTACCAATATATATGTTTGTTGTGAGAGGCAGAGAGGTTCCTGCATTAGGAGGAGGTGCAGGCCCTGACATGCTACATGGAGCATTATGGGGTTGCTCCAAGGTAGGTAGCTCTTAGCTTAGACATATTGTAGTAAGGAGCCATTATCATGTGGCTCCTTGCTGGTTAATCTTAGACCCAGATTGGGGTAATGGAGGTGTGAGGTGTGGTGCCTCTGGACTGGCTGAGCTGGATGGCCTTAGTGTGGCATACCTTTACATTCTATTAACACTTTTCACTTATTAATTTTTTAACACTATTTCTCTATTTTAATTGCATTTCATTTTTGTATCACTTTCTCTATAGCTTCGGCTTCCGAAATACTAATTTATTAACACTATAGTGTTTTTACTGGTATGCTACGCTGGGCTTTCTGGATTATGCTGGTGTTTTGGGGTGCCACACCCTGCACCTAGATATAGCGCTAGGGACCCCAAATATACAGAGACGCCTTGATGCGGCTTTGGGGCTTATTCACACATTTGCGCAAATATGTGTAACGAAGATCTCTGAATTCTATTATTATGTGGAATTTATATTTGATTACGGTTATCTTTCAGGGTGCTGGGGAAAACAAATGCCTTTTTTTCTTGCTTAGAAATACCCCTCCCTTTAGAGCACCTGAATGATATCACTAAGCTAATTGAGCATCTACCAATATATATGTTTGTTGTGAGAGGCAGAGAGGTTCCTGCATTAGGAGGAGGTGCAGGCCCTGACATGCTACATGGAGCATTATGGGGTTGCTCCAAGGTAGGTAGCTCTTAGCTTAGACATATTGTAGTAAGGAGCCATTATCATGTGGCTCCTTGCTGGTTAATCTTAGACCCAGATTGGGGTAATGGAGGTGTGAGGTGTGGTGCCTCTGGACTGGCTGAGCTGGATGGCCTTAGTGTGGCATACCTTTACATTCTATTAACACTTTTCACTTATTAATTTTTTAACACTATTTCTCTATTTTAATTGCATTTCATTTTTGTATCACTTTCTCTATAGCTTCGGCTTCCGAAATACTAATTTATTAACACTATAGTGTTTTTACTGGTATGCTACGCTGGGCTTTCTGGATTATGCTGGTGTTTTGGGGTGCCACACCCTGCACCTAGATATAGCGCTAGGGACCCCAAATATACAGAGACGCCTTGATGCGGCTTTGGGGCTTATTCACACATTTGCGCAAATATGTGTAACGAAGATCTCTGAATTCTATTATTATGTGGAATTTATATTTGATTACGGTTATCTTTCAGGGTGCTGGGGAAAACAAATGCCTTTTTTTCTTGCTTAGAAATACCCCTCCCTTTAGAGCACCTGAATGATATCACTAAGCTAATTGAGCATCTACCAATATATATGTTTGTTGTGAGAGGAAGAGAGGTTCCTGCATTAGGAGGAGGTGCAGGCCCTGACATGCCACATGGAGCATTATGGGGTTGCTCCAAAGTAGGTAGCTCTTAGCTTAGACATATTGTAGTAAGGAGCCATTATCATGTGGCTCCTTGCTGGTTAATCTTAGACCCAGATTGGGGTAATGGAGGAGTGAGGTGTGGTGCCTCTGGACTGGCTGAGCTGGATGGCCTTAGTGTGGCATACCTTTACATTCTATTAACACTTTTCACTTATTAATTTTTTTAACACTATTTCTCTATTTTAATTGCATTTCATTTTTGTATCACTTTCTCTATAGCTTCGGCTTCCTAAATACTAATTTATTAACACTATAGTTTTTTCACTGGTATGCTACGTTGGGCTTTCTGGCTTATGCTGGTGTTTTGGGGTGCCACACCCTGCACCTAGATATAGCGCTAGGGACCGCAAATATACAGAGACGCCTTGATGCGGCTTTGGGGCTTATTCACACATTTGCGCAAATATGTGTAACGAAGATCTCTGAATTCTATTATTATGTGGAATTTATATCTGGTTACGGTTATCTTTCAGGGTGCTGGGGGAAACAAATGCCTTTTTTTCTTGCTTAGAAATACCCCTCCTTTTCGAGCACCTGAATGATATCACTAAGCTAATTGAGCAGCTACCAATATATATGTTTGTTGTGAGAGGCAGAGAGGTTCCTGCATTAGGAGGAGGTGCAGGCCCTGACATGCCACATGGAGCATTATGGGGTTGCTCCAAGGTAGGTAGCTCTTAGCTTAGACATATTGTAGTAAGGAGCCATTATCATGTGGCTCCTTGCTGATTAATCTTAGACCCAGATTGGGGTAATGGAGGTGTGAGGTGTGGTGCCTCTGAGCCGGATGGCCTTAGTGTTGCATACCTTTACATTCTATTAACACTTTTCACTTATTCATTTTTTTTAACACCATTTATCTATTTTAATTGCATTTCATTTTTGTATCACTTTCTCTATAGCTTCGGCTTCCTAAATACTAATTTATTAACACTATAGTTTTTTCACTGGTATGCTACGCTGGGCTTTCTGGCTTATGCTGGTGTTTTGGGGTGCCACACCCTGCACCTAGATATAGCGCTAGGGACCCCAAATATACAGAGACGCCTTGATGCGGCTTTGGGGCTTATTCACACATTTGCACAAATATGTGTAACGAAGATCTCTGAATTCTATTATTATGTGGAATTTATATCTGGTTACGGTTATCTTTCAGGGTGCTGGGGGAAACAATTTTTTTTTTCTTGCTTAGAAATACCCCTCCCTTTCGAGCACCTGAATGATATCACTAAGCTAATTGAGCATCTACCAATATATATGTTTGTTGTGAGAGGCAGAGAGGTTCCTGCATTAGGAGGAGGTGCAGGCCCTGACATGCCATATGGAGCATTATGGGGTTGCTCCAAGGTAGGTAGCTCTTAGCTTAGACATATTGTAGTAAGGAGCCATTATCATGTGGCTCCTTGCTGGTTAATCTTAGACCCAGATTGGGGTAATGGAGGTGTGAGGTGTGGTGCCTCTGGACTGGCTGAGCTGGATGGCCTTAGTGTGGCATACCTTTACATTCTATTAACACTTTTCACTTATTAATTTTTTTTAACACTATTTCTCTATTTTAATTGCATTTCATTTTTGTATCACTTTCTCTATAGCTTCGGCTTCCTAAATACTAATTTATTAACACTATAGTTTTTTCACTGGTATGCTACGCTGGGCTTTCTGGCTTATGCTGGTGTTTTGGGGTGCCACACCCTGCACCTAGATATAGCGCTAGGGACCCCAAATATACAGAGATGCCTTGATGCGGCTTTGGGGCTTATTCACACATTTGCGCAAATATGTGTAACGAAGATCTCTGAATTCTATTATTATGTGGAATTTATATCTGGTTACGGTTATCTTTCAGGGTGCTGGGGGAAACAAATGCCTTTTTTTCTTGCTTAGAAATACCCCTCCCTTTTGAGCACCTGAATGATATCACTAAGCTAATTGAGCATCTACCAATATATATGTTTGTTGTGAGAGGCAGAGAGGTTCCTGCATTAGGAGGAGGTGCAGGCCCTGACATGCCACATGGAGCATTATGGGGTTGCTCCAAGGTAGGTAGCTCTTAGCTTAGACATATTGTAGTAAGGAGCCATTATCATGTGGCTCCTTGCTGGTTAATCTTAGACCCAGATTGGGGTAATGGAGGTGTGAGGTGTGGTGCCTCTGGACTGGCTGAGCTGGATGGCCTTAGTGTGGCATACCTTTACATTCTATTAACACTTTTCACTTATTAATTTTTTTAACACTATTTCTCTATTTTAATTGCATTTCATTTTTGTATCACTTTCTCTATAGCTTCAGCTTCCTAAATACTAATTTATTAACACTATAGTTTTTTCACTGGTATGCTACGCTGGGCTTTCTGGCTTATGCTGGTGTTTTGGGGTGCCACACCCTGCACCTAGATATAGCGCTAGGGACCCCAAATATACAGAGACGCCTTGATGCGGCTTTGGGGCTTATTCACACATTTGCGCAAATATGTGTAACGAAGATCTCTGAATTCTATTATTATGTGGAATTTATATTTGGTTACGGTTATCTTTCAGGGTGCTGGGGGAAACAAATGCCTTTATTTCTTGCTTAGAAATACCCCTTCCTTTCGAGCACCTGAATGATATCACTAAGCTAATTGAGCATCTACCAATATATATGTTTGTTGTGAGAGGCAGAGAGGTTCCTGCATTAGGAGGAGGTGCAGGCCCTGACATGCCACATGGAACATTATGGGGTTGCTCCAAGGTAGGTAGCTCTTAGCTTAGACATATTGTAGTAAGGAGCCATTATCATGTGGCTCCTTGCTGGTTAATCTTAGACCCAGATTGGGGTAATGGAGGTGTGAGGTGTGGTGCCTCTGGACTGGCTGAGCTGGATGGCCTTAGTGTGGCATACCTTTACATTCTATTAACACTTTTCACTTATTAATTTTTTTAACACTATTTCTCTATTTTAATTGCATTTCATTTTTGTATCACTTTCTCTATAGCTTCAGCTTCCTAAATACTAATTTATTAACACTAGTTTTTTCACTGGTATGCTACGCTGGGCTTTCTGGCTTATGCTGGTGTTTTGGGGTGCCACACCCTGCACCTAGATATAGCGCTAGGGACCCCAAATATACAGAGACGCCTTGATGCGGCTTTGGGGCTTATTCACACATTTGCGCAAATATTTGTAATGAAGATCTCTGATTTCTATTATTATGTGGAATTTATATTTGGTTACGGTTATCTTTCAGGGTGCTGGGGGAAACAAATGCCTTTATTTCTTGCTTAGAAATACCCCTTCCTTTCGAGCACCTGAATGATTAGCACTAAGCTAATTGAGCATCTACCAATATATATGTTTGTTGTGAGAGGCAGAGAGGTTCCTGCATTAGGAGGAGGTGCAGGCCCTGACATGCCATATGGAGCATTATGGGGTTGCTCCAAGGTAGGTAGCTCTTAGCTTAGACATATTGTAGTAAGGAGCCATTATCATGTGGCTCCTTGCTGGTTAATCTTAGACCCAGATTGGGGTAATGGAGGTGTGAGGTGTGGTGCCTCTGGACTGGCTGAGCTGGATGGCCTTAGTGTGGCATACCTTTACATTCTATTAACACTTTTCACTTATTAATTTTTTTTACACTATTTCTCTATTTTAATTGCATTTCATTTTTGTATCACTTTCTCTATAGCTTCGGCTTCCTAAATACTAATTTATTAACACTATAGTTTTTTCACTGGTATGCTACGCTGGGCTTTCTGGCTTATGCTGGTGTTTTGGGGTGCCACACCCTGCACCTAGATATAGCGCTAGGGACCCCAAATATACAGAGACGCCTTGATGCGGCTTTGGGGCTTATTCACACATTTGCGCAAATATGTGTAACGAAGATCTCTGAATTCTATTATTATGTGGAATTTATATCTGGTTACGGTTATCTTTCAGGGTGCTGGGGGAAACAAATGCCTTTTTTTCTTGCTTAGAAATACCCCTCCCTTTCAAGCACCTGAATGATATCACTAAGCTAATTGAGCATCTACCAATATATATGTTTGTTGTGAGAGGCAGAGAGGTTCCTGCATTAGGAGGAGGTGCAGGCCCTGACATGCCACATGGAGCATTATGGGGTTGCTCCAAGGTAGGTAGCTCTTAGCTTAGACATATTGTAGTAAGGAGCCATTATCATGTGGCTCCTTGCTGGTTAATCTTAGACCCAGATTGGGGTAATGGAGGTGTGAGGTGTGGTGCCTCTGGACTGGCTGAGCTGGATGGCCTTAGTGTGGCATACCTTTACATTCTATTAACACTTTTCACTTATTAATTTTTTTAACACTATTTCTCTATTTTAATTGCATTTCATTTTTGTATCACTTTCGCTATAGCTTCGGCTTCCTAAATACTAATTTATTAACACTATAGTTTTTTCACTGGTATGCTACGCTGGGCTTTCTGGCTTATGCTGGTGTTTTGGGGTGCCGCACCCTGCACCTAGATATAGCGCTAGGGACCCCAAATATACAGAGATGCCTTGATGCGGCTTTGGGGCTTATTCACACATTTGCGCAAATATGTGTAACGAAGATCTCTGAATTCTATTATTATGTGGAATTTATATCTGGTTACGGTTATCTTTCAGGGTGCTGGGGGAAACAAATGCCTTTTTTTCTTGCTTAGAAATACCCCTCCCTTTCGAGCACCTAAATGATATCACTAAGCTAATTGAGCATCTACCAATATATATGTTTGTTGTGAGAGGCAGAGAGGTTCCTGCATTAGGAGGAGGTGCAGGCCCTGACATGCCATATGGAGCATTATGGGGTTGCTCCAAGGTAGGTAGCTCTTAGCTTAGACATATTGTAGTAAGGAGCCATTATCATGTGGCTCCTTGCTGGTTAATCTGAGACCCAGATTGGGGTAATGGAGGTGTGGTGCCTCTGGACTGGCTGAGCTGGATGGCCTTAGTGTGGCATACCTTTACATTCTATTAACACTTTTCACTTACTAATTTTTTTTAACACTATTTCTCTATTTTAATTGCATTTCATTTTTGTATCACTTTCTCTATAGCTTCGGCTTCCTAAATACTAATTTATTAACACTATAGTTTTTTCACTGGTATGCTACGCTGGGCTTTCTGGCTTATGCTGGTGTTTTGGGGTGCCACACCCTGCACCTAGATATAGCGCTAGGGACCCCAAATATACAGAGACGCCTTGATGCGGCTTTGGGGCTTATTCACACATTTGCGCAAATATGTGTAACGAAGATCTCTGAATTCTATTATTATGTGGAATTTATATCTGGTTACGGTTATCTTTCAGGGTGCTGGGGGAAACAAATGCCTTTTTTTCTTGCTTAGAAATACCCTTCCCTTTCGAGCACCTGAATGATATCACTAAGCTAATTGAGCATCTACCAATATATATGTTTGTTGTGAAAGGCAGAGAGGTTCCTGCATTAGGAGGAGGTGCAGGCCCTGACATGCCACATGGAGCATTATGGGGTTGCTCCAAGGTAGGTAGCTCTTAGCTTAGACATATTGTAGTAAGGAGCCATTATCATGTGGCTCCTTGCTGGTTAATCTTAGACCCAGATAGGGGTTATGGAGGTGTGAGGTGTGGTGCCTCTGGACTGGCTGAGCTGGATGGCCTTAGTGTGGCATACCTTTACATTCTATTAACACTTTTCACTTATTAATTTTTTTAACACTATTTCTCTATTTTAATTGCATTTCATTTTTGTATCACTTTCTCTATAGCTTCGGCTTCCTAAATACTAATTTATTAACACTATAGTTTTTTCACTGGTATGCTACGCTGGGCTTTCTGGCTTATGCTGGTGTTTTGGGGTGCCGCACCCTGCACCTAGATATAGCGCTAGGGACCCCAAATATACAGAGATGCCTTGATGCAGCTTTGGGGCTTATTCCCACATTTGCGCAAATATGTGTAACGAAGATCTCTGAATTCTATTATTATGTGGAATTTATATCTGGTTACGGTTATCTTTCAGGGTGCTGGGGGAAACAAATGCCTTTTTTTTCTTGCTTAGAAATACCCCTCCCTTTTGAGCACCTGAATGATATCACTAAGCTAATTGAGCATCTACCAATATATATGTTTGTTGTGAGAGGCAGAGAGGTTCCTGCATTAGGAGGAGGTGCAGGCCCTGACATGCCACATGGAGCATTATGGGGTTGCTCCAAGGTAGGTAGCTCTTAGCTTAGACATATTGTAGTAAGGAGCCATTATCATGTGGCTCCTTGCTGGTTAATCTTAGACCCAGATTGGGGTAATGGAGGTGTGAGGTGTGGTGCCTCTGGACTGGCTGAGCTGGATGGCCTTAGTGTGGCATACCTTTACATTCTATTAACACTTTTCACTTATTAATTTTTTTAACACTATTTCTCTATTTTAATTGCATTTCATTTTTGTATCACTTTCTCTATAGCTTCAGCTTCCTAAATACTAATTTATTAACACTATAGTTTTTTCACTGGTATGCTACGCTGGGCTTTCTGGCTTATGCTGGTGTTTTGGGGTGCCACACCCTGCACCTAGATATAGCGCTAGGGACCCCAAATATACAGAGACGCCTTGATGCGGCTTTGGGGCTTATTCACACATTTGCGCAAATATGTGTAACGAAGATCTCTGAATTCTATTATTATGTGGAATTTATATCTGGTTACGGTTATCTTTCAGGGTGCTGGGGGAAACAATTTTTTTTTCTTGCTTAGAAATACCCCTCCCTTTTGAGCACCTGAATGATATCACTAAGCTAATTGCGCATCTACCAATATATATGTTTGTTGTGAGAGGCAGAGAGGTTCCTGCATTAGGAGGAAGTGCAGGCCCTGACATGCCAAATGGAGCATTATGGGGTTGCTCCAAGGTAGGTAGCTCTTAGCTTAGACATATTGTAGTAAGGAGCCATTATCATGTGGCTCCTTGCTGGTTAATCTTAGACCCAGATTGGGGTAATGGAGGTGTGAGGTGTGGTGCCTCTGGACTGGCTGAGCTGGATGGCCTTAGTGTGGCATACCTTTACATTCTATTAACACTTTTCACTTATTAATTTTTTTAACACTATTTCTCTATTTTAATTGCATTTCATTTTTGTATCACTTTCTCTATAGCTTCAGCTTCCTAAATACTAATTTATTAACACTATAGTTTTTTCACTGGTATGCTACGCTGGGCTTTCTGGCTTATGCTGGTGTTTTGGGGTGCCACACCCTGCACCTAGATATAGCGCTAGGGACCCCAAATATACAGAGACGCCTTGATGCGGCTTTGGGGCTTATTCACACATTTGCGCAAATATTTGTAACGAAGATCTCTGAATTCTATTATTATGTGGAATTTATATTTGGTTACGGTTATCTTTCAGGGTGCTGGGGGAAACAAATGCCTTTATTTCTTGCTTAGAAATACCCCTTCCTTTCGAGCACCTGAATGACATCACTAAGCTAATTGAGCATCTACCAATATATATGTTTGTTGTGAGAGGCAGAGAGGTTCCTGCATTAGGAGGAGGTGCAGGCCCTGACATGCCACATGGAACATTATGGGGTTGCTCCAAGGTAGGTAGCTCTTAGCTTAGACATATTGTAGTAAGGAGCCATTATCATGTGGCTCCTTGCTGGTTAATCTTAGACCCAGATTGGGGTAATGGAGGTGTGAGGTGTGGTGCCTCTGGACTGGCTGAGCTGGATGGCCTTAGTGTGGCATACCTTTACATTCTATTAACACTTTTCACTTATTAATTTTTTTAACACTATTTCTCTATTTTAATTGCATTTCCTTTTTGTATCACTTTCTCTATAGCTTCAGCTTCCTAAATACTAATTTATTAACACTATACTTTTTTCACTGGTATGCTACGCTGGGCTTTCTGGCTTATGCTGGTGTTTTGGGGTGCCACACCCTGCACCTAGATATAGCGCTAGGGACCCCAAATATACAGAGACGCCTTGATGCGGCTTTGGGGCTTATTCACACATTTGCGCAAATATGTGTAACGAAGATCTCTGAATTCTATTATTATGTGGAATTTATATCTGGTTACGGTTATCTTTCAGGGTGCTGGGGGAAACAATTTTTTTTTTCTTGCTTAGAAATACCCCTCCCTTTCGAGCACCTGAATGATATCACTAAGCTAATTGAGCATCTACCAATATATATGTTTGTTGTGAGAGGCAGAGAGGTTCCTGCATTAGGAGGAGGTGCAGGCCCTGACATGCCATATGGAGCATTATGGGGTTGCTCCAAGGTAGGTAGCTCTTAGCTTAGACATATTGTAGTAAGGAGCCATTATCATGTGGCTCCTTGCTGGTTAATCTTAGACCCAGATTGGGGTAATGGAGGTGTGAGGTGTGGTGCCTCTGGACTGGCTGAGCTGGATGGCCTTAGTGTGGCATACCTTTACATTCTATTAACACTTTTCACTTATTAATTTTTTTTTACACTATTTCTCTATTTTAATTGCATTTCATTTTTGTATCACTTTCTCTATAGCTTCGGCTTCCTAAATACTAATTTATTAACACTATAGTTTTTTCACTGGTATGCTACGCTGGGCTTTCTGGCTTATGCTGGTGTTTTGGGGTGCCACACCCTGCACCTAGATATAGCGCTAGGGACCCCAAATATACAGAGACGCCTTGATGCGGCTTTGGGGCTTATTCACACATTTGCGCAAATATGTGTAACGAAGATCTCTGAATTCTATTATTATGTGGAATTTATATCTGGTTACGGTTATCTTTCAGGGTGCTGGGGGAAACAAATGCCTTTTTTTCTTGCTTAGAAATACCCCTCCCTTTCAAGCACCTGAATGATATCACTAAGCTAATTGAGCATCTACCAATATATATGTTTGTTGTGAGAGGCAGAGAGGTTCCTGCATTAGGAGGAGGTGCAGGCCCTGACATGCCACATGGAGCATTATGGGGTTGCTCCAAGGTAGGTAGCTCTTAGCTTAGACATATTGTAGTAAGGAGCCATTATCATGTGGCTCCTTGCTGGTTAATCTTAGACCCAGATTGGGGTAATGGAGGTGTGAGGTGTGGTGCCTCTGGACTGGCTGAGCTGGATGGCCTTAGTGTGGCATACCTTTACATTCTATTAACACTTTTCACTTATTAATTTTTTTAACACTATTTCTCTATTTTAATTGCATTTCATTTTTGTATCACTTTCGCTATAGCTTCGGCTTCCTAAATACTAATTTATTAACACTATAGTTTTTTCACTGGTATGCTACGCTGGGCTTTCTGGCTTATGCTGGTGTTTTGGGGTGCCGCACCCTGCACCTAGATATAGCGCTAGGGACCCCAAATATACAGAGATGCCTTGATGCGGCTTTGGGGCTTATTCACACATTTGCGCAAATATGTGTAACGAAGATCTCTGAATTCTATTATTATGTGGAATTTATATCTGGTTACGGTTATCTTTCAGGGTGCTGGGGGAAACAAATGCCTTTTTTTCTTGCTTAGAAATACCCCTCCCTTTCGAGCACCTGAATGATATCACTAAGCTAATTGAGCATCTACCAATATATATGTTTGTTGTGAGAGGCAGAGAGGTTCCTGCATTAGGAGGAGGTGCAGGCCCTGACATGCCATATGGAGCATTATGGGGTTGCTCCAAGGTAGGTAGCTCTTAGCTTAGACATATTGTAGTAAGGAGCCATTATCATGTGGCTCCTTGCTGGTTAATCTGAGACCCAGATTGGGGTAATGGAGGTGTGGTGCCTCTGGACTGGCTGAGCTGGATGGCCTTAGTGTGGCATACCTTTACATTCTATTAACACTTTTCACTTACTAATTTTTTTTAACACTATTTCTCTATTTTAATTGCATTTCATTTTTGTATCACTTTCTCTATAGCTTCGGCTTCCTAAATACTAATTTATTAACACTATAGTTTTTTCACTGGTATGCTACGCTGGGCTTTCTGGCTTATGCTGGTGTTTTGGGGTGCCACACCCTGCACCTAGATATAGCGCTAGGGACCCCAAATATACAGAGACGCCTTGATGCGGCTTTGGGGCTTATTCACACATTTGCGCAAATATGTGTAACGAAGATCTCTGAATTCTATTATTATGTGGAATTTATATCTGGTTACGGTTATCTTTCAGGGTGCTGGGGGAAACAAATGCCTTTTTTTCTTGCTTAGAAATACCCTTCCCTTTCGAGCACCTGAATGATATCACTAAGCTAATTGAGCATCTACCAATATATATGTTTGTTGTGAAAGGCAGAGAGGTTCCTGCATTAGGAGGAGGTGCAGGCCCTGACATGCCACATGGAGCATTATGGGGTTGCTCCAAGGTAGGTAGCTCTTAGCTTAGACATATTGTAGTAAGGAGCCATTATCATGTGGCTCCTTGCTGGTTAATCTTAGACCCAGATAGGGGTTATGGAGGTGTGAGGTGTGGTGCCTCTGGACTGGCTGAGCTGGATGGCCTTAGTGTGGCATACCTTTACATTCTATTAACACTTTTCACTTATTAATTTTTTTAACACTATTTCTCTATTTTAATTGCATTTCATTTTTGTATCACTTTCTCTATAGCTTCGGCTTCCTAAATACTAATTTATTAACACTATAGTTTTTTCACTGGTATGCTACGCTGGGCTTTCTGGCTTATGCTGGTGTTTTGGGGTGCCGCACCCTGCACCTAGATATAGCGCTAGGGACCCCAAATATACAGAGATGCCTTGATGCAGCTTTGGGGCTTATTCCCACATTTGCGCAAATATGTGTAACGAAGATCTCTGAATTCTATTATTATGTGGAATTTATATCTGGTTACGGTTATCTTTCAGGGTGCTGGGGGAAACAAATGCCTTTTTTTCTTGCTTAGAAATACCCCTCCCTTTTGAGCACCTGAATGATATCACTAAGCTAATTGAGCATCTACCAATATATATGTTTGTTGTGAGAGGCAGAGAGGTTCCTGCATTAGGAGGAGGTGCAGGCCCTGACATGCCACATGGAGCATTATGGGGTTGCTCCAAGGTAGGTAGCTCTTAGCTTAGACATATTGTAGTAAGGAGCCATTATCATGTGGCTCCTTGCTGGTTAATCTTAGACCCAGATTGGGGTAATGGAGGTGTGAGGTGTGGTGCCTCTGGACTGGCTGAGCTGGATGGCCTTAGCGTGGCATACCTTTACATTCTATTAACACTTTTCACTTATTAATTTTTTTAACACTATTTCTCTATTTTAATTGCATTTCATTTTTGTATCACTTTCTCTATAGCTTCAGCTTCCTAAATACTAATTTATTAACACTATAGTTTTTTCACTGGTATGCTACGCTGGGCTTTCTGGCTTATGCTGGTGTTTTGGGGTGCCACACCCTGCACCTAGATATAGCGCTAGGGACCCCAAATATACAGAGACGCCTTGATGCGGCTTTGGGGCTTATTCACACATTTGCGCAAATATGTGTAACGAAGATCTCTGAATTCTATTATTATGTGGAATTTATATCTGGTTACGGTTATCTTTCAGGGTGCTGGGGGAAACAATTTTTTTTTCTTGCTTAGAAATACCCCTCCCTTTTGAGCACCTGAATGATATCACTAAGCTAATTGTGCATCTACCAATATATATGTTTGTTGTGAGAGGCAGAGAGGTTCCTGCATTAGGAGGAAGTGCAGGCCCTGACATGCCAAATGGAGCATTATGGGGTTGCTCCAAGGTAGGTAGCTCTTAGCTTAGACATATTGTAGTAAGGAGCCATTATCATGTGGCTCCTTGCTGGTTAATCTTAGACCCAGATTGGGGTAATGGAGGTGTGAGGTGTGGTGCCTCTGGACTGGCTGAGCTGGATGGCCTTAGTGTGGCATACCTTTACATTCTATTAACACTTTTCACTTATTAATTTTTTTAACACTATTTCTCTATTTTAATTGCATTTCATTTTTGTATCACTTTCTCTATAGCTTCAGCTTCCTAAATACTAATTTATTAACACTATAGTTTTTTCACTGGTATGCTACGCTGGGCTTTCTGGCTTATGCTGGTGTTTTGGGGTGCCACACCCTGCACCTAGATATAGCGCTAGGGACCCCAAATATACAGAGACGCCTTGATGCGGCTTTGGGGCTTATTCACACATTTGCGCAAATATTTGTAACGAAGATCTCTGAATTCTATTATTATGTGGAATTTATATTTGGTTACGGTTATCTTTCAGGGTGCTGGGGGAAACAAATGCCTTTATTTCTTGCTTAGAAATACCCCTTCCTTTCGAGCACCTGAATGATATCACTAAGCTAATTGAGCATCTACCAATATATATGTTTGTTGTGAGAGGCAGAGAGGTTCCTGCATTAGGAGGAGGTGCAGGCCCTGACATGCCACATGGAACATTATGGGGTTGCTCCAAGGTAGGTAGCTCTTAGCTTAGACATATTGTAGTAAGGAGCCATTATCATGTGGCTCCTTGCTGGTTAATCTTAGACCCAGATTGGGGTAATGGAGGTGTGAGGTGTGGTGCCTCTGGACTGGCTGAGCTGGATGGCCTTAGTGTGGCATACCTTTACATTCTATTAACACTTTTCACTTATTAATTTTTTTAACACTATTTCTCTATTTTAATTGCATTTCCTTTTTGTATCACTTTCTCTATAGCTTCAGCTTCCTAAATACTAATTTATTAACACTATACTTTTTTCACTGGTATGCTACGCTGGGCTTTCTGACTTATGCTGGTGTTTTGGGGTGCCACACCCTGCACCTAGATATAGCGCTAGGGACCCCAAATATACAGAGACGCCTTGATGCGGCTTTGGGGCTTATTCACACATTTGCGCAAATATGTGTAACGAAGATCTCTGAATTCTATTATTATGTGGAATTTATATCTGGTTACGGTTATCTTTCAGGGTGCTTGGGGAAACAAATTTTTTTTTCTTGCTTAGAAATACCCCTCCCTTTCGAGCACCTGAATGATATCACTAAGCTAATTGAGCATCTACCAATATATATGTTTGTTGTGAGAGGCAGAGAGGTTCCTGCATTAGGAGGAGGTGCAGGCCCTGACATGCCATATGGAGCATTATGGGGTTGCTCCAAGGTAGGTAGCTCTTAGCTTAGACATATTGTAGTAAGGAGCCATTATCATGTGGCTCCTTGCTGGTTAATCTTAGACCCAGATTGGGGTAATGGAGGTGTGAGGTGTGGTGCCTCTGGACTGGCTGAGCTGGATGGCCTTAGTGTGGCAAACCTTTACATTCTATTAACACTTTTCACTTATTAATTTTTTTAACACTATTTCTCTATTTTAATTGCATTTCATTTTTGTATCACTTTCTCTATAGCTTCGGCTTCCTAAATACTAATTTATTAACACTATAGTTTTTTCACTGGTATGCTACGCTGGGCTTTCTGGCTTATGCTGGTGTTTTGGGGTGCCACACCCTGCACCTAGATATAGCGCTAGGGACCCCAAATATACAGAGACGCCTTGATGCGGCTTTGGGGCTTATTCACACATTTGCGCAAATATGTGTAACGAAGATCTCTGAATTCTATTATTATGTGGAATTTATATCTGGTTACGGTTATCTTTCAGGGTGCTGGGGGAAACAAATGCCTTTTTTTCTTGCTTAGAAATACCCCTCCCTTTCAAGCACCTGAATGATATCACTAAGCTAATTGAGCATCTACCAATATATATGTTTGTTGTGAGAGGCAGAGAGGTTCCTGCATTAGGAGGAGGTGCAGGCCCTGACATGCCACATGGAGCATTATGGGGTTGCTCCAAGGTAGGTAGCTCTTAGCTTAGACATATTGTAGTAAGGAGCCATTATCATGTGGCTCCTTGCTGGTTAATCTTAGACCCAGATTGGGTAATGGAGGTGTGAGGTGTGGTGCCTCTGGACTGGCTGAGCTGGATGGCCTTAGTGTGGCATACCTTTACATTCTATTAACACTTTTCACTTATTAATTTTTTTAACATTATTTCTCTATTTTAATTGCATTTCATTTTTGTTTCACTTTCTCTATAGCTTCAGCTTCCTAAATACTAATTTATTAACACTATAGTTTTTTCACTGGTATGCTACGCTGGGCTTTCTGGCTTATGCTGGTGTTTTGGGGTGCCACACCCTGCACCTAGATATAGCGCTAGGGACCCCAAATATACAGAGACGCCTTGATGCGGCTTTGGGGCTTATTCACACATTTGCGCAAATATTTGTAACGAAGATCTCTGAATTCTATTATTATGTGGAATTTATATTTGGTTACGGTTATCTTTCAGGGTGCTGGGGGAAACAAATGCCTTTATTTCTTGCTTAGAAATACCCCTTCCTTTCGAGCACCTGAATGATATCACTAAGCTAATTGAGCATCTACCAATATATTTGTTTGTTGTGAGTGGCAGAGAGGTTCCTGCATTAGGAGGAGGTGCAGGCCCTGACATGCCACATGGAACATTATGGGGTTGCTCCAAGGTAGGTAGCTCTTAGCTTAGACATATTGTAGTAAGGAGCCATTATCATGTGGCTCCTTGCTGGTTAATCTTAGACCCAGATTGGGGTAATGGAGGTGTGAGGTGTGGTGCCTCTGGACTGGCTGAGCTGGATGGCCTTAGTGTGGCATACCTTTACATTCTATTAACACTTTTCACTTATTAATTTTTTTAACACTATTTCTCTATTTTAATTGCATTTCCTTTTTGTATCACTTTCTCTATAGCTTCAGCTTCCTAAATACTAATTTATTAACACTATACTTTTTTCACTGGTATGCTACGCTGGGCTTTCTGGCTTATGCTGGTGTTTTGGGGTGCCACACCCTGCACCTAGATATAGCGCTAGGGACCCCAAATATACAGAGACGCCTTGATGCGGCTTTGGGGCTTATTCACACATTTGCGCAAATATGTGTAACGAAGATCTCTGAATTCTATTATTATGTGGAATTTATATCTGGTTACGGTTATCTTTCAGGGTGCTGGGGGAAACAATTTTTTTTTTCTTGCTTAGAAATACCCCTCCCTTTCGAGCACCTGAATGATATCACTAAGCTAATTGAGCATCTACCAATATATATGTTTGTTGTGAGAGGCAGAGAGGTTCCTGCATTAGGAGGAGGTGCAGGCCCTGACATGCCATATGGAGCATTATGGGGTTGCTCCAAGGTAGGTAGCTCTTAGCTTAGACATATTGTAGTAAGGAGCCATTATCATGTGGCTCCTTGCTGGTTAATCTTAGACCCAGATTGGGGTAATGGAGGTGTGAGGTGTGGTGCCTCTGGACTGGCTGAGCTGGATGGCCTTAGTGTGGCATACCTTTACATTCTATTAACACTTTTCACTTATTAATTTTTTTAACACTATTTCTCTATTTTAATTGCATTTCCTTTTTGTATCACTTTCTCTATAGCTTCAGCTTCCTAAATACTAATTTATTAACACTATACTTTTTTCACTGGTATGCTACGCTGGGCTTTCTGGCTTATGCTGGTGTTTTGGGGTGCCACACCCTGCACCTAGATATAGCGCTAGGGACCCCAAATATACAGAGACGCCTTGATGCGGCTTTGGGGCTTATTCACACATTTGCGCAAATATGTGTAACGAAGATCTCTGAATTCTATTATTATGTGGAATTTATATCTGGTTACGGTTATCTTTCAGGGTGCTGGGGGAAACAATTTTTTTTTTTCTTGCTTAGAAATACCCCTCCCTTTCGAGCACCTGAATGATATCACTAAGCTAATTGAGCATCTACCAATATATATGTTTGTTGTGAGAGGCAGAGAGGTTCCTGCATTAGGAGGAGGTGCAGGCCCTGACATGCCATATGGAGCATTATGGGGTTGCTCCAAGGTAGGTAGCTCTTAGCTTAGACATATTGTAGTAAGGAGCCATTATCATGTGGCTCCTTGCTGGTTAATCTTAGACCCAGATTGGGGTAATGGAGGTGTGAGGTGTGGTGCCTCTGGACTGGCTGAGCTGGATGGCCTTAGTGTGGCATACCTTTACATTCTATTAACACTTTTCACTTATTAATTTTTTTAACACTATTTCTCTATTTTAATTGCATTTCCTTTTTGTATCACTTTCTCTATAGCTTCAGCTTCCTAAATACTAATTTATTAACACTATACTTTTTTCACTGGTATGCTACGCTGGGCTTTCTGGCTTATGCTGGTGTTTTGGGGTGCCACACCCTGCACCTAGATATAGCGCTAGGGACCCCAAATATACAGAGACGCCTTGATGCGGCTTTGGGGCTTATTCACACATTTGCGCAAATATGTGTAACGAAGATCTCTGAATTCTATTATTATGTGGAATTTATATCTGGTTACGGTTATCTTTCAGGGTGCTGGGGGAAACAATTTTTTTTTTTCTTGCTTAGAAATACCCCTCCCTTTCGAGCACCTGAATGATATCACTAAGCTAATTGAGCATCTACCAATATATATGTTTGTTGTGAGAGGCAGAGAGGTTCCTGCATTAGGAGGAGGTGCAGGCCCTGACATGCCATATGGAGCATTATGGGGTTGCTCCAAGGTAGGTAGCTCTTAGCTTAGACATATTGTAGTAAGGAGCCATTATCATGTGGCTCCTTGCTGGTTAATCTTAGACCCAGATTGGGGTAATGGAGGTGTGAGGTGTGGTGCCTCTGGACTGGCTGAGCTGGATGGCCTTAGTGTGGCAAACCTTTACATTCTATTAACACTTTTCACTTATTAATTTTTTTTAACACTATTTCTCTATTTTAATTGCATTTCATTTTTGTATCACTTTCTCTATAGCTTCGGCTTCCTAAATACTAATTTATTAACACTATAGTTTTTTCACTGGTATGCTACGCTGGGCTTTCTGGCTTATGCTGGTGTTTTGGGGTGCCACACCCTGCACCTAGATATAGCGCTAGGGACCCCAAATATACAGAGACGCCTTGATGCGGCTTTGGGGCTTATTCACACATTTGCGCAAATATGTGTAACGAAGATCTCTGAATTCTATTATTATGTGGAATTTATATCTGGTTACGGTTATCTTTCAGGGTGCTGGGGGAAACAAATGCCTTTTTTTCTTGCTTAGAAATACCCCTCCCTTTCAAGCACCTGAATGATATCACTAAGCTAATTGAGCATCTACCAATATATATGTTTGTTGTGAGAGGCAGAGAGGTTCCTGCATTAGGAGGAGGTGCAGGCCCTGACATGCCACATGGAGCATTATGGGGTTGCTCCAAGGTAGGTAGCTCTTAGCTTAGACATATTGTAGTAAGGAGCCATTATCATGTGGCTCCTTGCTGGTTAATCTTAGACCCAGATTGGGGTAATGGAGGTGTGAGGTGTGGTGCCTCTGGACTGGCTGAGCTGGATGGCCTTAGTGTGGCATACCTTTACATTCTATTAACACTTTTCACTTATTAATTTTTTTAACACTATTTCTCTATTTTAATTGCATTTCATTTTTGTATCACTTTCTCTATAGCTTCAGCTTCCTAAATACTAATTTATTAACACTATAGTTTTTTCACTGGTATGCTACGCTGGGCTTTCTGGCTTATGCTGGTGTTTTGGGGTGCCGCACCCTGCACCTAGATATAGCGCTAGGGACCCCAAATATACAGAGATGCCTTGATGCGGCTTTGGGGCTTATTCACACATTTGCGCAAATATGTGTAACGAAGATCTCTGAATTCTATTATTATGTGGAATTTATATCTGGTTACGGTTATCTTTCAGGGTGCTGGGGGAAACAAATGCCTTTTTTTCTTGCTTAGAAATACCCCTCCCTTTTGAGCACCTGAATGATATCACTAAGCTAATTGAGCATCTACCAATATATATGTTTGTTGTGAGAGGCAGAGAGGTTCCTGCATTAGGAGGAGGTGCAGGCCCTGACATGCCACATGGAGCATTATGGGGTTGCTCCAAGGTAGGTAGCTCTTAGCTTAGACATATTGTAGTAAGGAGCCATTATCATGTGGCTCCTTGCTGGTTAATCTTAGACCCAGATTGGGTAATGGAGGTGTGAGGTGTGGTGCCTCTGGACTGGCTGAGCTGGATGGCCTTAGTGTGGCATACCTTTACATTCTATTAACACTTTTCACTTATTAATTTTTTTAACATTATTTCTCTATTTTAATTGCATTTCATTTTTGTATCACTTTCTCTATAGCTTCAGCTTCCTAAATACTAATTTATTAACACTATAGTTTTTTCACTGGTATGCTACGCTGGGCTTTCTGGCTTATGCTGGTGTTTTGGGGTGCCACACCCTGCACCTAGATATAGCGCTAGGGACCCCAAATATACAGAGACGCCTTGATGCGGCTTTGGGGCTTATTCACACATTTGCGCAAATATTTGTAACGAAGATCTCTGAATTCTATTATTATGTGGAATTTATATTTGGTTACGGTTATCTTTCAGGGTGCTGGGGGAAACAAATGCCTTTATTTCTTGCTTAGAAATACCCCTTCCTTTCGAGCACCTGAATGATATCACTAAGCTAATTGAGCATCTACCAATATATTTGTTTGTTGTGAGTGGCAGAGAGGTTCCTGCATTAGGAGGAGGTGCAGGCCCTGACATGCCACATGGAACATTATGGGGTTGCTCCAAGGTAGGTAGCTCTTAGCTTAGACATATTGTAGTAAGGAGCCATTATCATGTGGCTCCTTGCTGGTTAATCTTAGACCCAGATTGGGGTAATGGAGGTGTGAGGTGTGGTGCCTCTGGACTGGCTGAGCTGGATGGCCTTAGTGTGGCATACCTTTACATTCTATTAACACTTTTCACTTATTAATTTTTTTAACACTATTTCTCTATTTTAATTGCATTTCATTTTTGTATCACTTTCTCTATAGCTTCAGCTTCCTAAATACTAATTTATTAACACTATACTTTTTTCACTGGTATGCTACGCTGGGCTTTCTGGCTTATGCTGGTGTTTTGGGGTGCCACACCCTGCACCTAGATATAGCGCTAGGGACCCCAAATATACAGAGACGCCTTGATGCGGCTTTGGGGCTTATTCACACATTTGCGCAAATATGTGTAACGAAGATCTCTGAATTCTATTATTATGTGGAATTTATATCTGGTTACGGTTATCTTTCAGGGTGCTGGGGGAAACAATTTTTTTTTTTCTTGCTTAGAAATACCCCTCCCTTTCGAGCACCTGAATGATATCACTAAGCTAATTGAGCATCTACCAATATATATGTTTGTTGTGAGAGGCAGAGAGGTTCCTGCATTAGGAGGAGGTGCAGGCCCTGACATGCCACATGGAGCATTATGGGGTTGCTCCAAGGTAGGTAGCTCTTAGCTTAGACATATTGTAGTAAGGAGCCATTATCATGTGGCTCCTTGCTGGTTAATCTTAGACCCAGATTGGGGTAATGGAGGTGTGAGGTGTGGTGCCTCTGGACTGGCTGAGCTGGATGGCCTTAGTGTGGCATACCTTTACATTCTATTAACACTTTTCACTTATTAATTTTTTTAACACTATTTCTCTATTTTAATTGCATTTCATTTTTGTATCACTTTCTCTATAGCTTCGGCTTCCTAAATACTAATTTATTAACACTATAGTTTTTTCACTGGTATGCTACGCTGGGCTTTCTGGCTTATGCTGGTGTTTTGGGGTGCCGCACCCTGCACCTAGATATAGCGCTAGGGACCCCAAATATACAGAGATGCCTTGATGCGGCTTTGGGGCTTATTCACACATTTGCGCAAATATGTGTAACGAAGATCTCTGAATTCTATTATTATGTGGAATTTATATCTGGTTACGGTTATCTTTCAGGGTGCTGGGGGAAACAAATGCTTTTTTTTCTTGCTTAGAAATACCCCTCCCTTTTGAGCACCTGAATGATATCACTAAGCTAATTGAGCATCTACCAATATATATGTTTGTTGTGAGAGGCAGAGAGGTTCCTGCATTAGGAGGAGGTGCAGGCCCTGACATGCCACATGGAGCATTATGGGGTTGCTCCAAGGTAGGTAGCTCTTAGCTTAGACATATTGTAGTAAGGAGCCATTATCATGTGGCTCCTTGCTGGTTAATCTTAGACCCAGATTGGGGTAATGGAGGTGTGAGGTGTGGTGCCTCTGGACTGGCTGAGCTGGATGGCCTTAGTGTGGCATACCTTTACATTCTATTAACACTTTTCACGTATTAATTTTTTTAACACTATTTCTCTATTTTTATTGCATTTCATTTTTGTATCACTTTCTCTATAGCTTCAGCTTCCTAAATACTAATTTATTAACACTATAGTTTTTTCACTGGTATGCTACGCTGGGCTTTCTGGCTTATGCTGGTGTTTTGGGGTGCCACACCCTGCACCTAGATATAGCGCTAGGGACCCCAAATATACAGAGACGCCTTGATGCGGCTTTGGGGCTTATTCACACATTTGCGCAAATATGTGTAACGAAGATCTCTGAATTCTATTATTATGTGGAATTTATATTTGGTTACGGTTATCTTTCAGGGTGCTGGGGGAAACAAATGCCTTTATTTCTTGCTTAGAAATACCCCTTCCTTTCGAGCACCTGAATGATATCACTAAGCTAATTGAGCATCTACCAATATATATGTTTGTTGTGAGAGGCAGAGAGGTTCCTGCATTAGGAGGAGGTGCAGGCCCTGACATGCCACATGGAACATTATGGGGTTGCTCCAAGGTAGGTAGCTCTTAGCTTAGACATATTGTAGTAAGGAGCCATTATCATGTGGCTCCTTGCTGGTTAATCTTAGACCCAGATTGGGGTAATGGAGGTGTGAGGTGTGGTGCCTCTGGACTGGCTGAGCTGGATGGCCTTAGTGTGGCATACCTTTACATTCTATTAACACTTTTCACTTATTAATTTTTTTAACACTATTTCTCTATTTTAATTGCATTTCATTTTTGTATCACTTTCTCTATAGCTTCAGCTTCCTAAATACTAATTTATTAACACTATACTTTTTTCACTGGTATGCTACGCTGGGCTTTCTGGCTTATGCTGGTGTTTTGGGGTGCCACACCCTGCACCTAGATATAGCGCTAGGGACCCCAAATATACAGAGACGCCTTGATGCGGCTTTGGGGCTTATTCACACATTTGCGCAAATATGTGTAACGAAGATCTCTGAATTCTATTATTATGTGGAATTTATATCTGGTTACGGTTATCTTTCAGGGTGCTGGGGGAAACAAATGCCTTTTTTTCTTGCTTAGAAATACCCCTCCCTTTCGAGCACCTGAATGATATCACTAAGCTAATTGAGCATCTACCAATATATATGTTTGTTGTGAGAGGCAGAGAGGTTCCTGCATTAGGAGGAGGTGCAGGCCCTGACATGCCATATGGAGCATTATGGGGTTGCTCCAAGGTAGGTAGCTCTTAGCTTAGACATATTGTAGTAAGGAGCCATTATCATGTGGCTCCTTGCTGGTTAATCTTAGACCCAGATTGGGGTAATGGAGGTGTGGTGCCTCTGGACTGGCTGAGCTGGATGGCCTTAGTGTGGCATACCTTTACATTCTATTAACACTTTTCACTTACTAATTTTTTTTAACACTATTTCTCTATTTTAATTGCATTTCATTTTTGTATCACTTTCTCTATAGCTTCGGCTTCCTAAATACTAATTTATTAACACTATAGTTTTTTCACTGGTATGCTACGCTGGGCTTTCTGGCTTATGCTGGTGTTTTGGGGTGCCACACCCTGCACCTAGATATAGCGCTAGGGACCCCAAATATACAGAGACGCCTTGATGCAGCTTTGGGGCTTATTCACACATTTGCGCAAATATGTGTAACGAAGATCTCTGAATTCTATTATTATGTGGAATTTATATCTGGTTACAGTTATCTTTCAGGGTGCTGGGGGAAACAAATGCCTTTATTTCTTGCTTAGAAATACCCCTTCCTTTCGAGCACCTGAATGATATCACTAAGCTAATTGAGCATCTACCAATATATATGTTTGTTGTGAGTGGCAGAGAGGTTCCTGCATTAGGAGGAGGTGCAGGCCCTGACATGCCACATGGAACATTATGGGGTTGCTCCAAGGTAGGTAGCTCTTAGCTTAGACATATTGTAGTAAGGAGCCATTATCATGTGGCTCCTTGCTGGTTAATCTTAGACCCAGATTGGGGTAATGGAGGTGTGAGGTGTGGTGCCTCTGGACTGGCTGAGCTGGATGGCCTTAGTGTGGCATACCTTTACATTCTATTAACACTTTTCACTTATTAATTTTTTTAACACTATTTCTCTATTTTAATTGCATTTCCTTTTTGTATCACTTTCTCTATAGCTTCAGCTTCCTAAATACTAATTTATTAACACTATACTTTTTTCACTGGTATGCTACGCTGGGCTTTCTGGCTTATGCTGGTGTTTTGGGGTGCCACACCCTGCACCTAGATATAGCGCTAGGGACCCCAAATATACAGAGACGCCTTGATGCGGCTTTGGGGCTTATTCACACATTTGCGCAAATATGTGTAACGAAGATCTCTGAATTCTATTATTATGTGGAATTTATATCTGGTTACGGTTATCTTTCAGGGTGCTGGGGGAAACAATTTTTTTTTTCTTGCTTAGAAATACCCCTCCCTTTCGAGCACCTGAATGATATCACTAAGCTAATTGAGCATCTACCAATATATATGTTTGTTGTGAGAGGCAGAGAGGTTCCTGCATTAGGAGGAGGTGCAGGCCCTGACATGCCACATGGAGCATTATGGGGTTGCTCCAAGGTAGGTAGCTCTTAGCTTAGACATATTGTAGTAAGGAGCCATTATCATGTGGCTCCTTGCTGGTTAATCTTAGACCCAGATTGGGGTAATGGAGGTGTGAGGTGTGGTGCCTCTGGACTGGCTGAGCTGGATGGCCTTAGTGTGGCATACCTTTACATTCTATTAACACTTTTCACTTATTAATTTTTTTAACACTATTTCTCTATTTTAATTGCATTTCATTTTTGTATCACTTTCTCTATAGCTTCGGCTTCCTAAATACTAATTTATTAACACTATAGTTTTTTCACTGGTATGCTACGCTGGGCTTTCTGGCTTATGCTGGTGTTTTGGGGTGCCGCACCCTGCACCTAGATATAGCGCTAGGGACCCCAAATATACAGAGATGCCTTGATGCGGCTTTGGGGCTTATTCACACATTTGCGCAAATATGTGTAACGAAGATCTCTGAATTCTATTATTATGTGGAATTTATATCTGGTTACGGTTATCTTTCAGGGTGCTGGGGGAAACAAATGCTTTTTTTTCTAGCTTAGAAATACCCCTCCCTTTTGAGCACCTGAATGATATCACTAAGCTAATTGAGCATCTACCAATATATATGTTTGTTGTGAGAGGCAGAGAGGTTCCTGCATTAGGAGGAGGTGCAGGCCCTGACATGCCACATGGAGCATTATGGGGTTGCTCCAAGGTAGGTAGCTCTTAGCTTAGACATATTGTAGTAAGGAGCCATTATCATGTGGCTCCTTGCTGGTTAATCTTAGACCCAGATTGGGGTAATGGATGTGTGAGGTGTGGTGCCTCTGGACTGGCTGAGCTGGATGGCCTTAGTGTGGCATACCTTTACATTCTGTTAACACTTTTCACTTATTAATTTTTTTAACACTATTTCTCTATTTTAATTGCATTTCATTTTTGTATCACTTTCTCTATAGCTTCAGCCTCCTAAATACTAATTTATTAACACTATAGTTTTTTCACTGGTATGCTACGCTGGGCTTTCTGGCTTATGCTGGTGTTTTGGGGTGCCACACCCTGCACCTAGATATAGCGCTAGGGACCCCAAATATACAGAGACGCCTTGATGCGGCTTTGGGGCTTATTCACACATTTGCGCAAATATGTGTAACGAAGATCTCTGAATTCTATTATTATGTGGAATTTATATCTGGTTACGGTTATCTTTCAGGGTGCTGGGGGAAACAAATGCCTTTTTTTCTTGCTTAGAAATACCCCTCCCTTTCGAGCACCTGAATGATATCACTAAGCTAATTGAGCATCTACCAATATATATGTTTGTTGTGAGAAGCAGAGAGGTTCCTGCATTAGGAGGAGGTGCAGGCCCTGACATGCCACATGGAGCATTATGGGGTTGCTCCAAGGTAGGTAGCTCTTAGCTTAGACATATTGTAGTAAGGAGTCATTATCATGTGGCTCCTTGCTGGTTAATCTTAGACCCAGATTGGGGTAATGGAGGTGTGAGGTGTGGTGCCTCTGGACTGGCTGAGCTGGATGGCCTTAGTGTGGCATACCTTTACATTCTATTAACACTTTTCACTTATTAATTTTTTTAACACTATTTCTCTATTTTAATTGCATTTCATTTTTGTATCACTTTCTCTATAGCTTCGGCTTCCTAAATACTAATTTATTAACACTATAGTTTTTTCACTGGTATGCTACGCTGGGCTTTCTGGCTTATGCTGGTGTTTTGGGGTGCCACACCCTGCACCTAGATATAGCACTAGGGACCCCAAATATACAGAGACGCCTTGATGCGGCTTTGGGGCTTATTCACACATTTGCGCAAATATGTGTAACGAAGATCTCTGAATTCTATTATTATGTGGAATTTATATTTGGTTACGGTTATCTTTCAGGGTGCTGGGGGAAACAAATGCCTTTATTTCTTGCTTAGAAATACCCCTTCCTTTCGAGCACCTGAATGATATCACTAAGCTAATTGAGCATCTACCAATATATATGTTTGTTGTGAGAGGCAGAAAGGTTCCTGCATTAGGAGGAGGTGCAGGCCCTGACATGCCACATGGAACATTATGGGGTTGCTCCAAGGTAGGTAGCTCTTAGCTTAGACATATTGTAGTAAGGAGCCATTATCATGTGGCTCCTTGCTGGTTAATCTTAGACCCAGATTGGGGTAATGGAGGTGTGAGGTGTGGTGCCTCTGGACTGGCTGAGCTGGATGGCCTTAGTGTGGCATACCTTTACATTCTATTAACACTTTTCACTTATTAATTTTTTTAACACTATTTCTCTATTTTAATTGCATTTCATTTTTGCATCACTTTCTCTATAGCTTCAGCTTCCTAAATACTAATTTATTAACACTATACTTTTTTCACTGGTATGCTACGCTGGGCTTTCTGGCTTATGCTGGTGTTTTGGGGTGCCACACCCTGCACCTAGATATAGCGCTAGGGACCCCAAATATACAGAGACGCCTTGATGCGGCTTTGGGGCTTATTCACACATTTGCGCAAATATGTGTAACGAAGATCTCTGAATTCTATTATTATGTGGAATTTATATCTGGTTACGGTTATCTTTCAGGGTGCTGGGGGAAACAAATGCCTTTTTTTCTTGCTTAGAAATACCCCTCCCTTTTGAGCACCTGAATGATATCACTAAGCTAATTGAGCATCTACCAATATATATGTTTGTTGTGAGAGGCAGAGAGGTTCCTGCATTAGGAGGAGGTGCAGGCCCTGACATGCCACATGGAGCATTATGGGGTTGCTCCAAGGTAGGTAGCTCTTAGCTTAGACATATTGTAGTAAGGAGCCATTATCATGTGGCTCCTTGCTGGTTAATCTTAGACCCAGATTGGGGTAATGGAGGTGTGAGGTGTGGTGCCTCTGGACTGGCTGAGCTGGATGGCCTTAGTGTGGCATACCTTTACATTCTATTAACACTTTTCACTTATTAATTTTTTTAACACTATTTCTCTATATTAATTGCATTTCATTTTTGTATCACCTTCTCTATAGCTTCAGCTTCCTAAATACTAATTTATTAACACTATAGTTTTTTCACTGGTATGCTACGCTGGGCTTTCTGGCTTATGCTGGTGTTTTGGGGTGCCACACCCTGCACCTAGATATAGCGCTAGGGACCCCAAATATACAGAGACGCCTTGATGCGGCTTTGGGGCTTATTCACACATTTGCGCAAATATGTGTAACGAAGATCTCTGAATTCTATTATTATGTGGAATTTATATTTGGTTACGATTATCTTTCAGGGTGCTGGGGGAAACAAATGCCTTTATTTCTTGCTTAGAAATACCCCTTCCTTTCGAGCACCTGAATGATATCACTAAGCTAATTGAGCATCTACCAATATATATGTTTGTTGTGAGAGGCAGAGAGGTTCCTGCATTAGGAGGAGGTGCAGGCCCTGACATGCCACATGGAACATTATGGGGTTGCTCCAAGGTAGGTAGCTCTTAGCTTAGACATATTGTAGTAAGGAGCCATTATCATGTGGCTCCTTGCTGGTTAATCTTAGACCCAGATTGGGGTAATGGAGGTGTGAGGTGTGGTGCCTCTGGACTGGCTGAGCTGGATGGCCTTAGTGTGGCATACCTTTACATTCTATTAACACTTTTCACTTATTAATTTTTTTAACACTATTTCTCTATTTTAATTGCATTTCATTTTTGTATCACTTTCTCTATAGCTTCAGCTTCCTAAATACTAATTTATTAACACTATACTTTTTTCACTGGTATGCTACGCTGGGCTTTCTGGCTTATGCTGGTGTTTTGGGGTGCCACACCCTGCACCTAAATATAGCGCTAGGGACCCCAAATATACAGAGACGCCTTGATGCGGCTTTGGGGCTTATTCACACATTTGCGCAAATATGTGTAACGAAGATCTCTGAATTCTATTATTATGTGGAATTTATATCTGGTTACGGTTATCTTTCAGGGTGCTGGGGGAAACAAATGCCTTTTTTTCTTGCTTAGAAATACCCCTCCCTTTCGAGCACCTGAATGATATCACTAAGCTAATTGAGCATCTACCAATATATATGTTTGTTGTGAGAGGCAGAGAGGTTCCTGCATTAGGAGGAGGTGCAGGCCCTGACATGCCATATGGAGCATTATGGGGTTGCTCCAAGGTAGGTAGCTCTTAGCTTAGACATATTGTAGTAAGGAGCCATTATCATGTGGCTCCTTGCTGGTTAATCTTAGACCCAGATTGGGGTAATGGAGGTGTGGTGCCTCTGGACTGGCTGAGCTGGATGGCCTTAGTGTGGCATACCTTTACATTCTATTAACACTTTTCACTTACTAATTTTTTTTAACACTATTTCTCTATTTTAATTGCATTTCATTTTTGTATCACTTTCTCTATAGCTTCGGCTTCCTAAATACTAATTTATTAACACTATAGTTTTTTCACTGGTATGCTAAGCTGGGCTTTCTGGCTTATGCTGGTGTTTTGGGGTGCCGCACCCTGCACCTAGATATAGCGCTAGGGACCCCAAATATACAGAGATGCCTTGATGCGGCTTTGGGGCTTATTCCCACATTTGCGCAAATATGTGTAACGAAGATCTCTGAATTCTATTATTATGTGGAATTTATATCTGGTTACGGTTATCTTTCAGGGTGCTGGGGGAAACAAATGCCGTTTTTTTCTTGCTTAGAAATATCCCTCCCTTTTGAGCACCTGATTGATATCACTAAGCTAATTGAGCATCTACCAATATATATGTTGGTTGTGAGAGGCAGAGAGGTTCCTGCATTAGGAGGAGGTGCAGGCCCTGACATGCCACATGGAGCATTATGGGGTTGCTCCAAGGTAGGTAGCTCTTAGCTTAGACATATTGTAGTAAGGAGCCATTATCAAGTGGCTCCTTGCTGGTTAATCTTAGACCCAGATTGGGGTAATGGAGGTGTGAGGTGTGGTGCCTCTGGACTGGCTGAGCTGGATGGCCTTAGTGTGGCATACCTTTACATTCTATTAACACTTTTCACTTATTAATTTTTTTAACACTATTTCTCTATTTTATTTGCATTTCATTTTTGTATCACTTTTTTCTATAGCTTCGGCTTCCTAAATACTAATTTATTAACACTATAATTTTTTCACTGGTATGCTACGCTGGGCTTTCTGGCTTATGCTGGTGTTTTGGGGTGCCACACCCTGCACCTAGATATAGCGCTAGGGACCCCAAATATACAGAGACGCCTTGATGCGGCTTTGGGGCTTATTCACACATTTGCGCAAATATGTGTAACGAAGATCTCTGAATTCTATTATTATGTGGAATTTATATCTGGTTACGGTTATCTTTCAGGGTGCTGGGGGAAACAAATGCCTTTTTTTCTTGCTTAGAAATACCCCTCCCTTTCGAGCACCTGAATGATATCACTAAGCTAATTGAGCATCTACCAATATATATGTTTGTTGTGAGAAGCAGAGAGGTTCCTGCATTAGGAGGAGGTGCAGGCCCTGACATGCCACATGGAGCATTATGGGGTTGCTCCAAGGTAGGTAGCTCTTAGCTTAGACATATTGTAGTAAGGAGCCATTATCATGTGGCTCCTTGCTGGTTAATCTTAGACCCAGATTGGGGTAATGGAGGTGTGAGGTGTGGTGCCTCTGGACTGGCTGAGCTGGATGGCCTTAGTGTGGCATACCTTTACATTCTATTAACACTTTTCACTTATTAATTTTTTTAACACTATTTCTCTATTTTAATTGCATTTCATTTTTGTATCACTTTCTCTATAGCTTCAGCTTCCTAAATACTAATTTATTAACACTATACTTTTTTCACTGGTATGCTACGCTGGGCTTTCTGGCTTATGCTGGTGTTTTGGGGTGCCACACCCTGCACCTAAATATAGCGCTAGGGACCCCAAATATACAGAGACGCCTTGATGCGGCTTTGGGGCTTATTCACACATTTGCGCAAATATGTGTAACGAAGATCTCTGAATTCTATTATTATGTGGAATTTATATCTGGTTACGGTTATCTTTCAGGGTGCTGGGGGAAACAAATGCCTTTTTTTCTTGCTTAGAAATACCCCTCCCTTTCGAGCACCTGAATGATATCACTAAGCTAATTGAGCATCTACCAATATATATGTTTGTTGTGAGAGGCAGAGAGGTTCCTGCATTAGGAGGAGGTGCAGGCCCTGACATGCCATATGGAGCATTATGGGGTTGCTCCAAGGTAGGTAGCTCTTAGCTTAGACATATTGTAGTAAGGAGCCATTATCATGTGGCTCCTTGCTGGTTAATCTTAGACCCAGATTGGGGTAATGGAGGTGTGGTGCCTCTGGACTGGCTGAGCTGGATGGCCTTAGTGTGGCATACCTTTACATTCTATTAACACTTTTCACTTACTAATTTTTTTTAACACTATTTCTCTATTTTAATTGCATTTCATTTTTGTATCACTTTCTCTATAGCTTCGGCTTCCTAAATACTAATTTATTAACACTATAGTTTTTTCACTGGTATGCTAAGCTGGGCTTTCTGGCTTATGCTGGTGTTTTGGGGTGCCGCACCCTGCACCTAGATATAGCGCTAGGGACCCCAAATATACAGAGATGCCTTGATGCGGCTTTGGGGCTTATTCCCACATTTGCGCAAATATGTGTAACGAAGATCTCTGAATTCTATTATTATGTGGAATTTATATCTGGTTACGGTTATCTTTCAGGGTGCTGGGGGAAACAAATGCCGTTTTTTTCTTGCTTAGAAATATCCCTCCCTTTTGAGCACCTGATTGATATCACTAAGCTAATTGAGCATCTACCAATATATATGTTGGTTGTGAGAGGCAGAGAGGTTCCTGCATTAGGAGGAGGTGCAGGCCCTGACATGCCACATGGAGCATTATGGGGTTGCTCCAAGGTAGGTAGCTCTTAGCTTAGACATATTGTAGTAAGGAGCCATTATCAAGTGGCTCCTTGCTGGTTAATCTTAGACCCAGATTGGGGTAATGGAGGTGTGAGGTGTGGTGCCTCTGGACTGGCTGAGCTGGATGGCCTTAGTGTGGCATACCTTTACATTCTATTAACACTTTTCACTTATTAATTTTTTTAACACTATTTCTCTATTTTATTTGCATTTCATTTTTGTATCACTTTTTTCTATAGCTTCGGCTTCCTAAATACTAATTTATTAACACTATAATTTTTTCACTGGTATGCTACGCTGGGCTTTCTGGCTTATGCTGGTGTTTTGGGGTGCCACACCCTGCACCTAGATATAGCGCTAGGGACCCCAAATATACAGAGACGCCTTGATGCGGCTTTGGGGCTTATTCACACATTTGCGCAAATATGTGTAACGAAGATCTCTGAATTCTATTATTATGTGGAATTTATATCTGGTTACGGTTATCTTTCAGGGTGCTGGGGGAAACAAATGCCTTTTTTTCTTGCTTAGAAATACCCCTCCCTTTCGAGCACCTGAATGATATCACTAAGCTAATTGAGCATCTACCAATATATATGTTTGTTGTGAGAAGCAGAGAGGTTCCTGCATTAGGAGGAGGTGCAGGCCCTGACATGCCACATGGAGCATTATGGGGTTGCTCCAAGGTAGGTAGCTCTTAGCTTAGACATATTGTAGTAAGGAGCCATTATCATGTGGCTCCTTGCTGGTTAATCTTAGACCCAGATTGGGGTAATGGAGGTGTGAGGTGTGGTGCCTCTGAGCTGGATGGCCTTAGTGTGGCATACCTTTACATTCTATTAACACTTTTCACTTATTAATTTTTTTAACACTATTTCTCTATTTTAATTGCATTTCATTTTTGTATCACTTTCTCTATAGCTTCGGCTTCCTAAATACTAATTTATTAAGACTATAGTTTTTTCACTGGTATGCTACGCTGGGCTTTCTGGCTTATGCTGGTGTTTTGGGGTGCCGCACCCTGTACCTAGATATAGCACTAGGGACCCCAAATATACAGAGATGCCTTGATGCGGCTTTGGGGCTTATTCACACATTTGCGCAAATATGTGTAACGAAGATCTCTGAATTCTATTATTATGTGGAATTTATATCTGGTTACGGTTATCTTTCAGGGTGCTGGGGGAAACAAATGCCTTTTTTTCTTGCTTAGAAATACCCCTCCCTTTTGAGCACCTGAATGATATCACTAAGCTAATTGAGCATCTACCAATATATATGTTTGTTGTGAGAGGCAGAGAGGTTCCTGCATTAGGAGGAGGTGCAGGCCTTGACATGCCACATGGAGCATTATGCGGTTGCTCCAAGGTAGGTAGCTCTTAGCTTAGACATATTGTAGTAAGGAGCCATTATCAACTCTTAATCGCTAGGAATAAGAAGGCTAACACTACGTATTTACCTTGGGTTAATCACTACAATGACAAAAGTAATGACATTAGGTCAATAACAAAAAATATGTGGCCTATAGTGTGCACAGATAAAAATTTAAATCTTCATGATAAAAGGATAATTCATTGTTATACAGGAGGCAAAAACATTTATGATTGGGTGGTTAGGACTAATATATCTAAAGATGCAACCCCGGAAACACATTTTCTGGCCAGAAAAAACGGGTGCTTTAAGTGTTTAAATAGCACCACCTGTCGTTATATGGTAGCCGGTGACAGTTTCAGACACCCATATAGTGGCAAAAAATATCTCATTAAACATCGGGTAACTTGCACCACTAGGTACATTGTGTATATGATTACATGTCCCTGTGGTTTAAGTTACGTAGGTAAAACGGACAGAACCCTACGGGAACGTATGGCCACCCACAGACTGTCCATTAGAAATGCACTTGAGAAGGGCCATAGTGATCAACCGGTTTCTAGACACTTCGTGAAAGCCGGACATAATTTGTCAACCCTTAGATATATGATCATCGATCATATTCCATCTAGAATTCGGGGTGGCGACAGATCACTAGCTTTATTGCGCTGTGAATCCAGGTGGATACATAGACTGAACACCTTGGCGCCTAAAGGTCTTAACTAGAGATGAGCGGATTCGGTTTTACTCGGTTTTACTCGGTTCTCAAAACCGAATCTTATTGGCTATCCAAAACACGTGACATCCGTGAGCCAATAAGATTCGGTTTTGAGAACCGAGTAAAACCGAGTAAAACCGAGTAAAACCGAATCCGCTCATCTCTAGTCTTAACGAGAGCTTAGGGCTACACTGTTTCCTTTAATGTCTGATTGACATCTAATATTCTCTGGATAGTCTATATGTTTTAATTATTTGGATGATGTATGGAGGACACTGATCATCTTTAGTCGGAATATATTAAGTTTTTTGAACTCAGGTGTTTTTTAATACTTGTTTAATACCCTGTTAGTTCCACCCCAGTGATTCTAGTCAAATTGAGATATCATTTTATGTAAACCTGATTGACTACACACTGCACTGTTATGGGAAGGTAACCTTATGATGTCATTTTCTTGTGTCACAGAGTTTGATTATTGCGGTTGTTATGGCAACGGTGGTTAGAATGATGTCGTCATCAGTGGGCGCTGTCTTCCAGCTTCCGGAGCCAGCCGTCGTCACGTGGTGAGGTGCAGGTCTTTAAATGTACGTTTGTATTTGTCTTTTGTATCCTGATGACGAGGTAATAAATCCCTCGAAACGTTGATTAGCACATACCTGTGTTTGCAGTATATTTTCTGAGTGCCACCGACGGTAGACTACTATATATATATATATATATATATATATATACACACACACACACAGGTTGAGTATCCCATATCCAAATATTCCGAAATACAGAATATTCCGAAATACAGACTTTTTTGAGAGTGAGATAGTGAAACCTTTGTTTTTTGATGGCTCAATGTACACAAACTTTGTTTAATACACAAACTTATTAAAAATATTGTTTTAAATTACTTTCAGGCTGTGTGTGTATAAGGTGTGTATGAAACATAAATGAATTGTGTGAATGTAGACACACTTTGTTTAATGCACAAAGTTATAAAAAATATTGGCTAAAATTACCTTCAGGCTGTGTGTATAAGGTGTATATGTAACATAAATGCATTCTGTGCTTAGATTTAGGTCCCATTACCATGATATCTCATTATGGTATGCAATTATTCTAAAATACGGAAAAATCCCATATCCAAAATACCTCTGGTCCCAAGCATTTTGGATAAGGGATACTCAACCTGTATACATATAGGGTTAATTGTTAATTAATGAGGTCAGAGTAAGTCCAGGGCTCTGGGCATTCTGTGGCCGGTGCACGTGTTTTCTGTATGTTACTTAAAGGTAAGATTGTCTGTTAACATGTTACTATGCCTAACGACGGTTGAAATAAAATTACCGAACCGTTGCAAA
The DNA here is from genome assembly GCF_028390025.1 of Pseudophryne corroboree. Classification (NCBI taxonomy): domain Eukaryota; kingdom Metazoa; phylum Chordata; class Amphibia; order Anura; family Myobatrachidae; genus Pseudophryne; species Pseudophryne corroboree. The sequence continues at coordinate 579,984,301 of NC_086444.1, read as the reverse complement.
CTACTGATGGGCTGAGGACCCGTTTTTCATTATAAGTCCTGGGAGTGCCGCTTAATTTCGTATGTTTGTTCAGTGGGTTGCTCTGCATGAGAAGGCACCGGGCATTATATCGCCATAGTCTGGAGTGCCGACTGCTTGGACATTGACATATATATATATATATATATATATATCTTGAGGATGGAAATGGATAATCATATCATGTGTGGGATAATATTGTTCAGGGTCACATAAGCAGTAATCTGGTGGGTATGAGAATATTGTCACATATTGCAACAATAAGTTATTAATAATTACCAGATTTATGTGATGGGTTTAACTGGTCATGGGGCGGGAACTTAGATGCAAACAACAGAAATCACATATCAAGACTTAGCCATCGCCCACCGCTTGAGCTGACCAATGATCCCCAGTGCACAGGATATGTCCCATCCCCGAACCAATGGAAGAAGAGCATACAGTGTCTATTGTATTGTGTTTTGACCAACTGTATAAAAAGCCAAGCTGCCTAGCCGGTCAGTAATCTCTCTCTGAAGGTCATCTTGCCTGATTGACTGAGCACCGGACCGCGTGGCGCTGCTGAAACCAAACGTATGTACCATTGATTGTAGCCTCTTTTCTGTTATTGTGATTGTATATCTGTTGTAACCCCCTTTCAGCAATTATATGTTGGTGGGTCAGATCCCAACATCTTAAATACAATTGGTGTCGTGTTCCTTTCCTGCTAGGGGCTATAAAGTGTATTCCGCCTCACGTGTAGCTACTCCCTGCTTACAGCGTGACGGCTTCGGAGCAGGAGGATTAGTGCTTGGGAGAAACGCAGTCTTACAGTCGCCAAGTCAGTCACAATCTTGTTCAGATCCTCCCCAAATAGGATGTCTCCCTTAAAAGGGAGCACCTTCAAGGTATTTTTGGAGTCCAGGTCCACCTTCCAGGACCTCAACCACAGAATTTGGCGAGCCAGTATAGACGTAGTGGACGCTTTGGCCGCCATTACACCTGCATAAGAGGCCGCCTCCTGAATATAGTGGGAGGCTGTGGTAATATAAGACAGCTATTGTCTGGCAGTTTCAGAAAAATCCTGAGGCAGCTCATCCTCAATAGTCTGAACCCATGCTTCAATTCCTTTCTCAGCCCAGGAGGCTGCTATAGTGGGTCTTTGTACAGCACCGGTAAGAGAGTAAATAGACTTCAGACATCCCTCCACACGCTTATCCATCAGTTCCTTCAGTGAAGTGACAGTGGTGATAGGCAGAAAAGATGACACAAGACGAGCGACGTGAGAGTCCACCGGCGGTGGAGTTTCCAACTTGTTACTTAACTCCGCAGGGATAGGATAACGAGCTAGTATCTTTATAGACAGGGAAAATTACTTTCCTGGAGATGTCCAGGATTCCTGACATCAGTCCATTAAATGGTCAGAATGTGGTAAGACTACTTTATGAACCTTCTGACATTTGAATTTATCAGGTTTCTTAGACGCAGTAGTGGGCTCGATCTCATCATCAATTTGGAGAATCAGCTTAATAGCCTCCACTAGGTCAGGAACATCAACCTGGGTTGTAGATTCCTCATCAAGCGACTGTATCAGTGTCTGACGGATCAGTATATTCCCCATCCTCATCAGAAGAAATATCCAAAATATTAGTGGATTGTGAGGAAGAAATGGCCCCCCTTAGATAACCCCTTGACCCCAGAGGAGCGATTGATTTAATTGTTGTAACTGGGTAGACAGAGTGTCCGCCCAGGGTGGATTAACTACAGGGACAATATGTGGCTGCAATGGCACAGGAGGTCCCACTGGGGGCATAAGACGTGTCACAAGCATATTCAGCATATTTGAGAATGCTGCCCAAGGTGGGTCCTGATTGGCCACAGGTGCTGCGGGTTGACTGGGAGATGTATGGCACCCAGTGCCTGAACCATCAGCTAAACCTTCCCCCTCAGGTAAATCCTTGGTGCCAGCATTGCATGATGCAGAAGCATCGACAGATTTCCCGCCCTGTGTGGCAGACATTATAGGGAATGTAAGCTTAGAGCGTAACAGGACAATATAGCCAAACACAATACCTGCAAATAACCCCCTGAGTTATGTGACAGTAAATACAGGGCACAAACAGAGGATTTAAGCGGTATGAGGTGACAGAAATAAATAGTAAAAAATACAAAACAGTATATACTGTGTAGCACTACTTATATACGAGACCCTGATGCACCTAGCCCCCCAGGGTACAGAATATAGTGATAGCAAGTAGTGTGATACACGAGAATGAAATCCACACAGCAGCTACAGGCACACTCAGTCACAGGTACAATGCAGAAGTTATTACAGATAACAACAAAACTGCACTGGACTAGTAAAACTACATATAGATATGTATGTATATAGATAATAGGATTTTAAATACCTACCGGTAAATCCTTTTCTCGTAGTCTATAAGGGATATTGGGGACAGATTAGTATGATGGATAGACGGGTCCAAAGCCAGTGCACTTTAAATTTCTTCAACTGGGTGTGCTGGCTCCTCCCCTCTATGCCTCCTCCTACAGGCTCAGTTATAGATAAACTGTGCCCGAAGGAGAATGGCTTACTTCAGAGAAGGAACATAACAAAAAGTGTGTTGAGATTTTCACACCAGCTTACCAATATATAATTTAGCCAGCAACATCTGGCAATATTAACAGCAACAGATGAACAGGAACACATAACAGAGAACCTGCAGAAAGTCACTGCACAGAGGCAGGCGCCCAATATACCTTATGGATTACGGTAGGTATTTAAAATCCTATTGTTGCTAGCATCCATAAGGGATATTGGGAACAGATTAGTACGATGGGGATGTCCCAAAGCTTCCAGAACGGGCGGGAACGGGCGGAGACATCTGCAGTACCGCCTGCCCAAACTGGGTATCTTCCTTGGTCATGGTATCAAACTTGTAGAACTTCACAAAGGTGTTCTTCCATGACCAGGTAGCAACTCGGCATAGTTGCAGGGCCGAGACTCAACGGGCAGCCGCCCAGGAAGAGCCCACCGATCTTGTAGAGTGGGCCTTCAGAGACTGCGGAACAGGTAAGGCTGCCGACGCATAGGCATTTTGGATAGTAAGCCTAATCCAATTCAGAAGCAGGGCAACCCTTTTTCTGCACATTATAAAGCACGAACAAGGAATCCGTCATTCTGATACGAGCCGTCCTTTTGATATACATTTTCAAGGCACACACAGCATCCAATGCCTCCAGAGGAGCAGAAATGTCAGAACTGGACGGAGTCACGATAGGTTGATTCAAGTGAAAAGCGGAGACCACCTTCGGTAGGAACTGCTGTCTAATCCTGAGCTCCGCTCTGTTCTTGTAAAAGACCAAGTACGGACTTTTGCATGACAAGGCCCCCAATTCAGAGACACGCCTAGCAGAAGCCAGGGCCAGTAACATCACTGTTTTCCACGTGAGGTATTTATCTTCTACCGTCATCAGAGGTTCAAACCAGGAGGACTGTAGAAAACGTAACACTACATCTGTCAGGAATCGGAACTTAGCATCACAGATCTTACCAGTGCGCAGCCTAGTCCGGCTCCGGTGGTCCTGCAGGTGTCATGTCGCCACTTGTTCTGCTTCCCACTGTGCTGGCTCCAGTACCCCTGAACTCCATTCCAGCTCACCGCTATCCTCCCCGCTGGCCGCAGGTACTGGGCGCCGCCATGTTGCCGATGATCAGCTGACCGCAGCTCTACCAACCACGGGTGTCGGTTCAGTCACATGATTCCACTGCCCAATCACTGTCCAGCAAGGGGGATAAAGGGGCTGGGCAGGGCCCTAGCAAATCGTCCAGAACAACGTCGCTTCCTAGCTGCGTCTAGACTCAGACTTCAGGGTTCACTCCTTGTGCCCTGAAGCTCTTTAAACTACCTGTGATTCCAGCTCATTGTATATCATCAGCACAGAGACTTCAGCTCTTAGCAGCATTACCAGCACTGTGATTTCAGCTCAAAGCAAGTATTACCAGCACTGTGATTTCTACTCACTGCAGCAATACTAACACTGTGATTCCAGCTCATAGTAGTAACACCTGTGCGGAGTTTCCTGAAGTTAAATAATCTTCCAGTGTGTCCTTGAGTGTGCTGCTGCAAGCATTCCTGAAACAGCTCAGTCCAAGTGCAAGCTAATCAGTGTGAATTCATGTGAACTGCAGTTCCAGTTGTCTCACCGGATTCCAGGCCGGTTCAAGCAAGTCGGATATTTAACTGACTCCAGTTCCAGTTGTCTCACCGGATTCCAGGCCGGTTCAAACAAGTCGGATATTAACTGACTCCAGTTCCAGTTGTCTCGCTGGATTCCAGTCCGGCTCAAGCAATCCAGATATTGAACGGATTCTTTTGCCAGTATATTTCATGTAATCTACAATAAAGCATATCAATATTAACCTCATCTTCCTGTGCACCTCATCCGCAAGTCTTATCTACGCCCACCAAGTTTCCTGCACTGTGTGCCCACCACAGAACCACATATTGATTCTAATTTGGATACACAAAATACCAGAGTTCTGACAACATCCAGATCCCAAGGTGCCGTAGGTGGCACGAATGGAGGTTGTATGTGAAGCACCTCTTGCAAGAAGGTCTGAACTTCTGGCAAGAGAGCCAACTTCTTCTGGAAGAAGATGGAAAGGGCTGAAATCTGGACCTTAATGGATCCCCAGACGTAAGCCTTTATCCACACCAGCCTGCAGGAATTGTAGGAACCTTCCCAAGTTGAATTCTGCAGAGGGATATGTGTATTCCTTGCACCAAGAGACATATCTCCACCAGATATGATGATAGTGTTTTGACGTCACAGGTTTTCTGGCTTGCACCATAGTGGCAATGATCTTTTTGGAAAGCCCTTTGTGAGCTAGGATGTTCCGCTCAACTTCCATGCCGTCAAACAAAGCCGCCGTACGTCCGGGTAGACGAACGGTCCTTGATGAAGAAGATCCCTTCTTAGCGGTAGAGGCCAAGGGTCCTCTACGGACAAGTCCAGAAGAGCCGTGGACCAAGTTCTTCGGGGGCCAATCCAGGACAAGATTGCTTCCACTCTTTGATGTCTGATCCGCTTGAGCACCTTTGGGATCAGCGGAATCTGAGGAAACAGGTAGACCAGCTGGTAAGGCAAAGGCGATGTCAGTGCATTCACTGCGCTCGCCTGCAGGTCCTTGGTTCGTGAGCAATAGCAGTGAAGCTTCTTGTTGAGATGAGAGGCCATCAAGTCGATCTGTGGGCATCCCCACCTGTCGATGATTTGCTTAAACACCTGAGGGTGTAGTCCCCACTCCCCCGGATGGAGGTCGTGGTGACTTAGGAAGTCCGCTTCCCAGTTGTCCACCCCCAGAATGAAGATCGCAGACAGTGCTCTTGCATTTCTCTCTACCTAGAGGAGTATTCTTGACACTTCTCGCATGCAGGCCTTGCTTTTTGTCCCTCCTTGTCAACTGATGTATGCCACCGCCGTGGCATTGTCTGACTGCACCTGGATCACCTGATCCCGAAGTAGAGGGTAAGCCTAAATCAGAGCATTGTAGATAGCCCGAAGATCCAGAATGTTGATCGGACGGGCCTCTTGGGCAGACCACCTGCCCTGGAACTGCGCCCCTGGGTGACAGCTCCCCATCCTCTCAGACTAACATTCGTTGTGAGGAGGATCCAATCCTGAATCTCAAAGCATCGACTTTCCAGCAGGTTGGAAGACTGTAGCCACCACAGGAGAGAGATTCTGGACTGAGGTGACAGCCGAATCATCTGGTGCATCTGAAGATGGGAATCGGACCACTTGTTCAGGATGTCCAATTGGAACGGTCTGGCATGAAACCTTCCAAATTGAATCGACTCGCATGAGGCCACCATCTTTACCACCAATTTTATACAAAGATGAATGGAGACTCAAGCAGGTCGGAGCACGATGCGAACCATTTCTTTAGATGTTCTTACTTTGTCCTCTGGGAGGAACACTTTCTATGCTACAGTATCCAGTAGCATCCCCAGAAACAGGAGCCGTTGAGACGGTTCCAGGTGGGACTTCTGCAGATTGAGGATCCACCCGTGGTGTGACAGAAGTTGGGTAGTGCAATCTATATGGAGCAATAGAAGCTCCCTGTAGCTCGCTTTTATCAGTAGATCGTCATGGTATGGAATAATATTGACCCCCTGGACCATGAGTTGAAACATAATTTCCGTCATCACCTTCGTGAACACCCTCGGAGCTGTAGACAGGCCGAAGGGTAACACCTGAAGCTGGTAGTGATTGTTCAGCAGGGCAAACCTCAGATAGGCCCAATGAGGAGGCCAAATTGGGATATGTAGGTAAGCATCCTTGATATCCAGGGACACAAGGAATTCCTGTTTCAGGATTGCAATCACCACTCAAAGATTCCATCTTGAATTTGAAAGCCTTCAGGTAAGGATTCAAGGACTTCAGATTCAGAATGGGTCTCACAGACCCGTCTAGTTTTGGTACTATGTGCAGACTGGAGTAGTAATCCTGTCCTCGTAGTAGGGGTACTGGAACAATGACCTGGAACTGGACCAACTTGTTAATGGGCAGCAGTAGCGTACCACGCATATTTTCTAAAGCTGGTAAGCTTGATTTGAAAAATTGTTGGGGGGGAGGGGGGTGAAGTACCGTTGAACTCCAGCTTGTAACCCTGAGAGATAAGGTCCTTTACCCAAGCATCTTAACCCGAATCGTCCCAGATGTGGCTGTAGTGACGTAACCGAGCTCCCACCATGATATCCCCTCAAGGTGGGTGGGCACCGCCATGCTGAAGTCTTTGCGGAAGCAGAGCTGGTGTTCTGGTCCTGAGATTCGGCAACGGCTGGTTTCTTAGGGTTACCTCTGGAGCCTCTAGCTGCGTTGGAGGCCCCTCTGGCCCTAGATCGAAATCTGTGGAGGAACGAAAAGGACTGAGTAGACGGTCACAGGTAGGTACGTGAAACGTGGATTTTCCAGCTGTAGCTTTGGAAATCCATGCGTCCAATCCACCTCCAAAGAGCCATTCACCGGTGAAGGGAAGAGATTCCACATTACATTTGGAGTCAGCATCAACAATCCACTGACGCAACCATATGGCTCTGCGCGCAGACAAAGCCATAGCCGTAGTCCTAGCATTAATATTGCTAATCTCCTTAAGGGAGTCACAGTGGACTCTTGCCGTGTCCTGAATGTGATTCAGGAAAGTAACAGTATTAACTAAGGTCATATCACCCGAAAGACCTTCCTTATTTTGATTAGCCCAGGAATGAATTGCATGTGTCATCCAGCAACCTGCAATGACCGGCCTTTGAGCAACACCTGCAGCAATGTAAATAGATTTCAGGGTGGTTTCAGGTTTCCCATCTGCCGGGTCCTTTACCATAGGGAGTACCGCCTTTTTAGAAAGGTAAGAGACTGAGACGTCTACTGCTGGAGACGACTCCTCACTTTTTTGTGCACCTGTAGTAGACAGGGAGGGATGTTTAGCAGCCAGACTTGCCACTGCTTGTTGCAGTTCCCGAGTCTTATTTGCATTTGCAGTGAGCTGAGTTTACATATCAGACATCATATTTTTGATAGCCCCCAACCAGGAGGGCTCTGGACTCTCCCCCACATTGAAATCAGCATTCCGAGATGGCTGACTACACTGCTCACATGATATTGAGCCAGATGAACTAGGAGAGAATCTAGCATTACATACACTGCATGACTTGTTTTACCATTGTGAATCAGAAAAAAAATAAGAATTTACTTACCGATAATTCTATTTCTCATAGTCCGTAGTGGATGCTGGGAACTCCGAAAGGACCATGGGGAATAGCGGCTCCGCAGGAGACTGGGCACAAAAGTAAAAGCTTTAGGACTACCTGGTGTGCACTGGCTCCTCCCCCCATGACCCTCCTCCAAGCCTCAGTTAGGATACTGTGCCCGGACGAGCGTACACAATAAGGAAGGATTTTGAATCCCGGGTAAGACTCATACCAGCCACACCAATCACACCGTACAACTTGTGATCTGAACCCAGTTAACAGCATGATGATAACAGAGGAGCCTCTGAAAAGATGGCTCACAACAATAATAACCCGATTTTTGTAACAATAACTATGTACAAGTATTGCAGACAATCCGGGATGGGCGCCCAGCATCCACTACGGACTATGAGAAATAGAATTATCGGTAAGTAAATTCTTATTTTCTCTGACGTCCTAGTGGATGCTGGGAACTCCGAAAGGACCATGGGGATTATACCAAAGCTCCCAAACGGGCGGGAGAGTGCGGATGACTCTGCAGCACCGAATGAGAGAACTCCAGGTCCTCCTCAGCCAGGGTATCAAATTTGTAGAATTTAGCAAACCAAGTAGCTGCTCGGCAAAGTTGTAAAGCCGAGACCCCTCGGGCAGCCGCCCAAGATGAGCCCACTTTCCTTGTGGAATGGGCTTTTACAGATTTTGGCTGTGGCAGGCCTGCCACAGAATGTGCAAGCTGAATTGTACTACAAATCCAACGAGCAATAGTCTGCTTAGAAGCAGGAGCACCCAGCTTGTTGGGTGCATACAGGATAAACAGCGAGTCAGATTTTCTGACTCCAGCCGTCCTGGAAACATATATTTTCAGGGCCCTGACTACGTCCAGCAACTTGGAATCCTCCAAGTCCCTAGTAGCCGCAGGTACCACAATAGGCTGGTTTAAGTGAAACGCTGAAACCACCTTAGGGAGAAATTGAGGACGAGTCCTCAATTCTGCCCTGTCCGTATGAAAAATTAGGTAAGGGCTTTTATAGTATAAAGCCGCCAATTCTGAGACACGCCTGGCTGAAGCCAGGGATAACAGCATTACCACTTTCCATGTGAGATATTTTAAGTCCACAGTGGTGAGTGGTTCAAACCAATGTGATTTTAGGAACCCCAAAACTACATTGAGATCCCAAGGTGCCACTGGAGGCACAAAAGGAGGCTGTATATGCAGTACCCCCTTGACAAACGTCTGAACTTCAGGAACTGAAGCTAGTTCTTTCTGGAAGAAAATCGACAGGGCCGAAATTTGAACCTTAATGGACCCTAATTTTAGGCCCATAGACAGTCCTGTTTGCAGGAAATGCAGGAAACGACCCAGTTGAAATTCCTCTGTAGGGGCCTTCCTGGCCTCACACCACACAACATATTTACGCCAAATACGGTGATAATGTTGCACAGTTACATCCTTCCTGGCTTTGATCAGGGTAGGGATGACTTCATCCGGAATGCCTTTTTCCTTCAGGATCCGGCGTTCAACCGCCATGCCGTCAAACGCAGCCGCGGTAAGTCTTGGAACAGACAGGGTCCCTGCTGGAGCAGGTCCTTTCTTAGAGGTAGAGGCCACGGGTCCTCCGTGAGCATCTCTTGAAGTTCCGGGTACCAAGTCCTTCTTGGCCAATCCGGAGCCACGAGTATAGTTCTTACTCCTCTCCTTCTTATGATTCTCAGTACCTTGGGTATGAGAGGCAGAGGAGGGAACACATACACTGACTGGTACACCCACGGTGTTACCAGAGCGTCCACAGCTATTGCCTGAGGGTCCCTTGACCTGGCGCAATATCTGTCTAGTTTTTTGTTGAGGCGGGACGCCATCATGTCCACCTTTGGTTTTTCCCAACGGTTCACAATCATGTGGAAGACTTCTGGGTGAAGTCCCCACTCCCCCGGGTGGAGGTCGTGTCTGCTGAGGAAGTCTGCTTCCCAGTTGTCCACTCCCGGAATGAACACTGCTGACAGTGCTATCACATGATTTTCCGCCCAGCGAAGAATCCTTGCAACTTCCGTCATTGCCCTCCTGCTTCTTGTGCCGCCCTGTCTGTTTACGTGGGCGACTGCCGTGATGTTGTCCGACTGGATCAACACCGGCTGACCCTGAAGCAGAGGCCTTGCTTGACTTAGGGCATTGTAAATGGCCCTTAGTTCCAGGATATTTATGTGAAATGACGTTTCCATGCTTGACCACAAGCCCTGGAAATTTCTTCCCTGTGTGACTGCTCCCCAGCCTCTCAGGCTGGCATCCGTGGTCACCAGGACCCAGTCCTGAATGCCGAATCTGCGGCCCTCTAGAAGATGAGCACTCTGCAACCACCACAGGAGAGACACCCTTGTCCTTGGAGACAGGGTTATCTGCTGATGCATCTGAAGATGCGATCCGGACCATTTGTCCAGCAGATCCCACTGAAAAGTTCTTGCGTGGAATCTGCCGAATGGAATCGCTTCGTAAGAAGCCACCATTTTTCCCAGGACCCTTGTGCATTGATGCACTGACACTTGGCCTGGTTTTAGGAGGTTCCTGACTAGCTCGGATAACTCCCTGGCTTTCTCCTCCGGGAGAAACACCTTTTTCTGGACTGTGTCCAGAATCATCCCTAAGAACATCAGACGTGTCGTCGGAATCAGCTGCGATTTTGGAATATTTAGAATCCACCCGTGCTGTCGTAGTACTACTTGAGATAGTGCTACTCCGACCTCTAACTGTTCCCTGGACCTTGCCCTTATCAGGAGATCGTCCAAGTAAGGGATAATTAAGACGCCTTTTCTTCGAAGAAGAATCATCATTTCGGCCATTACCTTGGTAAAGACCCGGGGTGCCGTGGACAATCCAAACGGCAGCGTCTGAAACTGATAATGACAGTTCTGTACCACAAACCTGAGGTACCCTTGGTGAGAAGGGCAAATTGGGACATGGAGGTAAGCATCCTTGATGTCCAGAGACACCATATAGTCCCCTTCTTCCAGGTTCGCTATCACTGCTCTGAGTGACTCCATCTTGAATTTGAACCTTTGTATGTAAGTGTTCAAGGATTTCAGATTTAAAATAGGTCTCACCGAGCCGTCCGGCTTCGGTACCACAAACAGCGTGGAATAATACCCCTTTCCCTGTTGTAGGAGGGGTACCTTGATTATCACCTGCTGGGAATACAGCTTGTGAATGGCTTCCAATACCGCCTCCCTGTCGGAGGGAGACGTTGGTAAAGCAGACTTCAGGAACCGGCGAGGGGGAGACGTCTCGAATTCCAATTTGTACCCCTGAGATACTACCTGCAGGATCCAGGGGTCCACTTGCGAGTGAGCCCACTGCGCGCTGAAATTCTTGAGACGGGCCCCCACCGTGCCTGAGTCCGCTTGTAAGGCCTCAGCGTCATGCTGAGGACTTGGCAGAAGCGGGGGAAGGCTTCTGTTCCTGGGAAGAGGCTGCCTGCTGCAGTCTTTTTCCCCTTCCTCTGCCCCGGGGCAGAAATGAGTGGCCTTTTGCCCGCTTGCCCTTATGGGGACGAAAGGACTGAGCCTGAAAAGACGGTGTCTTTTTCTGCTGAGAGGTGACCTGGGGTAAAAAGGTGGATTTCCCAGCCGTTGCCGTGGCCACCAGGTCCGATAGACCGACCCCAAATAACTCCTCCCCTTTATACGGCAATACTTCCATATGCCGTTTGGAATCCGCATCACCTGACCACTGTCGCGTCCATAACCCTCTTCTGGCAGAAATGGACAGCGCACTTACTCTTGATGCCAGAGTGCAAATATCCCTCTGTGCATCTCGCATATATAGAAATGCATCCTTTAAATGCTCTATAGTCAATAATATACTGTCCCTGTCCAGGGTATCAATATTTTCAGTCAGGGAATCCGACCAAGCCACCCCAGCACTGCACATCCAGGCTGAGGCGATTGCTGGTCGCAGTATAATACCAGTATGTGTGTATATACTTTTAAGGATATTTTCCAGCTTCCTATCAGCTGGTTCCTTGAGGGCGGCCGTATCAGGAGACGGTAACGCCACTTGTTTTGATAAGCGTGTGAGCGCCTTATCTACCCTAGGGGGTGTTTCCCAACGCGCCCTAACCTCTGGCGGGAAAGGGTATAATGCCAATAATTTTTTAGAAATTAGCAGTTTTTTATCGGGGGAAACCCACGCTTCATCACACACCTCATTTAATTCATCTGATTCAGGAAAAACTACGGGTAGTTTTTTCACACCCCACATAATACCCTTTTTTGTGGTACTTGCAGTATCAGAAATGTTCAAAACCTCCTTCATTGCCGTGATCATGTAACGTGTGGCCCTACTGGAAAATACGTTTGTTTCCTCACCGTCGACACTGGAGTCAGTGTCCGTGTCTGGGTCGACCATCTGAAGTAACGGGCGCTTTAGAGCCCCCGACGGTGTTTGAGACGCCTGTACAGGTAATAACTGATTTGCCGGCTGTCTCATGTCGTCAACAGTCTTTTGTAAAGTGCTGACGCTATCACGTAATTCCTTCCATAAGACCATCCAGTCAAGTGTCGACTCCCTAGGGGGTGACATCACTATTACAGGCAATTGCTCCGCCTCCATACCATTTTCCTCCTCATACATGTCGACACAACGTACCGACACACCGCACACACACAGGGAATGCTCTGATAGAGGACAGGACCCCACTAGCCCTTTGGGGAGACAGAGGGAGAGTTTGCCAGCACACACCAGAGCGCTATATATATACAGGGATAACCTTATATAAGTGTTTTTCCCTTATATAGCTGCTGTATTGATTTATCTGCCAAATTAGTGCCCCCCCTCTCTTGTTTTACCCTGTTTCTGTAGTGCAGGACTGCAGGGGAGAGTCAGGGAGCTTCCCTCCAACGGAGCTGTGAGGGAAAATGGCGCCAGTGTGCTGAGGAGATAGGCTCCGCCCCCTTCTCGGCGGCCTTTCTCCCGCTTTTATAAGGAAAAACTGGCAGGGGTTAAATGCATCCATATAGCCCAGGAGCTATATGTGATGTATTTTTTTTGCCATCTAAGGTATTTTTATTGCGTCTCAGGGCGCCCCCCCCCCAGCGCCCTGCACCCTCAGTGACCGGAGTGTGAAGTGTGCTGAGAGCAATGGCGCACAGCTGCGGTGCTGTGCGCTACCTTATTGAAGACAGGACGTCTTCTGCCGCCGATTTCCCGGACCTCTTCTGTCTTCTGGCTCTGTAAGGGGGCCGGCGGCGCGGCTCTGGGACCCATCCATGGCTGGGCCTGTGATCGTCCCTCTGGAGCTAATATCCAGTAGCCTAAGAAGCCCAATCCACTCTGCACGCAGGTGAGTTCGCTTCTTCTCCCCTTAGTCCCTCGGTGCAGTGAACCTGTTGCCAGCAGGATTCACTGAAAATAAAAAACCTATACTTAGGGGTATATGCAATTGCGGTCGAATTCCCGAAATTGTCGAATTTCGGGTCATTTTTGCCCCAAAAAAAAATTCGCCTATGCAATTCAGTGCTTTCCGACCAAAAAACGGACTTTCAAAATTCGACTTTTTGAAACTCGAATTTTTGCAAATTCGACTTTTCTGCAATGATACAAGTGCTGCAATTCGACCAAAGCATATTCAATTCAAGTTTGGAAATTCGACAGCAGTGCTTTTAGACAGCAAATTCGTCATTTTCAATCCGCCACACTTTGGAGGGTGAAAACAATAAAAAAAAAATTTAAACATGTTTTTTTTGGTGTTTTTTTTTTAGGAATAGCATATCTATTTATATTAGAAGGGATTAGGAACTTTTTTTTTTTTTTTTGGAGGCACAAATATTATTTATATATTTTTTAAAATATTTTTTTTTTTTTATTGCTGGAACGGTAAAATCCTTTAAAAAAATGGCGTGGGGTTCCCCCTCCAAAGCATAACCAGCCTCGGGCTCTTCGAGCTGGTCCTGGTTCTAAAAATGCGGGGAAAAAATTGACAGGGGATCCCCCGTATTTTTAAAACCAGCACCGGGCTCTGCGCCTGGTGCTGGTGCAAAAAATACGGGGGACAAAACGAGCAGGGGTCCCCCGTATTTTTCACACCAGCATCGGGCTCCACTAGCTGGACAGATAATGCCACAGCCGGGGGTCACTTTTATGCCGTGCCCTGCGGCCGTGGCATTAAATATCCAACTAGTCACCCCTGGCCGGGGTACCCTGGGGGAGTGGGGACCCCTTCAATCAAGGGGTCCCCCCCCCAGCCACCCAAGGGCCAGGGGTGAAGCCCGAGGCTGCCCCCCCCATCCAATAGGCTGCGGATGGGGGGGCTGATAGCCTTTTGTGATAATGAAAAGAATATTGTTTTTTCCAGCAGTACTACAAGTCCCAGCAAGCCTCCCCCGCAAGCTGGTACTTGGAGAACCACAAGTACCAGCATGCGGGAGAAAAACGGGCCCGCTGGTACCTGTAGTACTACTGGGGAAAAAATACCCAAATAAAAACAGGACACACACACCGTGACAGTAAAACTTTATTTCATACGTCGACACACACATACTTACCTATGTTCACACGCCAACATCGGTCCTCTTCTCCATGTAGAATCCACGGATACCTGAAAATAAAAGATCAATATACTCACCTCAGCCATGGTCCAGAGATACATCCACGTACTTGGCAAAAAAAGAAAACGAACACACGGGCCACCGGACTGAAAGGGGTCCCATGCTGACACATGAGACCCCTTTCCACGAATGACACCTGTCAGTGACAGCTGTCACACAAAGGTCTCTAAAGCCAATCAGGAAGCGCAACTTCGTTGCGCTCACCTGATTGGCTGTGCGCTGTCTGAACTCAGACAGCGCATCGCACAGCCCCGTCCATTTTATTCAATGGTGGGAACTTAGCGGCTAGCGGTGAGGTCACCCGCCAGTCAGCGGCTGACCGCGGGTAACCCCCCGGCTAGCCGCTAAGTTCCCACCATTGAAACTAATGGAGCGGCTTTGCGATGCGCTGTCACAGCACAGACAGCGCACAGCCAATCAGGTGAGCGCCACGGAAGTAGCGCTTCCTGATTGGCTGAAGGGACTTCAGTGACAGGAGTCACGTGATGTCCCGGCATTCGGGAGAAAGGGGTCTGATGTGTCAGCATGGGACCCCTTTCAGTCCGGTATGGAGCGGGTATTTGCGGTTTGTTTTTTTAACAAGTACGTGGATTATACTCTGGACATGGATGTACCTCTGGACGCTGGAAGGTGAGTATAATTTTTTCACAGGTACCCTCGGATCGTCGGAGACCGTGGCAGTCGGCGTGTCAACATAGGTAAGTATGTGTGTGTCGGTAGTGTGTAATAAAGTTTTACTATCAAGGTGTCTGTGTACTGTTTTTATTTGGGTATTTTTTTTCCAGTAGTACTACAGGTACCAGCGGTCCCGTTTTTCTCCCGCATGCTGGTACTTGTGGTTCTCCAAGTACCAGCTTGCGGGGGAGGCTTGCTGGGACTTGTAGTACTGCTGGAAAAAACAATATTCTTTTCATTATCACAAAAGGCTATCAGCCCCCCCATCCGCAGCCCATTGGATGGGGGGGGACAGCATCGGGCTTCACCCCTGGCCCTTGGGTGGCGGGACCCCTTGATTGAAGGGGTCCCCACTCCCCCAGGGTACCCCGGCCAGGGGTGACTAGTTGGATATTTAATGCCACGGCCGCAGGGCACGGCATAAAAGTGACCCCCGGCTGTGGCATTATCTGTCCAGCTAGTGGAGCCCGATGCTGGTGTTAAAAATACGGGGGACCCCTACTCTTTTTGTCCCCGGTATTTTTGGCACCAGCACCAGGCGCAGAGCCCGGTGCTGGTTTTAAAAATACGGGGGATCCCTGCCCAATTTTCCCCCGCATTTTTAGAACCAGGACCAGCTCGAAGAGCCCGAGGCTGGTTATGCTTTGGAGGGGGGACCCCACGCCATTTTTTTTTCCGGTTTTTTCCCGTTTTTTCCCGTTTTTTAAAATCGCGGCAAAATCCGCCAAATCGGACGATTTTCGCCCGCGGTTCTGGCGAATCCGTTTTTCATTGAATATGGTGAATTCCGGCAGCCACCTTCCGGAATTCACCTGTCGAATTAAGTCGGATTAAAAAACGGCGAAAAATTGCCGCGATTCGCCGTGAATTGCATATACGCCGTTTTTTAATTCGACTTAATTCGACAGGTGAATTCCGGAAGGTGGCTGCCGGAATTCACCATATTCAATGAAAAACGGATTCGCCAGAACCGCGGGCGAAAATCGGACGATTTGGCGGATTTTGCCGCGATTTTAAAAAACGGGAAAAAACGTGAAAAACCCGGAAAAAAAAATGGCGTGGGGTCCCCCCTCCAAAGCATAACCAGCCTCGGGCTCATCGAGCTGGTCCTGGTTCTAAAAATCCGGGGAAAAATTGGGCAGGGATCCCCCGTATTTTTAAAACCAGCACCGGGCTCTGCGCCTGGTGCTGGTGCCAAAAATACGGGGGACAAAAAGAGTAGGGGTCCCCCGTATTTTTAACACCAGCATCGGGCTCCACTAGCTGGACAGATAATGCCACAGCCGGGGGTCACTTTTATGCCGTGCCCTGCGGCCGTGGCATTAAATATCCAACTAGTCACCCCTGGCCGGGGTACCCTGGGGGAGTGGGGACCCCTACAATCAAGGGGTCCACCCCCCCCAGCCACCCAAGGGCCAGGGGTGAAGCCCGAGGCTGCCCCCCCCCCCATCCAATGGGCTGCGGATGGGGGGGCTGATAGCCTTTTGTGATAATGAAAAGAATAGTTTTTTCCAGCAGTACTACAAGTCCCAGCAAGCCTCCCCCGCAAGCTGGTACTTGGAGAACCACAAGTACCAGCATGCGGGAGAAAAACGGGCCAGCTGGTACCTGTAGTACTACTGGAAAAAAAATACCCAAATAAAAACAGTACACAGACACCTTGATAGTAAAACTTTATTACACACTACCGACACACACATACTTACCTATGTTGACACGCCGACTGCCACGGTCTCCGACGATCCGAGGGTACCTGTGAAAAAATTATACTCACCTTCCAGTGGCCAGAGGTACATCCACGTCCAGATATAAATCCACGTACTTGTTAAAAAAACAAACCGAACACCCGCTCCATACCGGACTAAAAGGGGTCCCATGCTTTCACATCAGACCCCTTTCTCCCGAATGCCGGGACATCACGTGACTCCTGTCACTGAAGTCCCTTCAGCCAATCAGGAAGCGCTACTTCCGTGGCGCTCACCTGATTGGCTGTGCGATGTCTGAGCTGTGACAGCGCATCGCAAAGCCGCTCCATTAGTTTCAATGGTGGGAACTTAGCGGCTAGCGGTGGGGTTACCCGCGGTCAGCTGCTGACCGGCGGGTGACCTCACCGCTAGCCGCTAAGTTCCCACCATTGAATAAAATGGACGGGGCTGTGCGATGCGCTGTCTGAGTTCAGACAGCGCACAGCCAATCAGGTGAGCGCAACGAAGTTGCGCTTCCTAATTGGCTTTAGAGACCTTTGTGTGACAGCTGTCACTGACAGGTCTCATTCGTGGAAAGGGGTCTCATGTGTCAGCATGGGACCCCTTTCAGTCCGGTGGTCGGGTATTTGCGATGTTATTTTGCCAAGTACGTGGATTTATCTCTGGACCATGGCTGAGGTGAGTATATTGAACTTTTCTTTTCAGGTATCCGTGGATTCTACTTGGAGAAGAGGACCGATGTCGGCGTGTGAACATAGGTAAGTATGTGTGTGTCGGCAGTGTGTAATAAAGTTTTACTGTCACGGTGTGTGTGTCCTGTTTTTATTTGGGTATTTTTTTCCCAGTAGTACTACAGGTACCAGCGGGCCCGTTTTTCTCCCGCATGCTGGTACTTGTGGTTCTCCAAGTACCAGCTTGCGGGGGAGGCTTGCTGGGACTTGTAGTACTGCTGGAAAAAACAATATCTTTTCATGATCACAAAAGGCTATCAGCCCCCCCATCCGCAGCCCATTGGATGGGGGGGGACAGCCTCGGGCTTCACCCCTGGCCCTTGGGTGGCTGGGGAGGGGGACCCCTTGATTGAAGGGGTCCCCACTCCCCCAGGGTACCCCGGCCAGGGGTGACTAGTTGGATATTTAATGCCACGGCCGCAGGGCACGGCATAAAAGTGACCCCCGGCTGTGGCATTATCTGTCCAGCTAGTGGAGCCCGATGCTGGTTTTAAAAATACGGGGGACCCCTACTCTTTTTGTCCCCCGTATTTTTGGCACCAGCACCAGGCGCAGAGCCCGGTGCTGGTTTTAAAAATACGGGGGATCCCCTGTCAATTTCCCCCCCGCATTTTTAGAACCAGGACCAGCTCGAAGAGCCCGAGGCTGGTTATGCTTTGGAGGGGGGACCCCACGCCATTTTTTTTTAGGATTTTACCGTTCCAGCAATAAAAAAATAAATAAAATAAAAATATATTTTAAAAAATATATAAATAATATTTGTGCCTCCAAAAAAAAAAAAGTACCTAATCCCTTCTAATATAAATAGATATGCTATTCCTAAAAAATAAAACACCAAAAAAAACATGTTTAAATTTTTTTTTATTGTTTTCACCCTCCAAAGTGTGGCGGATTGAAAATGACGAATTTGCTGTCTAAAAGCACTGCTGTCGAATTTTCAAACTTGAATTGAATATGCTTTGGTCGAATTGCAGCACTTGTATCAATGCTGAAAAGTCGAATTTGCAAAAATTCGAATTTCAAAGTCGAATTTTGAAAGTCCGTTTTTTGGTCGGAAAGCACTGAATTGCATAGGCAAATTTTTTTGGGGGGCGAAAATGACCCGAAATTAAACAATTTCGGGAATTCGACCGCAATTGCATATACCCCTTAAACTTTTTCACTAAGCAGCTCAGGAGAGCCACCTAGTGTGCACCCTTCTCGTTCGGGCACAAAAATCTAACTGAGGCTTGGAGGAGGGTCATGGGGGGAGGAGCCAGTGCACACCAGGTAGTCCTAAAGCTTTTACTTTTGTGCCCAGTCTCCTGCGGAGCCACTATTCCCCATGGTCCTTTCGGAGTTCCCAGCATCCACTAGGACGTCAGAGAAACAGGTATAATACACATACAACACAGCCTGATACTGATATATTGCAAGCCTGCCCTATTGCATGTGAGAGGAGACACAGGAGAGAGGACCCCAACGCACCCAGCGCTGCACAGCCCCACTGAGGCTGTCAGTGTTTTTATGTATAAACACAGTGAGACTGTAATATGATAAAATCCCTCAGAGGGATTGTTATTGTGCACTAGTATAGCGGCTCTCCCCTTTACACCCGGTACCAGCGATCCAGGGACCGTTTGGAGGAGCTGTGGAGGCTGCTGCTATGGAGAGGAAGGTGTCAAAATGCCACTGAGCCCGCTCTCATGTAGCTCCACCCCCCGCCATGGCACCAGATCTACTTCTGTATATTTATACTGGCCATGTCTTCCAATATGTACAACCTCACAAATGCTTGGTTTACTATATTTAGCCAGTCTCACTCAGGGGCTATAGCGGGTCCACCCCAGGAGGGACCCGTGCGCCACACCCATGCTTTCAGCTGCACAGTAAAACCGGGACAGCCCCCAAGCTGGGCCCCCAGTTGGTACTCACCACCGATTATCACCTTCAGGCAGCGTTAGGGGTGTGAGTCATGCTGCGGCAGCCAAGGCGCCATGCCCCGCTGAACAATCAGCCCCTCAGGACAGTGGTCCTGCAGCGGGGAAGCGGCTCTGCACCTCAAGAGACCGATGACCGCCCCACCCCTAACTCCCACGGTACAGGTATGCTGTTGTCCAAACAGCATACCGAAAGAAATAAAACTTTTTAAAATAAATTGAAGAAAAACTCTGGAGCTTGCAGAGTGTGCATCCTCTCCTGAGGGCACTTTTTTCTAAACTGAGCTGTAGGAGGAGGCATAGAGGGGAGGAGCCAGCACACCCGGTTGTAGAAACTTAAAGTGCACTGTCTCCTTTGGACCAGTCTATACCCATCGTACTAATTTGTCCCCAATATCCCTTATGAATGCTAAAGAAATAACAATGCACAGTAGACACTGGATGTTTATTACAGAATACTTGTACTAAATAATCAGATAGCAGTACACTTGTTCTTAACTAACACGGTCTAAAATGACATGTAGAATACTTAAGTGTCTGAAAATGCACAGCGCTGATGAGACAGGCGGCTTTACAGAGGAGACAGTGCCCAGCAGTCCCGGAGATCAGTCCAGCTACTTGTGAAAAGATGGCGCCAAAATCTCTGTCAGGGAGTGAGGGAGAGTGAAATACAGCTCCAGGGCGGGAACACCAGCAGCAGATGGCGCCCGCAGCTGGGGGAGGGGCTACAGGTCAGCACCTTATCCCCTATGCTGGTCCTCACCACCGGGTGCTGTGGAGACTATGTAAAACGGATTTTAGTAAATCCGACCTGTGCTCCCTCTCCTGGTGGATATAGTGGGGTACCTGTGCAGAACAGTGTCTACGCCAGCGGCTCGGTCGGTCTCCTGGGACCGCGATTTACCGGCGGGTCCCACCTGGGGGGCCCTCTTACCTCCTCCGTGATGTGCAGCCACGTGATCCAGGAGAGCGTCAGCGATGGTGTGCCTGAAGACCGGTCTACCTCCGCTGCAAATACCCAGGAACACGGCCGTGGGAGTATGCAGCGCTGCTGGGAGGTGATGGAGCTGCAGCACAGAATGTCAGAATGACAAACAGTGCTGCAGCCCTTGAAATCTTCTTAAAAAGCTCTTTTCAGGGCTGCCTAGCGGAGCCCTCCCTGTTAGTGACCTGTTCTGCAGGCACCAACTTACAAACTGAGCTCCAGTGCCCAGAGGCGGGGTTATAGAGGAGGCGGTGCAGTGCATCCTGGGAACAGTCAAAGCTTTAGCCTGTTGGTGCCTCAGATCAAGATCCGACTCTAAGACCCCGATGTATTCACTGTGGAATCCCAGTGTACCACGCTGCAGAAATTATGTTTCCCAGTAGTCTTAGATGCTGAAAGCTTTTCTGTTTGACCTAATTGATAAACATTTTCCTTTTTTTTTTTTTTTTTTTATTCCATAAACTGGGACAGCATAACTCGGACTAAAATTTTAATTAAGACATCCTACCATTACCCAAGTACCTTCTTAAAATTATAGATAATCAATGCTCTATACGACAACTTTAGAAATAAACAAACATTCTGTGTATGCAGATTATTAAAGAGGGTGTGGTATGGAAGGTAGATAGTAACTAGGTCGACAACTATTGTTAGACAGTAACTAGGTTGACAGGGTCTATAGGTCGACATGAGTTTATGTTTTTTTGGTGTTGTTTTCTTCGTAGAGTGACGGGGAACCCCAATTAGTGCACCGTGTCCCCTCGCATGGCTCGCTTCGCTCGCCATGCTTCGGGCAAGGTCGTAGTTCACGTGGACCGTTAGTATGAAAAGGATCAAAAAAAGATTTAAAAAACAAAACAAAACTTGTGTCGACCTTTTGACCTGTCGACCTAGAACAGGTCGACCTAGAGACCCTATCGACCTAGAAACCCTGTTGACCTAGTTACTGTGGACCAATAGTGGTCGACCTTTATAGCGTCGACCTAGAGACCGGATCCCATTAAAGATACTGGGGGATATTCAATTGTTTGAAAAGTCATTTGGGTGTCTGTTTTTTCTTATCTAATAGACAGGAAAAAGCAGACACCCAACCAACTTTTCATACATTTGAATTACCCCCAAAGAGTCCCTATAAGTATCCAAGGCAGCACAGTAGCAGTGGTGCTTCAAATCTCTGGAACCATGGAGTCTATGCCAATCAGGGAGAGATCGGTGGGGAGTTAGTTGCTCACCTTGGGATTTTGTACAGTTGCAAAGCATACTAGTAAATTAATGTCACTTGCATGTTCCAAAACATAGATCATTAGCTGCACTGGGATAGGGACCAATGTGAGTGATTACACAGTCTCTATAAAAGTGCTTCATAACATGCTTGCACTATTTAAAAAGGTTAGTAATGAGGTATTAAATAATGTAAGAGACTGGAATGCAACCAAAAAGACAAATCAAACAAACAATCACAGTGGAATTCATCTGTTATTTTATTATTCAGTCTCTTTCCTTAGATCCAATTCAAGCAGCACATAACTAAATATTGGAAGGATTACAGTACAGTAGAGCAGTTTGAGCAGACAGCAAGGATCACAATTATTTCCATATATTTGTACATGATAGTTTGAAATGTTGCTGTAATATACAGAAATTAAAATGAATAGTACGAGGTCCCATTACATATCTTTATTTCAGTTCTTGCACCTTCTGCTCCAAACTGGCTTGATTTGCTCCACTAAATTCATGTATCTGTAGGAAGATGAACAAACGTTGAACTAAATAATAACACTGTTAAAAAAAAAATAAGAAACACACTGTACGCAGGAATATGTAAATCTGTAAACCAGGGGTGGGGAACCTTTTTTCTACCAAGGGCCATTTGGATATTTATAAAATCCTTCGGGGGCCATACAAAAATTATCAACTCAAAAATTAGCCTGCCCCCAGTCAGTAGTTATGTCCCAGTAGATATGCCCCCAGTAGTGCAGTGCCAGATACACATATGCTCCCACAGTGCCAGATATGCCCACACAGTGCCAGGTACACACATGCCCCCACCCCACTGTACTGCACACCACTGCTGCTCCAGTGCTCTGGCTGCTGGCCTTCTGCTGCTGTTTGTGTCAGGGGTGGAGAGCGCAGCGTGCGCCTCTCCTGCTCCTTAGTGCGCAGTCCAGCGGCGGCGTGCGTCATATATCAGGCAGGGAGGAGAGAGCAGCTATGTCGGCGGCGGCGTGTAGGACCTCAAACCAGCCGACGGTTCATGAGCCAATCAGAGCTCGCGGACCGGCAGCGGCGGCTCCTGATTGGCTCACGAACAGGCGGCTGCTTTGAGATCCTACATGCTGCCAGACATAGCTCCGCTTTCCTCCCTGCCCTGACAGAGGACACATGCCGCCGCCGGACTGAGCACAAAAGGGCAGGATAGGCGCATGCTTTGCTCTCCTCCCCTAACACACACAGCAGCGGCTGCCAGTATAGGTGGACGGGCGGCGGTACTGTGTACCGGCTGTCCGGGCCAGATAAAGTGGCTTTGCGGGCCTTATACAGCCCGCGGGCTGGAGGTTCCCCACCACCGCTGTAAACGCAGCATGGTATAGTATATCTGTTGGGAAAACAGCAGTGATTGCAGCGTAACGAGGACAGACGGACACATTTACACACTAAATAAAGCAACGCACTGTGCGCAGAGCTATATGTAACTTGCGGCTGCAGAAGGGAGATCAGGGGGCATAAAATACAAACACAAATTAAGCAAATGTTTTCAGTTGCACAGATCTTGAACTACATAATTTACAAGAAAGTCTTGTACCTGGTGCAAGTTAGTGGATTACTAACATGGTTACAGCTTTGCTCTAGGGCAGTTTCCCAAACTCTGCCATCATAGTCCATGTTTAAAGAATATCCATGATTAAGATCAGATGGTTACATCAAATTGACTGAGGTACTAATTACATGACCAGTGCTAAAGCATGGACATCCTTAAAACCTAGACTGTAATGGCAGAGTTTGGGAACCTCTGCTCGAGGGGCATCTCTAGAGATGATCTATGGTTGTACATAGTTTAAAGCTGGGTACACACTTGGACGGGCATTCGTTCCGACATCGGAATGTATGCCTGTCAGCCCAGACTGCCATACACAATTGAACAATGTTAATGAAGGACGAATAATTATGTTACATCCTTCACTAGCATACTACAGGATGCTAGCAATAGCATCAGGTTTGATATGCAGCAGATCAAGCCTGACAACGTCTCTAGTGACCCGCATATTGGGATTACAAACTGCACGATATGCGCTGATGTGAGCAATATGTCAGTCCAATCCGCCAGATCTGATGACATCACTGTGTGTAGCCAGCTTAAGAAGAATGCTATACAAAATACACGTGAAAATCCACGTGTATAAACGCCTTCTTTGCTCATACGCATAAAGGACATTTTTGCATTAAACACTCTAATACACCCACAGGCTTTATGGTTTCATACACAGACAGTTTCTGTGACACTTTAGCTGACCTGCATTAGATACACCAAGCACACTGTACTAAGCTTGTCAAATGAGAGTCGTTTAGTGATGTAAGGGCCTCTTCCGCTCACGTAGATTGCGTGAGGGATGTTTTTGTTTGTTTATTGTCCTAGTAGTAAGAAGCATAGGGCCAGATGATTCTAAAAGCATCATATGCAAGTATTGGTGATGCAGAGTCATACTGTACGTTTTAGAATTGTATCTCCACTTGCAACATATGCATGTTCAATGGTTCATAGGGTACACGGTCTATAATGAAAAGCCTTTAGAGCTGCTGTATAGGATATCCCCTGCTACAGCAAGACCCAAGCAGTATTGAAGGTCATGGTTATAAAGGGAGACCTTACCATTAAATATGTATCAGGGCGAGAGCAGTTACATGACACAGAACATGACAGGAGATAAGGACCATATAACCCATCAAATCTGCCAAATTATTTTATTTATTGCTGAATACCTCATGTGCCAATTTCCCTCCCATGGTCATTTAATACAACTGTATAATTTCCTGCATTGATTTGCCCACTGGTTCTATAGTTCCATTTTGTGTGTATTCAGTTCTTGCTTACTAAATGTCATTAAAAACAATGCAAGCAAAAACAACCCAGCCAAATTACTATAACACACGCATCCCTTAAGCTGCACACTGGACAAATAACAAGTTCATTGTCATTGCCCTGATCGTAATACTTCTTGCTTAAAACGCACACTAACCTATATTTGTCATTACTTTAAAAGGTACTCTGCCTCAATGTTAATTGCCAATAGACATACTAATCTCAATGGCCCTCATTCCGAGTTGTTCGCTCGGAGATTTTCATCGCATCGCAGTGAGAATTCTCTTAGTGCGCATGCGCAATGTTCGCACTGCGACTGCGCCAAGTAACTTTACTATGAAGAAAGTAAGTTTACTCACGGCTTTTTCATCGCTCCGACGTTCGCATTGTGATTGACAGGAAAATAAGAATTTACTTACCGATAATTCTATTTCTCGGAGTCCGTAGTGGATGCTGGGGTTCCTGAAAGGACCATGGGGAATAGCGGCTCCGCAGGAGACAGGGCACAAAAAAGTAAAGCTTTACTAGGTCAGGTGGTGTGCACTGGCTCCTCCCCCTATGACCCTCCTCCAGACTCCAGTTAGGTACTGTGCCCGGACGAGCATACACAATAAGGGAGGCATTTTGAATCCCGGGTAAGACTCATACCAGCCACACCAATCACACCGTACAACTTGTGATCTAAACCCAGTTAACAGTATGACAACAGAAAGGGCCTCTTAAAGATGGCTCCTTAACAATAACCCGAATTAGTTAACAATAACTATGTACAAGTATTGCAGATAATCCGCACTTGGGATGGGCGCCCAGCATCCACTACGGACTCCGAGAAATAGAATTATCGGTAAGTAAATTCTTATTTTCTCTATCGTCCTAAGTGGATGCTGGGGTTCCTGAAAGGACCATGGGGATTATACCAAAGCTCCCAAACGGGCGGGAGAGTGCGGATGACTCTGCAGCACCGAATGAGAGAACTCCAGGTCCTCCTTTGCCAGGGTATCAAATTTGTAAAATTTTACAAACGTGTTCTCCCCCGACCACGTAGCTGCTCGGCAGAGTTGTAATGCCGAGACCCCTCGGGCAGCCGCCCAAGATGAGCCCACCTTCCTTGTGGAGTGGGCTTTTACAGTTTTAGGCTGTGGCAGGCCTGCCACAGAATGTGCAAGTTGAATTGTGTTACAAATCCAACGAGCAATCGACTGCTTAGAAGCAGGTGCGCCCAACTTGTTGGGTGCATACAATATAAACAGCGAGTCAGATTTTCTGACTCCAGCCGTCCTTGCAATGTATATTTTTAAGGCTCTGACAACGTCCAACAACTTGGAGTCCTCCAAGTCGCTAGTGGCCGCAGGCACCACAATAGGTTGGTTCAGATGAAATGCTGATACCACTTTAGGGAGAAAATGCGGACGAGTCCGCAGTTCTGCCCTATCCGAATGGAAGATTAGATAAGGACTTTTATAAGATAAAGCCGCCAATTCAGATACTCTCCTGGCAGAGGCCAGGGCTAGTAACATAGTCACTTTCAATGTGAGATATTTCAAATCCACCTTTTTCAATGGTTCAAACCAATGGGATTTGAGGAAATCTAAAACTACATTTAGATCCCACGGTGCCACCGGAGGCACCACAGGAGGCTGTATATGCAGTACTCCCTTGACAAAAGTCTGGACCTCAGGGACAGAGGCCAATTCTTTTTGGAAGAATATTGACAGGGCCGAAATTTGAACCTTAATGGATCCCAATTTGAGACCCATAGATAATCCTGATTGCAGGAAATGTAGGAAACGACCCAGTTGGAATTCCTCCGTCGGAACCCTCCGATCCTCGCACCACGCTACATATTTTCGCCAAATGCGGTGATAATGTTTCACGGTGACTTCCTTCCGTGCCTTAATCAAGGTAGGAATGACTTCTTCTGGAATGCCTTTCCCTTTTAGGATCTGGCGTTCAACCGCCATGCCGTCAAACGCAGCCGCGGTAAGTCTTGAAAAAGACAGGGACCCTGCTGTAGCAGGTCCCTTCTCAGAGGTAGAGGCCACGGTTCGTCCGTGAGCATCTCTTGAAGTTCCGGATACCAAGTCCTTCTCGGCCAATCCGGAACCACTAGTATTGTCCTTACTCTTCTTTGCCGTATGATCTTCAATACCTTTGGTATGAGCGGCAGAGGAGGAAACACATACACTGACTGGTACACCCAAGGAGTTACCAGTGCGTCCACAGCTATTGCCTGTGGATCTCTTGACCTGGCGCAATATTTGTCCAGTTTCTTGTTGAGGCGAGACGCCATCATGTCTACAATTGGTCTTTCCCAACGGTCTATTAACATGTTGAAGACTTCTGGATGTAGACCCCACTCTCCCGGATGAAGATCGTGTCTGCTGAGGAAGTCTGCTTCCCAGTTGTCCACGCCCGGGATGAACACTGCTGACAGTGCTATCACGTGATTCTCCGCCCAGCGAAGAATCTTGGCAGCTTCTGCCATTGCACTCCTGCTTCTTGTGCCGCCCTGCCTGTTTACATGGGCGACAGCCGTGATGTTGTCCGACTGAAACAACACCGGCTTTCCTTGCAGGAGAAGTTCCGCCTGGCTTAGAGCATTGTAGATTGCTCTTAGTTCCAGAATGTTTATGTGAAGAGACTTTTCCAGACTCGTCCATACTCCCTGGAAGTTTCTTCCTTGTGTGACTGCTCCCCAGCCTCTCAGGCTGGCGTCCGTGGTCACCAGGATCCAATCCTGAATGCCGAATCTGCGGCCTTCTAATAGGTGAGCCTTCTGCAACCACCACAGAAGTGACACCCTTGTCTTTGGTGACAGGGTTATTCGCAGGTGCATCTGCAGATGCGACCCTGACCATTTGTCCAACAGATCCCTTTGGAATATTCTTGCATGGAATCTGCCGAATGGAATTGCTTCGTAAGAAGCCACCATTTTTCCCAGGACTCTTGTGCATTGATGTACTGACACTTTTCCTGGTTTTAGGAGGTTCCTGACCAGATCGGATAACTCCTTGGCTTTTTCCTCTGGAAGGAAAACCTTTTTCTGAACCGTGTCCAGAATCATTCCTAGGAACAGCAGACGAGTTGTCGGGATTAAATGGGATTTTGGAATATTCAGAATCCACCCGTGTTATCTTAGCACCTCTTGAGATAGTGCTAAAGCTGTCTCCAGCTGTTCTCTGGACCTTGCCCTTATTAGGAGATCGTCCAAGTATGGGATAACTAATACGCCTTTTCTTCGAAGAAGAATCATCATCTCGGCCATTACCTTGGTAAAGACCCGAGGCGCCGTGGACAATCCGAACGGCAGCGTCTGAAACTGATAGTGACAGTTTTGAACAATGAACCTGAGGTACCCCTGGTGTGCGGGGTAAATCGGAACGTGTAGATACGCATCCTTGATGTCCAAGGATACCATAAAGTCCCCTTCTTCCAGGTTCGCTATCACTGCTCTGAGTGACTCCATCTTGAACTTGAACTTTTTTATGTAGAGGTTCAAGGACTTCAGATTTAGAATAGGCCTTACCGAGCCATCCGGCTTCGGTACCACAAATAGAGTGGAATAATACCCCTTTCCTTGTTGTAATAGGGGTACTTTGACTATCACCTGCTGAGCGTACAGCTTGTGAATGGCTTCCAACACCCTCTCCCTTTCGGAAGAGACGGTTGGTAAGGCAGACTTCAGGAAACGATGAGGAGGATCCGTCTCTAATTCCAACCTGTACCCCTGAGATATTATCTGCAGGATCCAGGGGTCTACCTGCGAGTGAGCCCACTGCGCGCTGTAATTTTTGAGACGGCCCCCCACTGTCCCCGAGTCCGCTTGAGAGGCCCCAGCGTCATGCTGAGGTTTTTGCAGGAGCCGGGGAGGGCTTCTGTTCCTGGGAAGGAGCTGCCTGTTGGTGTCTCTTCCCTCTTCCTCTGCCTCGTGGCAGGTACGACAAGCCCTTTGCTCTCTTATTTTTGTAGGAGCGAAAAGGCTGCGGTTGAAAGGTCGGTGCCTTTCTCTGTTGGGGAGTGACTTGAGGTAAAAAAGTGGATTTCCCGGCAGTAGCCGTGGCCACCAAGTCTGATAGACCAACTCCAAATAACTCCTCCCCTTTATACGGCAAAACCTCCATGTGACGTTTTGAATCCGCATCGCCTGTCCACTGTCGTGTCCATAAGGCTCTTCTGGCTGAAATGGACATAGCACTCACCCGAGATGCCAGTGTGCAAATATCCCTCTGTGCATCACGCATATAGATAAATGCATCCTTTATTTGTTCTAACGACAGTAAAACATTGTCCCTATCTAGGGTATCAATATTTTCAATCAGGGATTCTGACCAAACTACTCCAGCACTGCACATCCAGGCAGTTGCTATAGCTGGTCGTAGTATAACACCTGCATGTGTGTATATATTCTTTTGAATAACTTCCATCTTTCTATCTGATGGATCCTTAAGTGCGGCCGTCTCAGGAGAGGGTAACGCCACTTGTTTGGATAAGCGTGTGAGCGCCTTGTCCACCTTAGGGGGTGTTTCCCAGCGCGCCCTAACCTCTGGCGGGAAAGGGTATAATGCCAATAACTTTTTTGAAATTATCAACTTTTTATCAGGAGCAACCCACGCTTCATCACACACGTCATTTAATTCTTCTGATTCAGGAAAAACTGTTTGTAGTTTTTTCACACCATACATAATACCCTGTTTTACGGTATCTGTAGTATCAGCTAAATGTAACGTCTCCTTCATTGCCAAAATCATATAACGTGTGGCCCTACTGGAAAATACGTTTGAATTTCTACCGTCGTCACTGGAATCAGTGCCCGTGTCTGGGTCTGTGTCGACCGACTGAGGCAAAGGGCGTTTTACAGCCCCTGACGGTGTTTGAGGCGCCTGGACAGGCATTAATTGATTGTCCGGCCGCCTCATGTCCTCAACTGACTGTTTAAGGGAAGATAAACCATCACGTAATTCCACAAATAAAGGCATCCATTCTGGTGTCGACCCCCTGGGGGGTGACATCTGCATATTTGGCAATTGCTCCGCCTCCACACCAATATCGTCCTCATACATGTCGACACCACGTACCGACACACACCGCAAACTCACAGGGAATGCTCTAATGAAGACAGGACCCACTAGCCCTTTTGGGGAGACAGAGGGAGAGTCTGCCAGCACACACCACAAAGCGCTATATATACAAGGGATATCCTTATATTAAGTGCTCCCTTATAGCTGCTTTAATATATATATATATATATAGCCATTAATGTGCCCCCCCTCTCCGTTTTACCCTGTTTCTGTAGTGCAGTGCAGGGGAGAGACCTGGGAGCCGTTCTGACCAGCGGAGCTGTGACAGAAAATGGCGCCGTGTGCTGAGGAGATAGGCCCCGCCCCTTTTTCGGCGGGTTCTTCTCCCGCTATTTTTCCAGTCAGGCAGGGGTTAAATATCTCCATATAGCCCCTATGGGCTATATGTGAGGTATTTTTAGCCTTGTATAAGGTTTATATTTGCCTCTCAGAGCGCCCCCCCCCAGCGCTCTGCACCCTCAGTGACTGCCCAGTGAAGTGTGCTGAGAGGAAAATGGCGCACAGCTGCAGTGCTGTGCGCTACCTTATGAAGACTGAGGAGTCTTCAGCCGCCGGTTTCCGGACCTCTTCACGCTTCAGCATCTGCAAGGGGGTCGGCGGCGCGGCTCCGGGACCGGACTCCACGGCTGGGCCTGTGTTCGATCCCTCTGGAGCTAATGGTGTCCAGTAGCCAAGCAGCAAATCCACTCTGCATGCAGGTGAGTTTACTACTTTCCCCCTAAGTCCCACGTTGCAGTGATCCTGTTGCCAGCAGGACTCACTGTAAAGAAAAAAACCTAAACTAAACTTTCTCTAAGCAGCTCTTTAGGAGAGCCACCTAGATTGCACCCTTCTCGTTCGGGCACAAAATCTAACTGGAGTCTGGAGGAGGGTCATAGGGGGAGGAGCCAGTGCACACCACCTGACCTAGTAAAGCTTTACTTTTTTGTGCCCTGTCTCCTGCGGAGCCGCTATTCCCCATGGTCCTTTCAGGAACCCCAGCATCCACTTAGGACGATAGAGAAATGGGTGTTACTGGGCGGAGGCACGGCGTTTTAGGGGCGTGTGGCTGGAAACGCTACCGTTTCCGGAGAAAACGCAGGAGTGGCCGGGGAAACGGTGGGTGTGCCTGGGCGAACGCTGGGTGTGTTTATGACGTCAGCCAGGACCGAAAAGCACTGAACTGATCGCACAGGCAGAGTAAGTCTGAAGCTACTCAAAAACTGCTAACTCGTTTGTAATCGCAATATTGCGCATACATCGGTCGCACATTTAAGAAGCTAAGATTCACTCCCAGTAGGCGGCGGCTTAGCGTGTGTAACTCTGCTACATTCGCCTTGCGAGCGATCAACTCGGAATGAGGGCCAATGTTCTTTGCTTTGAGAGTGGTAATTGCAGGGACAGCATATTTAGTGCAAAAGAACAGCTGCAGTTAAGAGGGCTATCCTATCAATATTCAGAAATATATATGGAAAGGATACAGAAGTTTATCAGAACTGAAGGATAATGGAAATGTTGATCATGGCCCTTATACTACACTTTGCCTCATAGTCAGGCACAAAGGACTAAACCAGATTACAGAGTTAAAAGGACTTGTTAAAAATATAAAAGTTTATTGTATTTTCAGGTCATTTTATTTAGGACATAAAAAATAAAATAAAAGTGAGATACATACCCGCTCTCCATTTTTATAGAAATGAAATGTTGGCATACATTTGATGTCACAGTGTGATGCAACATCCTATAAAAGGAGAAAATAGTTTACTGAAGGTTCAACGGTGTAGAAATATCTGTACATGTAGCTAGTAATCAGCCTTATACTGCATGCCATAACTTCGCATAACAAAATAGGGATCATTTATTCCTTTTAAAATAAATTGATTTGTTACCAAGTAGTTTTGTATGGTATCAATTTCATGCACTTTGAATATTGTTATAACAGCGTGAGCTCTAATCAGGAAGAAGAAAAGAAACGAAACAAAACAAAAACACCACCAGGGATTTCACAAAGAATTATTTCACCTGAGCATCATCTACATCCACTTTAAGGAACACGACATCTGTGTATTTTGCAGACAAGCCCTAGAAACAAACACAAAAAAAAAAAAAAAAACTGTTTTATTTGATGTAGACATGCAAAGAAAAACCAGACAAAAAAAATAAAATCTAGTTTCATATGACAAATACTTTAAAGATTTTTGTTGTTCGTCAAGTGCCCTTATTTAACCACTAGTTTAATCACTAGTTAAAAGCACGTCAAAATGACAGCTTTATTCAGTATGAGTCACATCTGTGATGTGGTTGCATACTCCCGAATATCAGTCCAGTGCACACAGAGTTCTGGGCATGGTCTGTGTAGGTTGTGAGAGGGGCAAGCACAGGACCCGCACCCCTCCGCCAGCACGCAGTTTAAAGCAGTTGAGCAGATTATCTAATCCGCCTCACAAATCCCCTCTTCCTTCCGTTCACCACACTGCTCACCCCACACAGGGTCTCACCCCTTTCTGCTAGACTGATTCACCTTTTCGCCGCGCCAGTATGCGGCCACATGAGTACGGGAAGGAGTTATCCGGAGGCTCAGCTGCCGCACAAGTGCATTGAGCTTATCATCAGAACCTAAGATGTATGTGAGCTTGTTTTATTATTAATAGGAATTGTAAATGTTTTACTCACACCTGCGCCCTCCATTTTCTTTTCATTGCAAAATATAAATATATATATATATATATATATATATATATATATATATACACATACATACACACACATACATACATACATACATACATACACACGCGCGCATACAAACATGCAACCCCTCCTTCTGTGCTTTCACTCAGTAGTCCCAATGATATTTCACTGGATGGTTGAATATATCTTTTGAGCACTCTCTCGCAATTGAATCTCTTGAGTGATATACGTCTTTGTCCATTCTGTGAGGCATTTTGGACCACGCATTAAAAGAGCTGTGGCTAGCCTGATTGATACAAATACCCAAGAACAGTTGAATTTCCTGAGTGATATACGTCCTTACTTACCTCGTGAGGCACTGTGGACCACGCATCTAATTGAGCGGTGGCCTGCCTGACTCAAATATCCAAGATCAGTTTGTCTTGATAGGTAATTAACATCTTGTGATTGATCTATGAATTAAGATGTACCCCTGATGAAGTCTTGGCATGAGACGAAACGCATTGGATTATTCTATTTCATTCTGATGTGACCTCCATCTTTAAAGTAACAAGAGGTGGAGCTTTTACAGAAATGTCTGTGCATTGATTTTCATGGGGACCTTCAAACTGTGTCAACATTGGAAGGAGTTTACCTCAGAAACTACTGTACGATTATGGACACTGATCTTATCTTTTATGGATTTTAATAAATTGTTATAGATGAACATATTGATTGCTATTAGTCTCCATGTTAATGTTTTATTTCACTTTTGTGTAACTAATAAAAAAAAAAAAAAAATATATATATATATAACCCTGCACTCTCCTTAGCTATTTCATTCACCTTAATGCTTTACTATAAATCTGAATAAACAATGGGATTTTGGTTTCTGAACTGTACAATGCATGTAAGCTTGCGGCTCACTCCAAGGGACCCCATTTCACCGCAAGTCCTACTCTATCACATGAACTTTCATATAGATTTTTTAAGGACCTGGTTACTGCTGTCTCTTAAGAGAATGTGTGCTTACCTGGTTTAAAGCTTACCTACCACTTATGTTTATTCAGATTTATACTAAAGCATTAAGGTGAATGAAGCTGCTAAGGAGAGTGCAGGGTTCTCTATATATGTATATTTGAGTTAGGTGGTCACAGCCCACCGCACCCCAACCTAGGGGTGGGGAGTACATGAGTGCACCCCTCTCCTGGGAATGGCGAGTGCAGTGGATCCCTGTATGTATGTATATATAAATACATTTACTGACTTACGTCAAAGAAGGGTCCAATCATTTTACATGGTCCACACCATGTGGCTGTGAAGTCAACAACTACTAGACTGCTGCCAGCATCAGCCAGGGCTTTTTTGAAGTCATCCTGAAATACATTTAAAAAAAAAAAAAAGACAATAAATAAATAAGGCAGTCAAGAAATACAATTACTATGATTCAAAACCAAATTTCATATAACCTAAATATATCTGAAGGATATATTATTCACATGTACATTTTCCTCAAAGTGTGCTAACCAAGTTCTATAACACAGCAACTCGATCTATAACAGGTTGTAACTGCAGGTTATTGCCAAAACTCCTGAAGATTTGCAACATAGTCCATCGGGACAAAGTGGCATCCTAACATACAGATAGGCCACAAAGGGGAGTAGGGGGTTGGGGTTAGGCTGCGGGAAGGAAGGATTACAGTTGGTTTACTTACACGCCTCTGTCTGTGGCAGTTGGGATACTGGGGTCGGTATTCTGACCGACAACATCCCATACCCACCCAGTCCACCAAGTACAGTAAAAGTATGTGGTGTAGTCTGTAGAACATAGTAGTGTAAGCCCATTCTAGAAAGTCCCAACCTAGTCTAGAAATATCCCACAATTAAACAATTAACAACCCAGATGCAGTTGTTCTTTTAAATACAGTAAGCTACATTGCATTCTGGCTCTTTGCATTAGCTCAGGAATTTAGATTACACACGGTGACTCAGCACTGCAACTAAGCTTGCAGCAAGAAAACCCTTTACACACACCACACATATTAATCTTCCTACACTGAAATAAAAAAAACTAGATGTGCAGGAACCAGGAAAAATAAATAAAGAATAAAGCCAGACAATCAGTACAGCTTTAATCTACAACTCTGTGGCACAGGTATTTCCTGTTGTATGTCACAGGAAAAATAAGAATTTACTTACCGATAATTCTATTTCTCGTAGTCCGTAGTGGATGCTGGGGACTCCGTCAGGACCATGGGGAATAGCGGGCTCCGCAGGAGACAGGGCACATCTAAAAAGCTTTTTAGGTCACATGGTGTGCACTGGCTCCTCCCCCTATGACCCTCCTCCAAGCCTCAGTTAGGTACTGTGCCCGGACGAGCGTACACAATAAGGAAGGATCTTGAATCCCGGGTAAGACTCATACCAGCCACACCAATCACACCGTACAACTTGTGATCTGAACCCAGTTAACAGTATGATAACAAAACGAAGTAGCCTCCGAAAAGATGGCTCACAACAATAGTAATAACCCGATTTTTGTAACAATAACTATGTACAAGCATTGCAGACAATCCGCACTTGGGATGGGCGCCCAGCATCCACTACGGACTACGAGAAATAGAATTATCGGTAAGTAAATTCTTATTTTCTCTAACGTCCTAGTGGATGCTGGGGACTCCGTCAGGACCATGGGGATTATACCAAAGCTCCTAAACGGGCGGGAGAGTGCGGATGACTCTGCAGCACCGAATGAGAGAACTCCAGGTCCTCCTTAGCCAGAGTATCAAAATTTGTAAAATTTTACAAACGTGTTCTCCCCTGACCACGTAGCTGCTCGGCAAAGTTGTAATGCCGAGACTCCTCGGGCAGCCGCCCAGGATGAGCCTACCTTCCTTGTGGAATGGGCATCTACATATTTCGTCTGTGGCAGGCCTGCCACAGAATGTGCAAGCTGAATTGTACTACAAATCCAGCGTGCAATAGACTGCTTAGAAGCATGAGCACCCAGCTTGTTGGGTGTATACAGTATAAACAGCAAGTCAGACTTTCTGACTCCAGCCGTCCTAACTATATATATATATATATATATATTTTTAGGGCCCTGACCACGTCTAGTAACTTGGAGTCCTCCAAGTCCCTAGTAGCCGCAGGCACCACAAGAGGTTGTTTCAGGTGAAAACGCTGACACCCCTTCATGAAGAAACTGGAGACGAGTCCCAGTTCTGTCCTGTTCAAATGGAAAATTTTAATATGGGCTTTTGTAAGACAAAGCCGCCCATTCTGACAATCGCCTGGCCGAGGCCAGGGCTAACAACATGGTCACTTCCCATGTGAGATATTTGTCAACAGCATGGTCACTTTCCATGTGAGATATTTCAAATCCACAGATTTGAGCGGTTCAAACCAATATGATTTTAAGAAATCCCAACACTATGTTGAGATCTCACGGTGCCCCTAGGGGCACAAAAAAGCTGTATATGCAATACATCCTTTACAATCTGGACTTCAGGAACTGAAGTCAATTCTTTCTGGAAGAAATCTACAGGGCCGAAATTTAAATGTTAATGAACCCCAATTTGAGGTCCAAAACACTCCTGTTTTCAGGAAGTGTAGAAATCGACCTAGTTGAATTTCCGTCGTGGAGCCTTCCTGGCCTCACCCACGCAACATATTTTCACCACATGTGGTGATGACGTTGTGCGGTCACCTCCTTCCTGGCTTTGACCAGGGTAGGTATGACCTCTTATGGAATGCCTTTTCCCCTCAGGATCCGGCATTCAACCGCCATGCCGTCAAACGCAGCCGCGGTAAGTCTTGGAATAGACATGGTACTTGCTGAATCAAGTCCCTTCTTAGCTCCCCAGGCCCTTAGTCCTCTGTGAGCATTTCTTGAAGTTCCGGGTACCAAGTCCATCTTGGCCCATCCGGAGCCACTAGTATAGTTCATACTCCTCTATGTCTTATAATTCTCAATACCCTGGTTATGAGAAACAGAGGAGGGAACACATACACAGACTGGTACACCCACGGTGTTACCAGAACATCCACAGCTATCGCCTGAAGGTCTCATGACCTGGCGGAATACCTGTCCCGTTTTTGTTCGGGCGGGACGCCATCATGTCCACCTTTGGTCTTTGCCAACGGTCCACAATCATGTTGAAAAACTTCCCTATGAAGTTTCCACTCTCCCGGGTGGAGGTCATGCCTGCTGAGGAAGTCTGCTTCCCAGTCGTCCACTCCCGGAAAGAACACTGCTGACAGTGCTATCACATGATTTTCCGCCTAGCGAAAAATCCTTGCAGTTTTCACTGCCCTCCTGCTTCTTGTGCCGCCCTTCTGTTTACGTGGGCGACTGCCGTGATGTTATCCCACTGGATCAATACCGGCTGACCTTGAAGCAGAGGTCTAGCTAAGTTTAGAGCATTATAAATTTGTTCTAAGCTTATTTATGCGGAGAGAATTCTCCAGACTTAATCACACTTCCCTGGAAATTTTTTCCCTGTGTGACTGTTCCCCAGCCTCTCAGGCTGGCCTCCGTGGTCACCGGCATCCAATCCTGAATGCCGAATCTGCGGCCCTCTAGAAGATGAGCACTCTGTAATCACCACAGGAGAGACACCCTTTTCCTTGGATATAGGGTTATCCGCTGATGCATCTGAGGATGCGATCCGGACCA
The DNA here is from genome assembly GCF_028390025.1 of Pseudophryne corroboree. NCBI lineage: Eukaryota > Metazoa > Chordata > Amphibia > Anura > Myobatrachidae > Pseudophryne > Pseudophryne corroboree. The sequence goes on along the minus strand of NC_086444.1, from coordinate 579,947,458 downwards.
TTTGTCCAGCAGATCCCACTGAAGAGTTCTTGCGGGAAATCTGCCGAATGGAATTGCTTCGTAATAAGCCACCATTTTTACCAGGACTCTTGTGCAATGATGCACTGACACTTTTCCTGGTTTTAGGAGGATCCCGATTAGCTCGGATAACTCCCTGGTTTTCTCCACTGGGAGAAACACGTTTTTCTGGACTGTGTCCAGAATCTTCCCTAGGAACAGTAGACGTGTCGTCGGAAAAAGCTGCGATTTTGGAATATTTAGAATCCACTCGTGCTGTCGTAGAACTACTTAAGATAGTGCTACTCCGACCTCCAACTGTTCTCTGGACCTTGCCCTTATCAGGAAAGCGTCCATGTTTCTTTTAAGAAAAATCATCATTCCGGCCATTACCTTGGTAAAGACCCGGGGCGCCGTGGACCATCCAAACGGCAGCGTCTGAACTGATAGTGACAGTTCTGTACCAGGAACCTGAAGTACCCTTGGTGAGAAGGGCAAATTTGGACCTGTAGGTAAACGTCCCTGATATCCAGTGACATCATATCGTCCCCTTCTTCCTGGTTCGCTATCACTGCTCCGAGTGACTCCATCTTGATTTGAACGCTTGTATGTAAGTGTTCAAATATTTCAGATCTCACCGAGCCGGTTGGCTTCAGTACCACAATATAGTGTGGAATACTACCCCCTTCCTTGTTGTAAGAAGGGTACTTTGATTATCACCTGCTGGGAATACAGCCTGTGAATTGTGTGAGGGGGAGACGTCTCGAATTTCCAATGTACACCTGGGATATTACATGTAGGATCCCGGAGTTCCCTTGCGAGTGTTGCTGAAACTCTTGAGATGACCCCCTACCGCACCTGAGTCCGCTTGTACGGCCCCAGCGTTATGCTGCGGACTTGGCAGAAGCCGTGAGGAGCTTCTGTTCCTGGGAATGATCTGCTTGCTGCAGTCTTCTTCCCTTTCCTCTCCCCCTGGGCAGATATGACTGGCCTTCGCCCGCCTGCCCGTATGGGGACGAAAGGACTGAGACTGAAAAGACTGTGTCCTTTTCTGCCAATATGTGACTCGGGGTAACAAAAGGTGGATTTTTCAGCTGTTGCCATGGCCACCAGGTCCAATGGACCGCCCCTTTATACGGCAATACTTCCATATGCCGTCTGGAATCTGCCTCACCTGACCACTGTCGTGTCTTCGTCTGGCAGATATGTACATCACATTTACTCTTTGATGCCAGAATGCAAATATGCCTCTGCGCATCACACATATATAGAAATGCATCCCTAAAATGCTCTATAGACAATAAAATCCTGTCCCTGTCAAGGGTATCAAAATTTTCAGTCAGGAAATCCGACCAAGCCCCCTCAGCGCTGCACATCCAGGCTGAGGCGATTGCTGGTCGTAGTATAACACCAGTATGTGTGTATATACTGTTATGATATTTTTCAGCTTCCTATCAGCTGGCTCCTTGAGGGCGGCCGTATCTGGAAACGGTAACTTTATATGCGTGTGAGCGCCTTGTCCACCCTAAGGTGTGTTTTCCAACTCGCCCTTACTACTGGCGGGAAAAAGGGTATACCGCCCATAACTTTCTGTCGGAGGAACCCCACGTATCATCACACACTTCATTTAATTTATCTGATTCAGGCAAAACTACAGGTAGTTTATTCCCACCCTACAAAATACCCTTATTTGTGGTACTTGTGGTATCAGAAATACGTAACACCTCCTTCATTGCCCTTAACATGTAACTTGTGGCCCTAAAAGAAAAATACGTTTGTTTCTTCACCGTCGACACTGGGGTCAGTGTCCGTGTCAGTGTCTGTCGACCGACTGAGGTAAATGGGCGTTTTTACAAGCCCCTGACGGTGTCTGAGACGCCTGGACCGATACTAATTTGTCCGCCGGCTGTCTCATGTCGTCAACCGGCTTGCAGCGTGTTGACATTATCACGTAATTCCATAAGTAAGCCATCCATTCTGGTGTCGACTCCCTAGAGAGTGACATCACCATTACAGGCAATTTTCTCCGTCTCCTCACCAACATTTTCCTCATACATGTCGACACACACGTACCGACCTACAGCACACACATACAGGGAATGCTCTGATAGAGGACAGGACCCACTAGCCCTTTGGGGAGACAGAGGGAGAGTTTGCCAGCACACACCAAAAGCGCCATAATGTATATAACAACCCTAGAAGGTGTTGTTTCTATATATGGGCTCTTAATATATAATTATATCGCCAATTTATGCCCCCCTTCTCTTTAACCCTGTTTCTGTAGTGCAGGGGAGAGTGGGAGCCTTCCTCACCAGCGGAGCTGGTCAGGAAAATGGCGCTGAGTGCTGAGGAGAATAAGCTCCGCCCCTTTCACGGCGGGCTTTTCTCCCGGTTATTAGGAAAACTGGCCTGGGTTAAATACATACATATAGCCTTAATGGCTATATGTGATGTATTTATTTGCCAAATAGGTATTTATATTGCTGCCCAGGGCGCCCCCAGCAGCGCCCTGCACCCTCCGTGACCGTGTCAGTGAGCCGTGTAGCAACAATGGCGCACAGCTGCAGTGCTGTGCGCTACCTCTCTGAAGACTGTGAAGTCTTCTGCCGCCTGTTTCCGGACCTCCGTTCCGCCGTCTTTCTTCAGCGTCTGTAAGGGGGATCGGCGGCGCGGCTCCGGGACGAACCCCAGGCTGACCTGTGTTCCGACTCCCTCTGGAGCTCAGTGTCCAGTAGCCTAAAACTTCAATCCTCCTGCACGCAGGTGAGTTGCAAGTCTCTCCCCTAAGTCCCTCGTTGCAGTGATCCTGTCGCCAGCAGGAATCACTGATTAGAAACCTAAAAAAAAACTTTACTAAACAGCTCCTTAAGAGAGCCATCCAGTTTGCACCCTTCTCGGACGGGCACAAAAACCTAACTGAGGCTTGGAGGAGGGTCATAGGGGGAGGAGCCAGTACACACCATGTGACCTAAAAAGCTTTTTAGATGTGCCCTGTCTCCTGCGGAGCCCGCTATTCCCCATGGTCCTGACGGAGTCCCCAGCATCCACTAGGACGTTAGAGAAATATATCTTACACTGGTAGGAGTGTGGTTTGATGTGTTGACATTCATCATGAAGACTGATGAAATGTCAACATATTGTACCTGGGGGCCAAGCGGGGACATAATTGCCCCCGACTGCTGCAGCGGCATCGGGCAGTCATTTGACTGTCACTTACAGGGTTACATGTGTTTGGAAGGGTGGTCTTCAGTATGCCGACTGACGGGATCCCGGCGCCGGAATCCCGACAGCCGGCATACCGACACTTATTCTCCCTCGTGGGGGTCCACGACCCCCCTGGAGGGAGAATAAAATAGCGTGCGTAGCGCGCCACCGTGCCCATAGCGCGGCGAGCGCAGCGAGCCCACAAGGGGCTCATTTGCGCTTGCCACACTGTCGGTAAACCGGCGGTCGGGCTCCCGGCACCGGTATGCTGGTCGCCGGGAGCCCGACCGCCGGCATACCATACTGAACCCGTTTGGAATACTGGACAACTACTTACTAAAGGGGGGTACTCACAGAGAGATCCATGCTTAAAATCTAAGCAATCTGACTAGATTGCTTAGATTTTAAATACAGATCACTCTGTGTGTACCCCCCACAGCGCTAGCGATGCGCGGCCCCGCACATCGCTATCGCCGGTGCTAGATTGAGCCTGCATGCAGGCCAATCTAGCACGTCGCTCATTTCACCCGCTGGGTAAAATGAGCAGCTCCCAGTCTTCCCCCGCATCGCTCAGCACACATCGCGCTGTGCTGAGCGGCGGGAGAGATGTGTGCCGAATGGTTCGCTCAGCACACATCTCTCCCGTGTATACGGGCCTTAACACTATTCTACTACACTCGCTAACATGGATTAAAGAGTACAGACACTTGTGCAGACTCCGTGTTGGCCCCCTCCTCTCTATCCAGAAGCGCTGTAGACTCTGGGCACTGGGGTTACTAGGTGATCCTAGTGCGGTCCCAGAGTCTAGTGCATATGCGCAGGTCTCCAGGAAAATGGCAGCCTTATTCCCAGAGATTTTCTTACAGCGCATGTGCTAAACGCTGAAAGAATGACCGCCATGCCATTTTACTGCTGATTTCTGCCGCGCTGCTGCTGCCGAAGCGGTACTTCGGGGAGTAAGTACAGGTTGAGTATCCCATATCCAAATATTCCGAAATACGGACTTTTTTGAGTGAGATAGTGAAACCTTTGTTTTTTGATGGCTCAATGTACACAAACTTTGTTTAACACACAAAGTTATTAAAAATATTGTATTAAAGTACCTTCAGGCTGTGTGTATAAGGTGTATATGAAACATAAATGAATTGTGTGAATGTAGACACACTTTGTTTAATGCACAAAGTTATAAAAAATATTGGCTAAAATGACCTTCAGGCTGTGTGTATAAGGTGTATATGTAACATAAATACATTCTGTGCTTAGATTTAGGTCCCATCACCATGATATCTCATTATGGTATGCAATTATTCCAAAATACGGAAAAATCCCATATCCAAAATACCTCTGGTCCCAAGCTTTTTGGATAAGGGAGACTCAACCTGTATTAAAAAAAAAAAATTGGTACAGCATGTGCTTTTCTCTATTCACTTTGTAAATGACATTTATATATTCTCACAGAATAGGAGAGTCATGAGACACACATGAGCAAAGCTTTTGTACAGCGTAAATACAGCAGAAAAAAAGAATACAAGTTAATTCTTGCCTTAGGGGAAAACAAACGTAAAACTGATGACTGAATAACACAATAATGTTAATGTGATATAGCCTAACTGCACATAAAATATGCAGCACAGTAACATTCCTGTACGTTTTCATAGTTACGAACAGTATGTGACACGTTCTGCTGGTACTGGAAACCGACGGCTAGGGTGTCACTACTTAACTGATAGTTTGTTTATGGCAATGGCTACCAAACATTGTAAGAAGGAGCAATACAATAGCTTCACACAGGTAGATTAGAAAGTTATTTTTATACTAAAAATAAGATATATTACTATACATACAGTATAAATAACTTTCATTCATAGGAAAAATAAAACACACACACACTAGAGTCCCAATTATCACCTCATCTCAGAATTAACATTTATTTTAGCAATTTCTCTGAATCGCTAAGAGGCTGCTTTTAAGCTTATGCGTTATTAAAGAAAGTAATGGCTTTCCAAACCTTAATTTTCAGAACATTTTCAGTAAAATTAAAGCACTATAATTTACAAACTTTATAAGGCAATCAATTACTCAAAATGCATAGAAATAGAAGAAAAATAAATTCTTTGTATGGCACTCTTTATATTTGGGTTCATTTAAAACATAACTTCTTATTATACCACTAAAATCCATGGTGATATATATTCTAAACCGTGTGCAGATCCCACCCCAGGTATTTGAATAAACTTTATAAGGCGACCTTGTCTGTAGCACTAAGGGTTACTTATGTAGCAGACAGATGTGATAATTATGCATCAAATCTAAAACAGGCAGTTTGGCCCTAACGACTGTATCTGCAGAGTTCAGTTGTAATAAACAAGGTAAGGAGGTGGCTGCAAGAACTCTGTGTTTAGAAAATTAAATTGATACATAGAAACCAAATCTCCTGCATACAAATTAGAAAAGATACCTAGGATTGGAACGTTTTACAAATTTGGGATTAATTATTAAATAAAATTTGTTGGAATTTCCCCTTTTACTTTCTGCAAATGTGAAGTCACAGCCCTTTTACAGTTGGCATGTTAATCACAATGGACATTCCTCCCCCCCCCCCCCCCCCCCCCTAATCGGTGCAGGTCACTCCCTGTTCTATAGTCACACATGTACAACATTGCCTCAAGTTTGCACAATGAACAATACATACAATCTATTTACTTAAGGTGGACAGGAATTAGGTCTATGTAACTAAGAAAGAAAAAAAAAATCTGTTTTTACTAATAAGATAATTAAAAGTACTCTCACACTAAACCACACATAGGGCCCAGACACGAATGTAATCTGCTCATCTGAACCAAATTCTGAGCTAAATGGACCAGCGTTCCACATTCAGGCAAATGAGATGGGCGACTTCTGTGCACTGTCAGCTAGTCCCCTAACATACAGTACCCGCTAATGAGGATAAACAGTAGGCCCAACTATGGGCCTAATTCAGACCTGATCGCAGCAGCAAAATCTTTCTCTAATGGGAAAAACCATGTGCACTGCAGGTGGGGCAGATATAACATTTGCGGAGAGAGTTAGATTTGGGTGGGTTATTTTGTTTCTGTGCAGGGTAAATACTGGCTGCTTTATTTTTACACAGCAATTTAGATTTCAGTTTGAACACACCCACCCAAATCTAACTCTCTCTGCACGTTATATCTGCCCCACCTGAGGAAGTTGACGTTGAGGGAGTTGGAGGTGTGGTTTGCAGGAACTTGGGTACAGGAGGAAGAAGGGATTTAGGTGTCAGTGGACTGCTTACGCTCTTACCCAAAGTTTCACAACTTGACACTGACTTCTGATGAATGCGCAGCAGGTGACGTATAAGGGAGGATGTTCCTAGGTGGTTAACATCCTTACCCCTACTTATTACAGATTGACAGAGGCAACAGATGGCTTGACATCTGTTGTCTGGATTTGTGGAGAAATAATTCCACACCGAAGAGGTGGCTTTTTTGGTAGTTTGCCCAGGCATCACAATGGGCTTCTTCATCCCACAGACAACAGGTGTCTTCCCCCAGTGCCTGACTTAAACAAACCACATCACCATCAGAATCCTTATCGTCAACTTCCTCTTCAGCGCCAGAAACACCCATATCCTCATCCTGGTGTACTTCAACAGTGACATCTTCAATTTCAATATCTGGAACTGGACTGTGGGTGCTCCTTCCAGCACTTGCAGGGGGCATGCAAATGGTGAAAGGAGCCACCTCTTCCCGTTCAGTGTTGGGAAGGTCAGGCATCGTAACCGCCGACACACTTGGATTCTCCTTGGGGATTTGTGACACCATCTCAGAACGCACAGTTCTTTTCTGTGCTCTTTCCAGCTTAACTCTTAATTTTTCTAGCGGGAGGATGAGGGCTTCCATAGTCATGTGAAGCTGAACCACTAGCCATGAACACAGGCCAGGGCAACCCGTACCCAACCCAGTCCATCAAGTACAGTAAAAGTATGTGGTGTAGTCTGTAGAACATGGTAGTGTAAGCCCATTCTAGAAGGTCCCAACCTAGTCTAGAAATATCCCACAATTAAACAATTAACAACCCAGACGCAGTTGTTCTTTTAAATACAGTAAGCTACATTGCATTCTGGCTCTTTGCATTAGCTCAGGAATTTAGATTACACAAGGTGACTCAGCACTGCAACTAAGCTTGCGGCAAGAAAACCCTTTACACACATCACACATATTAATCTTCCTACACTGAAATAAAAAAACTAGATGTGCAGGAACCAGGAAAAATAAATAATTAAAAAGTAAATCCAGACAATAAGTAGCTGTAGTCTGTACATACTCTGTGGCATAGATAATTCCTGTTGTATGTCAGGAAAATATATCTTACACTGGTAGGGGTGTGGTTTGATATGTCAACATTCATCATGAAGACTGATGAAACGTTGACATATTGGGGTAAATTTACTAAGATGGGAGTTCTATTTAAGATGGGATGTTGCCCGTAGCAACCAATCAGATTCCAGGTATTATCTTCTAGAAGGTGCTATATAAATGAAAAGTAAAATCTGATTGGTTGCTATGGGCAACATCCCATCTTAAATAGAACTCCCATCTTAGTAAATTTACCCCATTGTCCCTGGTGGACCAACAGTGACTTACCTGCTCCTGACCGCGGCGGTCATGTGACTGTCAGTTCCAGGGTGTGTTTGGAGTAGTGGACAATTACTTACTAACACTACTATACTTGAGGTGCACACACACTGGGCGTTTTTGCCCAGTTTGTATGCTGAGAGATTTCGCTGGCCGGAAAATCGCACAGTGCATACACACTGAACGAGTTTCACCTGGCCCAGCTATTTTCACAGGTGTGAACCACTTTCCACAATAGGAGACTGTGGAAAGTGGTCCACTCAGCCGGTAAAACAGGCAGACGGACAGCGATGATGTGGGAGCGCGCGCATCAGCACTCATCACCCCGCCATACACAGTAGGCTATTTTGAGCTCAAATGGCCAAAAATTAGCTACTTTGAACTCCAAATTGCCCAGTCTGTATGTACCTTTACACTCACTAACATGGCTCAAAGAGTACAAAATGTGTTAATATTATATAGAAAACAAGAGATTTTCTTTCCAGGGCTATATGGCTACAATGTACTGTTGGGCTAAAAGGGCAATTTTACCTCAAAGACGGAAAATTCTTAGGGAGAGATTTATCAAAGCTTGGAGAGAGATGAAGTACCAACCAATTAGCTCCAAATATTTTTCAAACATAATGGTTAATCCACTTAGATGTAAAGTGTGCAAGACGCTGTGGCGTTTCAAAGCCGGCAACTGCACGTCGTAAACCCTCTTGGCCCATTTCACTCACTTACCCTATAGCCTGTGTAAAATGACAGTTAGGAGCTGACTGATTGGTATCTTCTCTTTCTCCTACCTTTGGTAAACCTCCCCCTTAGGTATAAACTTTTGATTTGTTGATGCAACGGATTAATCGTAGTTCCATCAAAATTGTATTAATGTATGTTACAGCACTACGCAGGTATATGGGTGTAATAGGATATAGCTGTACATGCCTTCAACTGTGCCAAAAAAAAAATCAAGGTACAACACAACTTCTTTGGAACGGTCAAATACTGATTTGTGCACGTGCACAAAGCTGGTGGGAATAGTTTTGCCTACATAATCAACGAGACACACCTTACACCCTTACATGGAGCTACACACACACAGAAATGCAATGTGTAATAGATACAAACACACTATCCCATTACTCCCATGATTCATTTATGAACCGACCAGATACGGAAAAAGTTTTATTAGATTAAAAGCCTGGTACTGAAGTGGTCTGAGTTTGGGCTTTGATGTGTCAATTACACTACTGCACAGTCCAGGGGCGTATCAAAAGAGGAGGAGGCCCGTGTGCAGACTCCATGTGGGCCCCCTCCTCTCTAGCCGGAAGCGCTGTAGACTCTGTGCACTGGGGTCACTAGGTGACTCTAGCGCTGTCCCAGAGTCCAGTGAGCATGTGCAGGATTTCTTACTGGACATGCACGAAACACTGAGATAATGGTCTCCCTGCCATTTTTCTGGTGATTTCTGCAGTGCTGCTGCTGCCGACGCGGTACTCCAGAGAGTAAGAATTTAAAAAAAATGGGTAGAGTGTGCAGTGAAAACACTGCATCAATTATAAATACGCCAAGAGCACTTTGTAAATGGCTGTTACATATTTTCACAGAATAGGAGAGTCATGAGACACACATGAGCATACAGGAAAAATAAATATATAAAAGCTAATTTTTGCCTTAGGGGAAAACAAACCTAAATTGATGACTGAATTATGCAATCACATTAATAGTTGATATAGCCTAACTGCACATAAAAAAAACCAGTACAGTAACATTTCTGTACGTTTTCATAGTTATGAACAGTATGTGACACGTTCTGCTGGTACTGGTTACCAACGGCTAGGGTGTCACTACTTAACTGACATTTTGTCTATGGCAATGGCTACCAAACATTGTAATGTAATGAGCAATATAATAGCTTCACTCAGGTAGATTAAAAAGTTATTTTATACTGTAAGATCAGTCACTATACTGTACATATAACTTACATTCATTCATAAGAACAAAACACACACAATAATGACCCATTTATCATCCAATCTCAGAATTAACATTCATTTTAGCAATTTCTCTGATAAACTGTAATTATTACTACCAGTTATTTATATAGCGCACACATATTCCGCAGCGCTTTAGAGAATATTTGTCCATTCACATCAGTCCCTGCCCCAGTGGTGCTTACAATCTATACGTGTACATGCACACACATTCACGATTGGGTTAATTTTCATGGGAGCCAATTAACCTATCAGTATATTTTTGCATTGTGAGAGGAAACCAAAGTACCTGGAGGAAACCAACGCAAGCACAGGGAGAATATGTAAACTGCACACAGTTACGGACGGGTGTAGTATGGTATGCCAGCGGCCGGTCTCCTGCGGCCAGCATACCGGCGCTGGAATCCCGACAGCTGGGCGTGCACAAATGAACCCCATGAGGGCTCGCTGCGCTCGCCACACTGCGGGCACGGTGGCGCGCTATGCTATCTATTCTCCCTCCAGGGGGGTCGTGGACCCAAGAGGGAGAAAAGGTGTCGGTATGCCGGGTGTCGGGATTCCGGCGCCGGTATACTGTGCGCCGTGATCCCAACAGCCGGCAAAGTAAATACCACCCATTACGGCCATAGTGGAAATCGAACCCATGACCTCAGTGCTGTGATACAGTAATGCTAACCATTACACCATCCGTACTGCCAGACTAGGAGTCTGATTTTAAACGGATGCATCATTAAAGAAAGTAATGGCTGTCCAAAGCTTAATTTTCAGAGCATTTTCTGTAAAATTATTTTTATATTTGTATATATTTAAAACTAAATAGTTATTATACCACTAAAATCCATGGTGATATATATTCTAAACCGTGTGCAGATCCCACCCCAGGTATTTGAATAAACTTTATAAGGCGACCTTGTCTGTAGCACTAAGGGTTACTTATGTAGCAGACAGATGTGATAATTATGCATCAAATCTAAAGCAGACAGTTTGGCCCTAACGACTGTATCTGCAGAGTTCAGTTGTAATAAACAAGGTAAGGAGGTGGCTGCAAGAACTGTGTTTAGAAAATGAAATTGATACATTGTAACCAAATCTCCTGCATACAAATTAGAAAAGATACCTAGGATTGAAATCTTACAAACTGGGGATATTCATTAAATAAGATTGGACTTTTTCTTTTACTTTCTGCAAATATGAAGTCACAGCCCTTTTACAGTTGGCATGTTAATCACAACAGTCATCATTTTTTCCCCCAGTATACAGCAACCCAAGATGATGCCAGCACTGACAACGCCCTGCAGGGTTTCACTTACTGTACTTCTGACAATATATACAGACAGAACATGATACATCACACAAGGAAGTAACGGCTTCTTGATGGTGTGTACAACAATGCCTCAAGTTTGCACAATGAACAATACATATAATGCATCTATTTACTTAAGGTGGGCAGGAATCAGGTCTATGGGGTACATTTACTAAGCAGTGATAAGAGCGGAGAAGTGAGCCAGTGGAGAAGTGCCCATGGCAACCAATCAGTACTGAAGTAACATCTATAATTTGCATACTATAAAATGATACAGAGCTGCTGATTGGTTGATGGGGAAATATCTCCACTGGCTCACTTCTCCGCTCTTATCACTGCTTAGTAAATGTACCCCTATATAACTAAGAAAGAAAAAAAATTACCAATAAACCACACATAGAGCCCAGACACTAATGTAATCTGGTTATTTAAACCAAATTCTGAGCTAATGGACCAGCGTCCCACATTCAGGCAAATGAGATGGGCTACTTCTGTGCCTTGTCAGCTAGTCCCCTAACATACAGTACCCGCTAATGAGGATAAACAGCGTGCCTAACTATATTGTTTACCTCTCTGGGAAATATTAACAACTATATACACATACACAGTTTATTACACATTGTTGAGGAACAAAATGTCCCTACTTTATTCACATATAGTCTAGAAGTGCAATAAAGGTCTTGTTCAGGTTTTGCCTGTACCATCTGTCCCCCTACTCATTGAAGTATTTTCATGTGGTCATACAAGGACATCAGAAAGTCCAGCAATCTCAAAATGAAAGCTTAAGTGGCTCTAAGTCTACGCAGACATGAAAAACATCACCTGTCAAAAACACAAGCAATGCCTTTTATTCAGTCCTCTTTCAACAGTGTATTAAAAGCCTCCATGATGAATACTTACAGTGTTCTCCCATAGATCTTAATTATACTGTAAGGAGTGTTAATGCGCACAAACAGTAGCTAAAATGTTTACAATGTTGAAAAAGTAAAATAGTTGCTGTTTAAAAAGTCTGTAGCTGCACAAAGGGGTATATTCAATTGGTGTCGAAAACTGCCGTCTGTCGAAAAGACAGCAGTTTTCGACTTCTTAAGGTCGAAACGTGATTCAACCTATTCAGTGCTATCCGACAAGTCGAGGAATTCGACTTGTCGAAAAGCACGTGGATTGGCGGAATAGCTGCCGATCCACATGCTTGTGTCGGTTTTGGCCCCCTTTTCAACCATCTCAGTCCGACATAAAAAAATGTAGGACTGAGATGTGGGACCCGAGAGGAGGAGGAGGGGGGGGGGGGGGGGGGGGAGCCGCAGGGAGACAGCCGCGGGCATACAGGGGAGATCAGCGCTGCAGTAGCGCTGCAGCAGGATGTCTCACAGCCGCGCCGCTCACGGCAGCGTCCACCCGGCTCCAGCAAGTGAGGTCACGTTTGCTGGAGCCGGTTGGACACTGCCGTGAGGTCGGTCGGCTGTGTGACATCCTCCAGCAGTGCTACTGTAGCGCTGATCTCCTCCGTCTGCCCGCGGCTGTCCCCGCTGGTCTCCCCGCAGCTCGCCCCCTCTCCTCCTCTGCGTCCCTCATCTCAATTTGACTTGAAAAAGTCGAATTGAGATGAGATTGAATAGGGGTTGTCGTGGAGACATTCCGACAAATACATGTCGGAATGGATCCGACGCTAATTGAATATACCCCAAAGAGTCTATAGCTGTTCCCTTACATTAATGTTGGGCTATTGGCATTGAAACACATTTACCAACCAGGCTGGAAGAGCACCTGCTAAATACATAATGCAGACATTCGGTAAATTGATAGTCCCACATACAGTAAGTGGTCTTCATTCCAATGTTTTTTTTTACCCGCACAGTGATGTGTAACAGAGATCCAAATGAGGGGTCTATTCATGAAGCAGTGAAAAGAGTGGAGAAGTGAGCCAGTGGAAAAGTTGCCCATGGCAGCCAATCAGCTGCTATGTATAATTGTATAGAATGCACTTTATAAATGTTACCACAACACTGATTGGTTGCCATGGGCAACTTTTCCACTGACTCACTTCTCCACTTTTTTCACTACTTCATGAACAGACCCTAGAGAGTGAAAATGCTGGAATAAAGGCCACTCACTATCTCTATGGGGAGTGCCTGCTCCTATTACTATTTTACTACTTGGTACCTGTTGGTAACTACGGAGCAGTGAGGAAGACACGCACATACAGGTTTTGTATGAAATACCGCTCATCGGGATGCCGACGGTCACATGATCAACACTGGGATCCCGACATTAAAGATCCCAATGTCGGAGGGGGTAAGTATTTTTTACCCCCACCCACCCTAACCCTTCAGGCGTGGCAGCTAGGGATAACTCCCACCCCCAACAGGCACTAAGCTTAACAGTTACCCTGATACTTCTCTTTGGAATGTCGGCATTCCAGCAACGGTTTCCCAGAGTAGTATTGGACACATGACAGCCAGCATCCCTTCCATCGGCACACACCCCCTGGATACCATAACATGCTTACTCATTACTGGCTGCCACATCACTGTAATAAGTACAATAACTGAACTGTTTCCCTACAATCTAACCTACGGCTGAACTGGACGGCAGGTTTATTAAGCCTGGTGAAGTGATAAAGTGGATGGTGATTTTAAAAATGACAGGAGCTGACTGGCTGGTGCGTTATCAGATAACGCACCAGCCAGTCAGCTCCTGTCATTTTTAAAACCCAGCCTGTGACATGAAAGTTAGGTGCTGATTGGTTGGTGCGTTATCACCTTCCACTTTATCACTTCACCAGGACTAATAAATCTGCCCGAGTTACTAATAAAAGCAAAACCAAAATCCGAGCTACAGTACAGGCCACTTCTAGAGACTATCAGATGCATCATTCATTCACAGCACCCATGCAGTACTTAGCACTATATATACATCATCACTTTATAGGATTTAGAACATATCTGCACCACCTTCTCACATTTACAGTAGTTCGTGTGGAATCACAACACACACATCTTACACTCCCACTGTGACAAAACAGGGGCATGTGACAAGAGGGCTCAGAACGTTACACATAGAACTTTTAAAGTTCCCGAAATTAAATAAGGAATATCTACAAGTTAATTAGTCTACATCCAAATTACCAGAGACAGCCACACCCTGCACCTGCCAGGCATAACAGTCATACAGGATGGTGTGCAGTGCCAGCTGCGCCAGGAATCACCCCAGGCACTCACACACAGAGCCACCCGCACCGGGCACAGCCTTCCGTCACCCCACAGCACCGGTGATCGGGGGGGAGGATATCGCCTGACATTGGACACCGCCGCCCATCTTACCAGAGACTCGATGTATCGGACCATGATGCCGGTAACTGCCTGGATCTGAGAGGCAACTAGGGACTGTTAGGAATGGAAGCGGGCACAGGGACAGTGACGAGGCCGAGTGTAGCGGGCGGGGGTGACCGGACGGGGCGGGTCTGGGGAGGGGGAACTTGTGCAGAGGAAAAGGCGAGGCGGTTGCGGCGAGGAGGAGGATGACTCGGCAGATGCACATTGCACAGTCACAGAGGAGGGGGACTGACAATGCATTGTGTGTGTGTGCGGCGCTGAGTATACGGGCCGGGGGATGGGGGAGCATGCACACTGCGGCGGGTAACGGGCTCAGCTGCTGCAGCTGCTTATGACTGGCACTGGCGGCAGCATGCTGCTGTGGGCAGCGGGCATGGTCTCCTTGCACCCTGCTGACGTGCTGGACCCATCATTTAAAATAAAATCGGCAGAGATAAGATGTATAAATCCCCTGTATATTACCCTGAAGTACGTATTATTCTACTCATTTCTGCCACATCATTGTGATTCTTATGTATATTGTGTGTGTGTGTATATATATTTCTCTGACGTCCTAGTGGATGCTGGGGACTCCGTAAGGACCATGGGGAATAGACGGGCTCCGCAGGAGACTGGGCACTCTAAAGAAAGATTAGGTACTATCTGGTGTGCACTGGCTCCTCCCTCTATGCCCCTCCTCCAGACCTCAGTTAGAATCTGTGCCCGGCCAGAGCTGGGTGCTCCTAGTGGGCTCTCCTGAGCCTGCTAGTAAAATAAAGTATTTTTTAGGTTTTTTATTTTCAGTGAGCTTCTGCTGGCAACAGACTCACTGCTACGAGGGACTGAGGGGAGAGAAGCAAACCTACCTGTCTACAGCTAGGTTGCACTTCTTAGGCTACTGGACACCAATAGCTCCAGAGGGTTCGAACACAGGCATCTGTCCTCGATCGTCCGTTCCCGGAGCCGCGCCGCCGTCCCCCTCGCAGAGCCAGAAGAGCAGAAGCTTGAAAACGGCAGCTGAAGACTCCTGTCTTCATTTAAGGTAGCGCACAGCACCGCAGCTGTGCGCCATTGCTCCCAGCACACTTTCACACTCCGGTCACTGTAGGGTGCAGGGCGCTGGGGGGGGGCGCCCTGGGCAGCAATTGAAGTACCTTTTTGGCATAACATACATATATACAGTCAGGCACTGTATATATGTAAAAAACCCCGCCATTTTTTCACACAGAAAGCGGGACAGAAGCCCGCCGCTGAGGGGGCGGGGCCTTCTTCCTCAGCACACCAGCGCCATTTTCTATTCACAGCTCTGCTGGAAAGAAGCTCCCCAGGCTCTCCCCTGCAGTATCCAGATACAGAAAGGGTGAAAAGAGGGGGGGGGGGCACATAAATTTAGGCGCAAATTTGTATATACAGCAGCTACTGGGTAAACACTGAGTTGTAGTGTAATCCCTGGGTTATATAGCGCTGGGGTGTGTGCTGGCATACTCTCTCTCTGTCTCTCCAAAGGGCCTTGTGGGGGAACTGTCTTCAAATAGAGCATCCCCTGTGTGTGTGGTGTGTCGGTACGCGTGTGTCGACATGTCTGAGGTAAAAGGCTCCCCTAAGGAGGAGATAGAGAAAATAATAAGAATTTACTTACCGATAATTCTATTTCTCGTAGTCCGTAGTGGATGCTGGGAACTCCGTAAGGACCATGGGGAAATAACGGCTCCGCAGGAGACTGGGCACATCTAAAGAAAGCTTTAGGACTATCTGATGTGCACTGGCTCCTCCCCCTATGACCCTCCTCCAAGCCTCAGTTAGGATACTGTGCCCGGACGAGCGTACACAATAAGGAAGGATTTTGAATCCCGGGTAAGACTCATACCAGCCACACCAATCACACCGTACAACTTGTGATATGAAACCCAGTTAACAGCATGATAACAGAGGAGCCTCTGAATAGATGGCTCACAACAAGAACCCGATTAGTTAACAATAACTATGTACAAGTATTGCAGACAATCCGCACTTGGGATGGGCGCCCAGCATCCACTACGGACTACGAGAAATAGAATTATCGGTAAGTAAATTCTTATTTTCTCTGACGTCCTAGTGGATGCTGGGAACTCCGTAAGGACCATGGGGATTATACCAAAGCTCCCAAACGGGCGGGAGAGTGCGGATGACTCTGCAGCACCGAATGAGAGAACTCCAGGTCCTCCTCAGCCAGGGTATCAAATTCGTAGAATTTTGCAAACGTGTTTGCCCCTGACCAAGTAGCTGCTCGGCAAAGTTGTAAAGCCGAGACCCCTCGGGCAGCCGCCCAAGATGAGCCCACCGTCCTTGTGGAATGGACTTTTATTGATTTAGGCTGCGGTAATCCTACCGCAGAATGCGCCAGCTGAAAAGTGTTACAAATCCAGCGCGCAATAGACTGCTTAGAAGCAGGAGCACCCAGCTTGTTGGGTGCCATCAGGATAAACAGCGAGTCAGTTTTCCTGACTCCAGCCGTCCTGGAAAAATAAAATTTTCAGGGCCCTGACTACGTCCAGCAACTTGGAATCCTCCAAGTCCCCAGTAGCCGCAGGCACCACAATAGGTTGGTTCAAGTGAAAACCTGAGACCACCTTCGGGAGAAACTGAGGACGAGTCCTCAACTCTGCCCTATCCATATAGAAAATCAGATAAGGCCTTTTACATGACAAAGCCGCCAATTCTGACACACGCCTGGCCAAGGCCAACAGCATGACCACTTCCCACGCGAGATACATTAGCTCCATGGTTTTAAGTTGCTCAACCAAGGCGACTTTAGGAAATCCAACACCACGTTGAGATCCAAAAAGTGCCACAGGAGGCACAAAAGGAGGCTGAATATGTAGTACTCCTTTAACCAAAGTCTGAACTTCAGGCAGTGAAGCCAGTACTTTCTGGAAGAAAATCGACAGAGCCGAAATCTGGACCTTGATGGACCCCAATTTGAGGCCCAAACGTCACCCCTGCTTGCAGGAAGTGCAGGAATCGACATAGTTGAAATTCCTCCGTCGGGGCCTTCATGGCCTCCCACCAAGCAACAAATTTTCGCCAAACGCGGTGATAATGTCTTGCGGTGACATCCTTCCTGGCTATGATCAGGGTAGGGATGACTTCCTTCGGAATACCCTTTTCCTTTAGGATCCGGTGTTCTACCGCCTGCCGTCAAACGCAGCCGCGGTAAGTCTTGGAACAGACAGGGTCCCTGCTGCAGCAGGTCTTGTTTGAGCGGCAGAGGCCAAGAGTCCTCTGCCAGCATCTCTTGAAGTTCCGGGTACCACGCTCTTCATGGCCAATCCGGAACCCCGAGTATGGTTTTCACTCCTCGCCTTCTTATTATTCTCAGTACCTTGGGTATGAGAGGTAGAGGAGGAGACACATAAACCGTCTGGTACACCCACGGTGTCACTAGAGCGTCCCCAGCGATCGCCTGAGGGTCCCTTGACCTGGCGCAATATCTTTTCAACTTCTTGTTGAGGCGGGACGCCATCATGTCCACCCGTGGTCATTCCCAACGGTTTACCCGCATTTGGAAAACTTCTGGATGAAGTCCCCATTCTCCTGGGTGTAGGTCGCCCATCGGAGAATCCTTGTGGCTTCTGCCATCGCCATCCTGCTTCTTGTGCCGCCCTGTCTGTTTACATGGGCGACCGCCGTGATGTCGTCTGATTGGATTAGTACCGGCTGGTTCTGAAGCAGGGGCCTTGCTTGGCTTAGGGCATTGTAAATGGCCCTTAGCTGCAGAATATTTATGTGAAGCGAAATCTCCTTGGAAATTTCTTCCCTGTGTGACTGCACCCCAGCCCCGAAGGCTGGCATCCGTGGTCACCAGGACCCAGTCCTGTATTCCAAATCTGCGGCCCTCTAGTAGATGAGCCCTCTGCAGCCACCACAGCAGCGACACCCTGTTTCTTGCTGACAGGGTTATCCGCTGTTGTATCTGTACATGGGACCCAGACCATTAGTCCCACAGGTCCCACCGGAACGTCCTTGCGTGGAGTCTTCCGAATGGAATTATGCTTCGTACGAAGCTACCATTTTTCCCAGGACTCGTGTGCATTGATGTACCGACACCTGTCCTGGTTTTAGGATGTCTCTGACTAGAGATGACAACTCCTCGGCTTTTTCCACTGGAAGAAACACTCTTTTCTGGTCTGCGTTCAGAAACATTCCCAGGAACAGAAGACGTGTCGTCGGGACCAGCTGTGACTTTGGAATATTGAGAATCCAGTCGTGCTGTTGTAGCACTTCCCGAGAGAGTGCTACCCCCACTACCAACTGTTCTTTGGACCTCGCCTTTATCAGGAGATCGTCCAAGTACGGGATAATAAAAACTTCCTTCTTGCGAAGGAGTATCATCACTTCGGCCATTACCTAGGTAAAGACCTTCGGTGCCGTGGACAACTCCAACGGCCGCGTCTGGAACTGATAGTGACAGTCCTGTACCACATATCTGAGGTACTCCTGGTGAGGGGGGTAAATGGGGACATGCAGGTACGCATCCTTGATGTCCAGGGAGACCCTGTAATCCCCCTCGTCCAGGCTCGTAATAACCGCCCTGAGCGATTCCATCTTGAACTTGAATCTTCTGATATAAAAGTTCAAGTATTTTAATTTCAAGATGGGTCTCACCGAACCGTTGCGGTACCACAACCACTGTGGAATAGTAACCCCTTCCTTGCTGAAGGAGGGGCACCTTGACAATCACTTGTTGTGATTATAGTGTTGAATATCCACCAACACCGTCTCCCTGGCAGAGGGAGGTGCCGGTAAGGCAGATTTTAGGAAACGGCGGGGGGAAGAACGTCTCGAACTCCAGCCTGTACCCCTGAGATACTACTTGAAGGACCCAGGGATCCATGTGAGAGCCCACTGTCCGCTGAAATATCTGAGACGGGCCCCCACCGTACCCGGGTCCGCCTGAGCAGCCCCAGCACCATGCTGTGGACCTACCGGACGCAGGGAGGACTTCTGCTCTTGGGAACTAGCTGTGTGTTGCAGCTTTTTCCTCTACCTTTGCCTCTCGGCAGAAAGGATGAGCCTCTAGCCCTCTTGCTTTTCTGGGGCCGAAAGGACTGTACTTGATGATACGGTGCTTTCTTTTGTTGTGGGGTAGCCTGTGGCAAAAAAATAAATTTCCCAGCAGTAGCTGTGGAAACGAGGTCTGAAAAACTATCCCCAAACAGTTTTACCCCCTTATAGGGCAACTTCCATGTGCCGATACGAGTCGGCATCGCCTGACCATTGCCAAGTCCATAACCCCCGTCTGGCGGCAATGGACCTAGCGCTTATTTTTGATGCCAGCCGGCAAATATCCCTCTGTGCATCACGCATGTATAAGCCCACGTCTTTTATATGCTCTATTTTCAGCAAAATATTGTCCCTATCCATAGTTATTTTCCGACAGGGAATCTGACCACGCAGCGGGAGCACTGCACATCCATGCCGAAGCAACGGCTGGTCGCAATATAATGCCCTAGTGTGTGACCATATCTTATAGGGTAACCTCCTGCTTTCTATCAGCAGGTTCCTTCAGGGCGGCCGTACCCGGAGACGGTAGTGCCACCTTTTCTGATAAGCGTGTAAGCGCTGTATCTACCCTATGGGGTGTTTCCCCGCGTGACCTATCCTCTGGCGGGAAAGGGTACGCTGCCAATAACCGTTGTAGAAATTATCAATTTCTTACCGGGGGAAGACCACTCTTCCTCACACACCTCATTTAATTTCTCAGATGCAGGAAAAACTACTAATAGTTTTCTCTCACCAAACACAATACCCTTTTATGTGGTACCTGGGGTATAATCATAAATGTGTAATACATTTTTCATTGCCTCAATCTTGTAACGGGTGGACCTATTTGGAGGGTACACCAGTCTCATCGATGTCGACACTGGAGTCAGTATCCGTGTCGACATCTGTGTCTGTTATCTGAGGTAGCGGGCGATTTTAGAGCCCCCCATGACATTTGAGACGCTGGAACAGGCACAAGCTGAGTAGCCGGCTGTTCCGTGTCGTCGACCTTTTATGTAAGGAGTTGACACTTTCACGTAATCCTTCCATAAGTTCAACCACACCGGTGTCGACCCCGCAGGGGGTGACAACATATTTACAGGCATTCGCTCCGCCTCCACCTCATTATCCTCCACATACCTGTCGACACAGCCGTACCGACACACAGCACACACACAGGGAATGCTCTGATAGAGGACAGGACCCCACAAAGCCCTTTGGGGAGACAGAGGGAGAGTATGCCAGCACACACTATATATCACTATATATCACAGCGATAGCACCTATAAAAAAGTGTTTTCCCTTATAGCTGCATATATATTGTATACTGCGCCTAAATTGTGCCCCCCCCTCTCTTTTTAACCCTTTCTGTAGTGTATTAACTGCAGGGGAGAGCCAGGGAGCTTCCCTCCAACGGAGCTGTGAGGGAAAAATGGCGCCAGTGTGCTGAAGGAGATAGCCCCGCCCCTTTTTCGCTGACTTTTCTCCCGCATTTTTATGGATTCTGGCAGGGGTTAATGTACATCCATATAGCCCTGGGGGTTATATGTGATGTATTTTTGCCAGCCAAGGTGTTAATATTGCTGCTCAGGGCGCCCCCCCCCCAGCGCCCTGCACCCATCAGTGACCGCAGTGTGAGGTGTGCATGAGGAGCAATGGCGCACAGCTGCAGTGCTGTGCGCTACCTTGATGAAGACTGATGTCTTCTGCCGCCGATTTTCCGGACCTCTTCTTGCTTCTGGCTCTGTAAGGGGGCCGGCGGCGCGGCTCTGGGACCGGACTTCGAGGCTGGGCCTGTGTTCGATCCCTCTGGAGCTAATGGTGTCCAGTAGCCTAAGAAGCCCAAGCTGGCTGCAAGCAGGCAGGTTCGCTTCTTCTCCCCTTAGTCCCTCGATGCAGTGAGCCTGTTGCCAGCAGGTCTCACTGAAAATAAAAAAACCTAAAACTAACTTTTATCTAAGAAGCTCAGGAGAGCCCCCTAGATTGCACCCTGCTCGGTCGGGCACAGAAATCTAACTGAGGCTTGAAGGAGGGTCATAGGGGGAGGAGCCAGTGCACACCAGATAGTCCTAAAGCTTTCTTTAGATGTGCCCAGTCTCCTGCGGAGCCGCTATTTCCCCATGGTCCTTACGGAGTTCCCAGCATCCACTAGGACGTCAGAGAAATGTGTGTGAGAGGGTGTCTCCGTCGACAACGCCGACACCTGTTTGGATATGTGTAAGTGCTAAGGTGAATTTATTGCACAAAAAATTAGAGAACAGACAGGAAATCTACCTATGTCTGTCCCTATGTCACAGAGACCTTCAGAGACACACAATGCTCACTATCCAAAATAATAAACACTGATATCGACACGGAGTTTGACTCCAGTGTCGACTACGATAATGCAAAGTTACAGCCAAAATGGCTGAAAGGTATTCAATATATGATTATTGTAATAAAAGATGATTTGCATATCACTGATGACTCATTTGTCCCTGACACAAGGGTACACATGTTAAGGGGAAGAAAGCTGAGGTAAATTTCCCTCCTCTCATGAGGAAAAAGAGCGGGAATCTCCAGACAAGAAACTGCAGCTTCCCACAAGGAATTCTAAGGCGATATCCTTTCCCCACTAGGGCCAGGATGTGATGGGAATCTTCCCCTAGGGTGTCACGTTTGCCCAGACGGTAGCACTAGCTGTTCTCATGGATCCTCCAGATAGTGTGCACATTCTAGTACACTACTCAGACCGGCGATTGTGTCGGCATGGGTTTATAGCGCTGTGGCAGCGTGGACAGGTACCTTATCAGCAGAGACTGAGACCCTAGTATGCATATAGATATATATATATATATATATATATATATATATAGATATATATAGATATATACATATTGAAGATGCTGTCTTAAGAGATAGATATATATATATATAAAACATGCCCAAAGAGACATGAGTATACTGGGTCCTAGAGTCAAAGCTATGTCGATTTCTGCTTGACGTGTCCTGTAGAATATGCAATGGACAGATGATGCCGACTTGAGAGGCATATGGAAGGCTGAGGATTGTGTGGAGAAGGGTTCTCGGACCTGGTCTCCGCAGCTTTAGCTGGTAAATTCTAATATTTTGCCTTATATTCCTGCACAGCCTAGGAAAGCACGACATTATCAAATGCAGCCTTTCGAATAAAGAAACAAGAAAGTCCGAGGTGCGTCCTTTCTTGCCAGAGGCGGCGGCAGAGGAAAGAAGCTGCACAACACAGCTAGTTCCCAGGAACAGAAGTCCTCCCCGGCCTCTACAAAAAAATCCACCGCATGTCGCTGGGGCTCCACAGGCGGAGCTAGGCCCGGTGGGGGCACGCCTTTGTAAGTTCAGCCACAAGTGGGTTCACTCCCTGTTAGATCCCTGGGCAATAGATATTGTGTCTCAGGGATATAAGCTGGACTTTGAGAAGATGCCTCCTCACCGACGGCCCTGCCGGCTTCCCCCCACGAGAGGGAAACAGTGTTAACTGCAATTCACAAATTGTATCTTCATCAGGCGGTGGTCAAGGTTCCCCTCCTTCAACAAGGGGTGGGTTATTATTCGACCATGTTGTAGTCCCGTAACCTGACGGTTCGGTCGGACCCATATTGAATTTAAAATCCCTGAACATATACCTGAAAAGGTTCAAGTTCAAGTTGGAATCGCTAAGAGCGGTTATTGCAAGCCTGAAAGGTGACTCGGGACATAAAGGATGCATACCTTCATGTCCCCATTTATCCACCTCATCAGGCGTACCTCAGAATTACGGTACGGGATTGTCATTACCAATTTCAGAGGTTGCCGTTTGGTCTCTCCACGGCCTTGAGAATGTTCACCAAGGTAATGGCGGAAATGATGGTGCTCCTGCGGAAGCAAGGTGTCACTATTATCACGTACTTGGACGATCTCATAAAAGCGAGATCAAGAGAGCAGTGGCTGAACAGCGTATCACTTTCTCTGGAAGTGTAACGGCAACATGGCTGGATTCTATATATTCCAAAGTTGCAGTTGGTTCTTACAACTCATCTGCCTTTCCTAGGCATGATCCTAGATACAGACCAGATAGAGAGAGCTCAGGAGCTCGGGACACTGGTCAGGAATCTATTAAAACCAAAACAGGGTGCAGCATCACTGCACTCGAGTCCTGGGAAGGAGGGTGGCCTCATACGAGGCCATTCCCTTCGGCAGGTTCCATACGAGGACCTTCCAATGGGACTTACTGGACAAGTGGTCCGGATCACATCTTCAGATGCATCGGTTAATCACCCTATCACCCCAGGGCCAGGGTGTCTCTCCTGTGGTGGCGGCAGAGTGCTCACCTTCTCGAAGGTCGGAGATTCGGCATTCAGGACTGGGTCCTGGTGACCACGGATGCAAGCCTCCGAGGGTGGGGGGCAGTCACACAGGGAAGAAATTTCCAGGGGCTGTGGTCAAGTCAGGTGACTTGCCTTCACATCAACTAAGGGCCATATACTACGCCCTAAGTCAAGCGGAGATCCTGCTTCGCGACCAACCGGTTCTGATCCAGTCAGACCGCAGTGGCTCATGTAAACCGCCAAGGCGGCACAAGGAGCAGGGTGGCGATGGTAGAAGCCACCAGAATTCTTCGCTGGGCAGAGAATCACGTAAGCGCACTGTCAGCAGTGTTTATTCCGGGAGTGGACAACTGGGAAGCGGACTTCCTCAGGAGGCACGACCTCCACCCGGGAGAGTGGGGACTTCATCAGGAAGTCTTCACGCAGATTGCAAATTGGTGGGAACTGCCACAGGTGGACATGATGGCGTCCTGCCTCAACAAAAAGCTAAAAAGGTATTACGCCAGGTCAAGGGACCCTCAGGCGATAGCTGTGGACGCACTAGTAACACCGTGGGTTTTCCAGTCGGTCTATGTTTTTCCTCCTCTTCCTCTCATACCAAAGGTGCTGAGAATTGTAAGAAAAAGAGGAGTGAGAACAATATTCATTGCTCCGGATTGGCCAAGAAGGACTTGCTACCCGGAACTGCAAGAAATGCTCACAGAGGACCCATGGCCTCTGCCTCTCAGACAGGACCTGTCACAACAGGGTCCCTGTCTGTTCCAAGACTTACCGCGGCTGTGTTTAACGGCATGGCGGTTGAACGCCGGATCCTAGCGGAAAAGGGCATTCCGGATGCAGTTATTCCTACGCTGATAAAGGCTAGGAAGGGCGTGACAGCGAAGCATTATCACCGTATATGGCGAAAATATGTTGTTTGCTGTGAGGCCAGGAAGGCCCCTACAGAGGAATTCCAGCTGGGTCGATTCCTGCACTTCCTACAGTCAGGAGTGACTATGGGCCTAAAATTAGGGTCCACAAAGGTCCAGATTTCGGCCCTATCCATTTTCTTTCAAAAAGAACTGGCTTCACTGCCTGAGATTCAGACGTTTGTTAAGGGAGTGCTGCATATTTAGCCCCCTTTTGTGCCACCAGTGGCGCCTTGGGATCTTAACGTGGTGTTGAGTTTCCTGAAATCCCACGGGTTTGAGCCACTGAAGACCGTGGAGCTCAAGTATCTCACGTGGAAAGTGGTCATGCTGTTGGCCTTAGCCTCGGCTAGGCGTGTGTCAGAATTGGCGGCTTTGTCAGGTAAAAGCCCCTACCTGGTTTTCCATATGGACAGGGCAGAATTGCGGACTCGTCCGAAATTCCTGCAAAAGGTGGTATCATCTTTTCATTTGAACCAACCTATTGTGGTGCCTGCGGCTACTCGTGACTTGGAGGACTCCAAGTGGCTGGACGTAGTCCGGGCTTTGAAGATTTATGTATCCAGAACGGCTGGAGTCAGGAAAACTGACTCGCTGTTTATCTTGTGTGCATCCAACAAGCTGGGTGCTCCGGCTTCAAAGCAAACTATTGCTAGCTGGATCTGTAACACGATTCAGCAGGATCATTATGCGGCTGGGTTGCCGCATCCAAAATCAGTAAAAGCCCATTCCACAAGGAAGGTGGGTTCTTCTTGGGCGGCTGCCCGAGGGGTCTCGGCATTATAGCTTTGCCGAGCTGCTACTTGGTCGGGTTCAAACACATTTGCAAAATTCTACAAGTTTGATACTCTGGCTGAGGAGGACCTTTGTGTTTGCCCATGCGGTGCTGCAGAGTCATCCGCACTCTCCCGCCCGTTTGGGAGCTTTGGTATAATCCCCATGGTCCTTACGGAGTCCCCAGCATCCACTAGGATGTCAGAGAAAATAAGAATTTACTCACCGGTAATTCTATTTCTCGTAGTCCGTAGTGGATGCTGGGCGCCCGTCCCAAGTGCGGACTTTCTGCAATACATGTATATAGTTATTGCTTAATAAAGGGTTATTGTTATGTGGCATCCTTTTGAGTGATGCTCAGTTGTTGTTCATACTGTCAACTGGTTAAGGTTATCACAAGTTGTACGGTGTGATTGGTGTGGCTGGTATGAGTCTTACCCTGGATTCCAAATCCTTTTCTTGTAATGTCAGCTCTTCCGGGCACAGTTTCCTTAACTGAGGTCTGGAGGAGGGGCATAGAGGGAGGAGCCAGTGCACACCAGATAGTACCTAATCTTTCTTTAGAGTACCCAGTCTCCTGCGGAGCCCGTCTATTCCCCATGGTCCTTACGGAGTCCCCAGCATCCACTACGGACTACGAGAAATAGAATTACCGGTGAGTAAATTCTTATTATTTATATATATATATATATATATATATATATATATGTGTGTATATATATATATATATATATATATATATATATATATATATATATATATATATGTATATATATATATGTATATATATATATATGATATGTAATGTATTGTGTTTTGTGAATTTTTATAAACCACAGTGTATTACCCTCCCTTTTATATTGTGCAAAAATAAATACGTTTTTTTATATATATAAGTCCCCCTTTTTTTATATATATATACTATCTTTTTACGTTCCTTTAATATAGACACCATTGGTCGCTAGCACCCAATTCCTTGGTTTCCCATATATATATGATAGTATATCCTATGGAGGCTCATAGATGTTAAAGACAGGATACTAGTATTATGATTTCAGCAATGAATGTTAAATCATGTCTGTTTCTGCATACTGTAATGGTTAATTCACATAATGGTCAACTGTTCTGCTATAGTCCTGTTTTACTTGTAGCTTTATTTATTAGCAGTTTCTTATATAGTGCAGCATATTCCGTTGTGCTTTACAATTAGAACAACAGTAATAGAATAAAACTGGGTAAAAACAGACCGACAGAGGTAGGAATGACTTCTTAATTTACTATTACGAACCCTCAGCAGACTTTTTGTCAGTGGAAACGGCTCCAGCGGGTCCAGTCACTGGGGAATCCTTTCCAAGTCCCTTGCAGGGTTTTACACTGGGAGGTCCGAAAGAACTGCAGTGGAAGTGGGTAGGGCCTGGCAGGGGTGTATCTAGGGGTCCAATGAGCTTCCCTGGCAAAATAAGGGACTGGTGCCCCGATTTTACATAGGACAGTGTGCAAGGACAGTGTGCACCAAAAAAGAGGTGTGGACACACAATAGTACCCCCAATTCACATTATGCCACACAGTAGTGCCACTTACATTACACGGCATAGTAGTAGTGCCTCTTACACATTAAACCCACAGTCGTAGTGTCCCTTACGCATTGTGCCCACACAGTAGTAGTGTCCCTTACACATTGTGCCCACACAGTAGTAGTGCCCCTTACACATTGTGCCCACACAGTAGTAGTGTCCATTACACATTGTGCCCACACAGTAGTAGTGTACCTTACATATTGTGCCCACACAGTAGTAGTGCCTGTCTGACCAACTTCCA
Organism: Pseudophryne corroboree; assembly: GCF_028390025.1. Lineage (NCBI taxonomy): Eukaryota > Metazoa > Chordata > Amphibia > Anura > Myobatrachidae > Pseudophryne > Pseudophryne corroboree. Next base: position 579,920,189 of record NC_086444.1, on the reverse strand, counting down.
GGCTCGTCAGCATGGCACTGTGGGCTGGGTCTGTTTCTCCCTGCAGACACTCTGGGAGCATGAGAGAGTCACTGCACGCTGCAATGTATGTTAGTAGCAGTGCACCCTGCTGCTGATATTCATGCAACAGGTGCTAGTTAAGGCCTTGGACAGAACTACTTTGTTATTCTAGAGTGATCACTGAGGAGGGAACACTGGTGTATGTATTCCTAAAAGGTTGTTTGTGTACATGTAGTACAACCCCTTTTTCATCACTCGGGGGCCATGTTAAATATTTGACCAAACCCTATAGAGGTGACAATTTTGTAGTTGTCCTTGCACCAGTCCACCTCTGAGCTGCCTTTCTAGAGCTGTTCCCATGTCTTCCTACGTCTTGAGCTTGTGCCTTGGGAGAGGATGAAAGGCCGGGGGCAGACACATCCCTGTGCTACACGTAACACCAGGTCAGCACTTATTTCATCATCATCTGATTAATATAAAGTAACTGCACTGCTGCTCAGTGACTGTTCTGCTGGGGATCCTCCCGGCCCCGTCACACGTCTCTGTAGTACCAGCTCTGCTGGAAGTATACATCCACAGAGCCCAATGCAGAGAGGGAAGGACAGCACTGGCGGTGATGGGGACCAGGTGTGAGGCAGCGACAGGGTGCGAGTCTCCTCGGGGATTATTCCTGTCAATTACACTCCGATCACCAGAACGAAGAAAAATCCTCGTAATGCCGTGAGTAAAATACCTAACTTTTGGGTAAAATAACTAAGCGCATGCGCTCTGCGAACATTGCGCATGCGCAGTAAGCGACTAATCGCAATATAGCGAAATTCGGTAACGAGCGAACAACTCGGAATGAGGGCCTTGGTTGGCTCCTAAACTTGCCAAAGTCACAGTTGCTTCCAACGACGCGATGGTCGTTTTTAGGAATGGTACTGGACACAGAATTACAGAGCGTTTTTCTTCCATTGGAAAAGGCTCTGGAACTTCAGAGTCTGATCAAACAATGGTTGCGGCCTACGAGGCCATTCAGTTTGGCAGGTTCCATGCCAGAGTGCTCCAGTGGGACCTGTTGGACAAGTGGTCCGGATCCCACCTACACATGCAACGGAGGATAATCCTATCTTCCAAGACCAGAATCTCACTCCTGTGGTGGCTGCACAGCCCTCACCTCCTAGAGAGGCGCAGGTTCGGGATCCAGGACTGGATCTTAGTAACCACGGATGCAAACCTCCGAGGCTGGGGTGCAGTCACACAGGGGGGAAAACTTCCAAGGAAGATGGTCAAGTCAGGATACTTGTCTCCATATAAACGTTCTGGAGTTAAGGGCCATTTACAACGGAACATCTTCTTCAAGATCTGCCCTTGCTGATTCAGTCGGACGATGTGGCATACATGGACTGTCGGGGAGGAACGAGAAGCAGAGCGGCAATGGCAGAGGCCACAAAGATTCTCCGCTGGGCAGAGAGGCATGCAGGCGCTCTGTCAGCGGTCTTCATTCCAGGAGTGGACATCTGGGAAGCAGACTTCCTCAGCAGGCACGATCTCCATCCAGGAGAGTGGAGCCTCCAAGAAGTCTTCGCAGAAGTGACGAGTCGTTGGGGAGTTCCTCAAGTAGACACGATGGCATCTCGTCTAAACAGGAAGCTTCAGAGATATTGTTCCAGGTCGAGGGACCCTCAAGCAATAGCAGTAGATGCACTGGTGACACCATGGGTGTTTCAGTCGGTGTATGTTTTCTCTCCACTTCTTCTCATTCCAAAGTCCTAAAGTTCATAAAAAGAACAAAGATTCGAGCGATCCTCATTGTCCCAGACTGGCCAAGGAGGGCTTGGTATCCAGATCTTCAGGAATTACGCGTAGGAGATCCCTGGCCTCTTCCTCTGCGCGAGGACCTGTTGCAGCTGGGGCCGTGCGGGTGTCAAGACTTCCCGCGGCTACATTTGACGGCATGGCGGTTGAGCGCCGTATCCTAGCCCGTAAGGGTATTCCCTGTGAAGTCATTCCCACACTTATTCAGGCCGGAAAGGGGGTAGCGTCTAGACATTACCGCCGTATTTGGAGAAAATATGTTTCTTGGTGTGAATTCAAGAAGGCTCCTACGGAAGAGTTTCAGCTAGGACGTTTCTCCAATTTTCTACAAGCAGTTGTGGAGGCGGGCCTAAAATTGGGCTCAATTAAGTTACAGATTTCGGCCTTATCGGTTTTCTTTCAGAATATTTGGCCTTCCTTCCAGAAGTTCCGACTTTCGTGAAGGGCGTGTTGCACATCCAACCTACCATTTGTGTCTCCAGTGGCACCATGGGATTTTAATGTGGTGTTGCAGTTCCTTCAATCACATTGGTTTGAACCTTTACAGAAGGTGGAGTTAAATTCCTCACTTGAACAGTGGTCTTCCTGTTGGCCTTGGCATCTGCAAGGCGGGTGTCTGAGTTGGCGGCCTTGTCTCGCAAGAGCCCTCATTTGACCTTCCATGAAGATAGAGCAGAATTGAGGACACGTCAGCAAACTCTACCGAAGGTGGTGTGCTCTTTTCACAGGAACCAACCTATCGTGGTGCCTGTGGCTACTGGCGCTTTCGCTGAGTCAAAGTCTCTCGATGTGGTCAGAGCTTTGAAGATTTAGGTCGCTAGAACGGCTCAGATTAGGAAAACAGAGGCTCTGTTTGTCCTGTATGTTCCCAACAAGATTGGGGTGTCCTGCTTCCAAGCAGACCTTTACACGTTGGATCTGTGGTACGATTCAGCATGCTCATTCCACGGCAGAATTGCCATTTCCGTAATCGATGAAGGCCCATTCTGCTAGAAAGGTGGGCTCGTCCTGGGCGGCTGCCCGGGGAGTCTCGGTGTTACAGCTTTACCGAGCAACTACTTGGTCGGGATCAAGCACTTTTGCTAAGTTTTACAAGTTTGATACCCTGGCCGATAATGACCTCAAGTTGGTCAGTCGGCACTGCAGAGTCAACCGCACTCTCCCGCCCGTTCTAATGTGACCCCAGCATCCTCTAAGACGTATGAGAAAATAGGATTTCTCTGACGTCCTAAGTGGATGCTGGGACTCCGTAAGGACCATGGGGAATAGCGGCTCCGCAGGAGACTGGGCACAACTAAATAAAGCTTTAGGACTACCTGATGTGCACTGGCTCCTCCCACTATGACCCTCCTCCAGACCTCAGTTAGAATCTTGTGCCCGGCTGAGCTGGATGCACACTAGGGGCTCTCCTGAGCTCCTAGAAAGAAAGTATAGTTTAGGTTTTTTATTTTACAGTGAGATCTGCTGTCAACAGACTCACTGCAGCGAGGGACTAAGGGGAGAAGAAGCGAACCTACCTGACTGGAGATAGTTTGGGCTTCTTAGGCTACTGGACACCATTAGCTCCAGAGGGATCGAACACAGGACCCGACCTCGATCGTTAGGTCCCGGAGCCGCGCCGCCGTCCCCCTTACAGAGCCAGAAGCAAGAAGTGGTCCGGAAAATCGTCGGCAGAAGACCTCGGTCTTCAACAGGGTAGCGCACAGCACTGCAGCTGTGCGCCATTGCTCCTCATGCACACCTCACACTCCGGTCACTGATGGGTGCAGGGCGCTGGGGGGGGGGGCGCCCTGAGCAGCAATATAAACACCTTGGCTGGCAAATCATCACAATATATAGTCCCAGGGCTATATATGTGATAAATTACCCCTGCCAGAATTCCTGAAAAAAGCGGGAGAAAAGTCAGCCGAAAAAGGGGCGGGGCTAACTCCCTCAGCACACTGGCGCCATTTTTTCTTCACAGTGCAGCTGGAAGACAGCTCCCCAGGCTTTCCCCTGTAGTTTTCAGGCTCAAAGGGTTAAAAAGAGAGGGGGGGCACTAAATTTAGGCGCAATATGTGTATACAAGCAGCTATTGGGGGAAAAATCACTCAGTTATAGTGTTAATCCCTGCATTATATAGCGCTCTGGTGTGTGCTGGCATACTCTCTCTCTGTCTCCCCAAAGGACTTTGTGGGGTCCTGTCCTCAGAGCATTCCCTGTGTGTGTGCGGTGTGTCGGTACGGCTGTGTCGACATGTTGGATGAGGAAGGTTACGTGGAGGCGGAGCAGAGGCCGATAAATGGGATGTCGCCCCCTGTGGGGCCGACATCAGAGTGGATGGATAGGTGGAAGGTATTAACCGACAATGTCAACTCCTTACATAAAAGGCTGGATGACTTAACAGCTGTGGGACAGCCGGCTTCTCAGCCCGCGCCTGCCCAGGCGTCTCAAAGGCCATCAGGGGCTCAAAAAACGCGAGTCTGACTCCAGTGTCGATGAGATTGAGACATATACACAATCCACTAGGAACATCCGTTGCATGATCTCGGCAATGAAAAATGTGTTACACATTTCTGACATGAACCCAAGTACCACATAAAGGGGGTTTTATGTTTGGGGAGAAAAAGTAGCCAGTGTTTTGTTCCCCCATCAGATGAGTGAATGAAGTGTGTAAAGAAGCGTGGGTTCCCCCGATAAGAAACTGGTAATTTCTAAAAAGTTACTGATGGCGTACCCTTTCCCGCCAGAGGATAGGTCACGTTGGGAGATATCCCCTAGGGTGGATAAGGCGCTCACACGTTTGTCAAAAAAGGTGGCACTGCCGTCTTAGGATACGGCCACTTTGAAGGAGCCTGCTGATAAAAAGCAGGAGGCTATCCTGAAGTCTGTATATACACACTCAGGTACTATACTGAGACCTGCAATTGCCTCAGCATGAATAGTGCTGCTGCAGCGTGGTCTGATACCCTGTCAATATTAATACCCTAGACAGAGATAATATTTTGCTAACATAGAGCATATTAAAGACGTCGTCTTATATATGAGGGATGCACAGAGGGATATTTGCCGGCTGGCATCCAGAATTAAGGCAATGTCCATTCTGCCAGGAGGGTATTAGAGACCCGGCAGTGGACAGGTGATGCTGACTTTAAAAGGCACATGGAGATTCTGCCTTATAAGGGTGAGGAATTGTTTGGGGATGGTCTCTGGGACCTCGTATCCACAGCAACAGCTGGGAAGAAAAATTTTTAGCTCAGGTTTCCTCACAGCCTAAGAAAGCACTGTATTATCGGGTACAGTCCTTTCGGCTTCAGAAAAGCAAGCGGGTCAAAGGCGCTTCCTTTCTGCACAGAGACAAGGGAAGAAGGAAAAAGCTGCACCAGACAGCCAGTTCCCAGGATCAAAAATCTTCCCCCGCTTCCTCTGAGTCCACCGCATGACGCTGGGGCTCCACAGGTGGAGACAGGTGCGGTGGGGGCGCGTCTCGGGAACTTTAGGGACCAGTGGGCTTGCCCACAGGTGGATCCCTAGGTTCTGCAAGTAGTATCACAGGGATACAAGCTGGAGTTCGAGGCGACTCCCCCTCGCCGTTACCTCACATCAGCCTTGCCTGCTGCCCTCGGAGAAAGGGAGGTAGTACTGGCGGCAATTCACAAGCTGTACTTCCAGCAGGTGAAATCAAGGTACCCCTCATTCAACAAGGCCGGGGTTACTATTCCAAAATGTTTGTGGTACCGAAACCAGACTGTTCGGTGAGACCCATTCTAAAATTGAAATCCTTGAACACTTATATACGAAGGTTCAAGTTCAAACTGGAATCGCTCAGGGCGATTATTGCAAGCCTGGAGAATTTCATGGTATCACTGGACATCAAGGATGCTTACCTGCATGTCCCTATTTACCCTCCTCACCAGGAGTACCTCAAAATTGTGGTACAGGTTTGTCATTACCAATTCCAGACGTTGCCGTTGGTCTGTCCCCGGCACCGAGGGTATTTACCAAGGTAATGGCCGATATAATTATCCCGTACTTGGACGATCTCCTTATAAAGGCGAGGTCCAGGGAGCAGTTGTTCGTCGGAGTAGCACTATCTTGGGAAGTGCTACAACAGCACGGCTGGATTCTGAATATTCCAAAGTCGCAGCTGGTTCCTACGACGCGTCTACTGTTCCTGGGTATGGTTCTGGACACAGAACAAGAAAAAAAAGGTTTTCTCCCGGAGGAGAAGTCCAAGGAGTTGTCGTCTCTAGACAGAGACCTCCTAATACAAATACAGGTGTCGGTGCATCAATGCACGCGAGCCCTGGGAAAGATGGTAGCTTCTTACGAAGAAATTCCATTCGGCAGGTTCCATGCAAGGATCTTCCAGTGGGATCTGTTGGACAAGTGGTCCGGGTCGCATCTTCAGATGCATCGGCGGATAACCCTGTCTCCAAGGGCCAGGGTGTCGCTGTTGTGGTGGCTGCAGAGTGTTCATCTTCTAGAGGGCCGCAGATTCGGCATACAGGACTGGGTCCTGGTGACCACGGATGCCAGCCTTCGAGGCTGGGGGGCAGTCACACAGGGAAGAAACTTCCAAGAACTATGGACAAGTCAGGAGACTTCCCTACACATAAATATTCTTGAACTAAGGGCCATTTACAATGCCCTAAGTCAGGCTAGACCCCTGCTTCAACACCGGCCGGTGCTGATCCAGTCAGACAACATCACGGCGGTCGCTCATGTAAACCGACAGGGTGGCACAAGAAGCAGTATGGCGATGGCAGAAGCCACAAGGATTCTCCGATGGGTGGAAAATCATGTGTTAGCACTGTCAGCAGTGTTCATTCCCAGAGTGGACAACTGGGAAGCAGACTTTCTCAGCAGACACGACCTCCACCCGGGAGAGTGGGGACTTCATCCAGAAGTCTTCCAAATGATTGTACACCGTTGGGAAAGGCCACAGGTGGACATGATGGCGTCCCGCTTCAACAAAAAGCTAAAAAGATATTGCGCCAGGTCAAGGGACCCTCAGGCGATAGCTGTGGACGCTCTGGTAACACCGTGGGTGTACCAGTCGGTGTATGTGTTCCCTTCTCTGCCGCTCATACCCAGGGTAATGAGAATAATAAGAAGGAGAGGAGTAAGAACTATACTCATTGTTCCGGATTGGCCAAGAAGAGCTTGGTACCCAGAACTCCAAGAAATGATCTCAGAGGACCCATGGCCTCTGCCGCTCAGACAGGACCTGCTGCAGCAGGGGGCCTGTCTGTTCCAAGACGTACCGCGGCTGCATTTGACGGCATGGCGGTTGAACGCCGGATCCTGAAGGAAAAGGGCATTCCGGAGGAAGTTATCCCTACGCTAATTAAAGCTAGGAAAGAAGTGAGCGCAAACCATTATCACCGCATGTGGCGGAAATATGTTGCGTGCTGTGAGGCCAGGAAGGCCCCAACGGAGGAATTTCAGCTAGGTCGATTTCTGCACTTCCTACAGTCAGGGGTGACTATGGGCCTAAAATTGGGTTCCATTAAGGTCCAGATTTCGGCTCTATCGATTTTCTTCCAAAATAGAACTGGCTTCAGTGCCTGAAGTTCAGACTTTTGTTAAGGGAGTGCTGCATAGTCAGCCCCGTTTGTGCCTCCAGTGGCACCGTGGGATCTCAACGTGGTGTTGGATTTCCTGAAGTCGCATTGGGTTGAGCCACTTAAATCCGTGGAGCTAAAATACCTCACGTGGAAAGTGGTCATGCTGTTGGCCTTGGCGTCGGCCAGGCGTGTATCAGAATTGGCGGCTTTATCATGCAAAAGCCCTTATCTGATTTTTTTATATGGATAGGGCGGAATCGAGAACTCGTTCCCAATTCCTTCCTAAGGTGGTATCAGTGTTTCATGTGAACCAACCTATTGTGGTGCCTGCGGCTACTTGGGACTTGGAGGATTCCAAGTTACTGGACGTAGTCAGGGCCCTGAAAAATATATGTTTTCAGGACGGCTGAAGTCAGGAAAACTGACTCGCTATTTATCCTATATGCACCCAACAAGCTGGGTGCTCCTGCTTCTAAGCAGACTATTGCTCGCTGGATCTGTAGCACGATTCAACTTGCACATTCTGCGACTGGACTGCCGCACCCTGAATCTGTAAAAGCCCATTCCACGAGGAAAGGGGCTCTTCTTGGGCGGCTGCCCGAGGGGTCTCGGCTTTACAATTTTGCCGAGCTGTTACTTGGTCGGGTTCAAACACTTTTGCAAGAGTTTACAAGTTTGATACCCTGGCTGAGGAGGACCTAGAGTTTGCTCATTCGGTGCTGCAGAGTCATCCGCACTCTCCCGCCCGTTTGGGAGCTTTGGTATAATCCCCATGGTCCTTACGGAGTCCCAGCATCCACTTAGGACGTCAGAGAAAATAAGATTTTACTCACCGGTAAATCTATTTCTCGTAGTCCGTAGTGGATGCTGGGCGCCCATCCCAAGTGCGGATTGTCTGCAATACTTGTATATAGTTATTGCCTAACTAAAGGGTTATTGTTGAGCCATCTGTTGAGAGGCTCATTTATATTTCATACTGTTAACTGGGTATAGTATCACGAGTTATACGGTGTGATTGGTGTGGCTGGTATGAGTCTTACCCGGGATTCAAAATCCTTCCTTATTGTGTCAGCTCTTCCGGGCACAGTATCCTAACTGAGGTCTGGAGGAGGGTCATAGTGGGAGGAGCCAGTGCACACCAGGTAGTCCTAAAGCTTTCTTTAGTTGTGCCCAGTCTCCTGCGGAGCTGCTATTCCCCATGGTCCTTATGGAGTCCCAGCATCCACTACGGACTACGAGAAATAGATTTACCGGTGAGTAAAATCTTATTTTTAATACCTACCGGTAAATCCTTTTCTCTTAGTCCGTAGAGGATGCTGGGCGCCCGTCCCAGTGCGTACTGTATCAGCAGTTATTAGTTGTGGTTACACACATGTTGTGTTACGTTTATAGTCAGCCTGTTGCTGAAATTGTTCATGCCATTGGCTTGTGTCCTGTTGAATGCCACGTTGTGCGGCATGCATGAGGTGTGGACTGGTATGAATCTCACCTTAGTTTAACAATAAATCCTTTCCTCGAAATGTCCATCTCCCTGGGCACAGTTCCTATAACTGGAGTCTGGAGGAGGGGCATAGAGGGAGGAGCCAGTTCACACCCTTTGAAAGTCTTAAAGTGCCCATGTCTCCTGCGGAACAGTCTATACCCCATGGTACTGAAGTGGACCCCAGCATCTTCTACGGACTAGGAGAAAAGGATTTACCGGTAGGTATTAAAATCCTATTTTCTGTACTCAGCATTTAAACAGGGTAACTCGCTCCATTTTGTTTGCATATAAATCTAATTGTATATACAGACATGTACAATATGTCACCATATTGAGTACACTGAACATTATTATTATTATTTCTCATACGTCCTAGAGGATGCTGGGGATGCTTCAAGAACCATGGGGCATAGACGGGATCCGCAGGAGACATGGGCACACTATAATACTTTGAATGGGTGTGAACTGGCTCCTCCTTCTATGCCCCTCCTCCAGACTCCAGTTAGATTCTGTGCCCAGTGAGACTGGATACACACTGAGGAGTTCTCCAGAGTTTCTCAGAAAAAGACTTTTGTTAGGTTTATTATTTTCAGGGAGACCTGCTGGCAACAGGCTCCCTGCATCGTGGGACTGAGGGGAGAGAAGCAGACCTACTTCTCTGAGTTCAAAGGCTCTGCTTCTTAGGCTACTGGACACCATTAGCTCCAGAGGGTTCGATCACTTGGTGCGCCTAGCTGCTTGTTCCCGGAGCCGCACCGTCACCCCCCTCACAGAGCCAGAAGACAGAAGCCAGGTGAGTATGAGAAGATCAGAAGACTTCAGTGACGGCAGAAGACGGCGTTTGAGGTACCGCGCAGTGGCCGCGCTGCGCTCCATGCTCCCACACATAACACGGCACTGCAGGGCGCAGGGGGGGGCGCCCTGGGCAGCATGAAAACCTCAAACAGCACTGGCATAAGTAAATAACAGTGCCTAGGCACTAGTTAAGGGACACCCGCCAGTATAAATATGAATTTAAGCGGGAATTTAAGGATGCCTACTTACATGTCCCCATATATCCTCCACATCAGGCTTACCTGAGATTTGCTGTTCAGGATTGTCATTACCAATTTCAGACGTTGCCGTTTGGTCTGTCCACGGCTCTGAGGATTTTCACCAAAGTAATGGCGGAAATGATGGTTCTCCTGCACAAGCAGGGAATCACAATTATCCCGTACTTTGACGATCTCCTCATAAAGGCGAGATCCAAGGAGCGTTTGCTGAAAAATGTTGCCCTTTCACTGACGATTGTGCAACAACATGGTTGGCTCCTGAATTTGCCAAAATCACAGTTGGAACCGACGACACGGCTGTCGGTCCTGGGTATGATTCTGGATACAGAATTGCAGAGCGTTTTTCTTCCAGTGGAAAAAGCTCTGGAAATACAGAACATGGTAAAACAGATTCTGAAACCAGCAAATGTGTCATTTCTTCAATGCACTCGGTTGCTGGGGAAGATGGTGGCGGACTACGAGGCCATTCCATATGGCAGGTTCCATGCCAGGGTGTTTCAGTGGGACCTGTTGGACCAGTGGTCCGGGTTTCACCTGGCACATGCACTGGAAAATAATTCTATTTCCCAGGACCAGAATCTCCCTACTGTGGTGGCTGCACAGTTCTCACCTTCTGGAGGGACGCAGGTTCGGGATTCAGGATTGGATCCTGGTGACCGCAGATGCAAGCCTCCGAGGCTGGGGAGCAGTCACACAGGGAAGAAACTTTCAGGGAAAGTGGTCAAGCCAGGAAGCTTGTCTACACATTAACATTCTGGAATTAAGGGCCATTTACAACGGCATCCTGCAAGCAGAACATCTTCTTCGAGGTCTGCCTGTCTTGATTCAGTCAGACAACGTGACAGCAGTGGCGTACATAAACCGCCAGGGCGGAACAAGGAGCAGAGTGGCGATGGCCGAGGCCACGAAGATTCTTCGCTGGGCGGAAAGACATGCCAGCACTCTGTCAGCAGTCTACATTCCTGGAGTGGACAACTGGGAAGCAGACTTCCTCAGCAGACACTATCTCCATCCAGGAGAGTGGGGTCTTCATCAAGAGGTCTTTGCAGAAGTGACAAGTCGTTGGGGAGTTCCTCAAGAAGACATGATGGCGTCCCGCCTCAACAAGAAACTTCAGAGATATTGTTCCAGGTCAAGGGACACCCTAGTGACACCGTGGGTGTTTCCATCGGTATATGTGTTCCCTCCACTTCCACTCATTCCAAAGGTGATAAAAATTATAAGAAGAACAAGGGTGCAGGCGATACTCATTGTTCCGGATTGGCCAAGAAGGGCCTGATATCCAGATCTTCAGGAGTTGCTCATAGAAGATCCCTGGCCTCTTCCTCTTCGGGAGGACCTGTTACAACAGGGGCCGTGCGTGTGTCAGGACTTACCTCGGCTGCGTTTGACGGCGTGGCGGTTGAACGCCAAATCCTAGCCCGAAAGGGTTCCCAGTGAAGTCATTCCCACACTTCTTCAGGCTAGAAAAGAAGAAACAGCAAAGCATTACCACCGTATTTGGAGAAAATATATGTCTTGGTGTGAATCCAAGAAGGCTCCTACGGAAGAATTTCACCTGGGGCGCTTGCTCCATTTTCTACAAGCAGGTGTGGATGCGATCCTAAAGTTAGGCTCTATTAAAGTACAGATTTCGGCCTTGTCGATCTTTTTTCGGAAAGAATTGTCCTCCCTTCCAGAAGTTCAGACCTTCGTGAAAGGCGTGCTGCACATCCAACCTCCATGTGTGCCTCCTGTGGCACCGTGGGATCTTAATGTGGTGTTGCAGTTCCTGCAGTCTCATTGGTTTGAACCTTTACGTAATGTTGAGTTGAAATTCCTTACTTGGAAAGTAGTCATGTTGTTGGCCTTGGCATCCGCAAGGCGAGTGTCTGAGTTGGCGGCACTGTCTCACAAAAGCCCCTATTTAATTTTCCATGCTGATAGAGCGGAGTTGAGAACTCATCAGCAATTTCTACCGAAAGTGATTTCATCATTTCACGTGAACCAGCCTATTGTGGTGCCAGTGGCTACTGATGCCTTAGCGCAGAGGTCCTCAAACTCGGTCCTCGGGGGCCCACACAGTGCATGTTTTGCAGGTCTCCTCACAGAATCGCAAGTGAAATAATTAGCTCCACCTGTGGACCTTTTAAAATGTGTCAGTGAGTAATTAATACACCTGTGCACCTGCTGGGTTACCTGCAAAACATGCACTGTGTGGGCCCCCGAGGACCGAGTTTGAGGACCTCTGCCTTAGCGGATTCAAAGTCTCTTGATGTGGTCAGAGCTTTGAAGATCTATGTCGCCAGAACGGCTCAGATTAGGAAAACAGAGGCTCTGTTTGTCCTGTGAGCTCCCAACAAGATTGGGGCTCCTGCTTCTAAGCAGACTATTACGCGCTGGATTTGTAATACGATTCAGCAGGCTCATTCTACGGAAGGTTTGCCGTTACCGAAATCTGTAAAAGCCCATTCTACCAGGAAGGTGGGCTCATCCTGGGCGGCTGCCCGTGGAGTCTCGGCGTTACAACTTTGCCGAGTTGCTACTTGGTCAGGATCAAACACCTTTGCGAGGTTTTACAAGTTTGATACCCTGGCTGAGGAGGACCTCTTGTTTGGTCAATCGGTGCTGCAGAGTCATCCACACTCTCCCGCCCATTCTAGAGCTTTGGTATAAACCCCATGGTTCTTGAAGCATCCCCAGTATCCTCTAGGACGTATGAGAAAATAGGATTTTAATACCTACCGGTAAATCCTTTTCTCTTAGTCCGTAGAGGATGCTGGTCGCCGTCCCAGTGCGGGCTGTATCTGCAGTTTGGTTATAGTTACGCTCATGTTGCGTTGAGTTCAGTCAGTCTGTGACTGTTGTTGGTCATGCCGTTGCATGCGTTGTTTGTTGAATGCCATGTTGTACGGCGTGTTGAAGGTGTGAGCTGGTATGTATTTCACCTTAGTTTAAAATAATTAAATAAATCCTTTTCCTCGAAATGTCCGTCTCCCTGGGCACAGTTCCTATAACTGGAGTCTGGAGGAGGGGCATAGAGGGAGGAGCCAGTTCACACCCATTCAAAGTCTTATAGTGTGCCCATGTCTCCTGTGGATCCCGTCTATACCCCATGGTTCTTGAAGCATCCCCAGCATCCTCTACGGACTAAGAGAAAAGGATTTACCGTTAGGTATTAAAATCCTATTTATTCATCATTTATGTGTACAGGTCAGGAGTTCAACATTACACTGCCCCAGACACATTTGGTTCTAAGGGACAGGTTGTCAAAATTTTTGGCAACTATAACAATAGTAATATATCACCTCTGACTCTATTATATGTGGGTCATTCCATGGTAACTTATGTTACAAAGTGACATAGCAAGTATAAGTAAAACTATTCAGGAATGGCTAATTTTTCTATTACCTAACCAAAAAACCTTATTTTATTCCTGGTAATGCACATTACTTTTTAAAGGACCAAGTTTTCTATGACATTTAACAAACATGAAATTCTGCTCTGCCTTAAGACAAGGTGCTCCTAAAGTTTTACTCATAGGAGATTTATTTATAGGAGTCTAAAAAGCATTTTAATGTGTAACTAATTGTCTGTGGTTATACTGTATAAAACAACTTTTGAAAAAGAAACAATTGGTAACTCAAATTACATAATCACATTCTGCTATCAAACTTAAAGTAACATCGGGAATTCATTACACTTGGAGGATTACTTTTTCTGATTATCTTGTCTTTGATATAGAATACTTAGGTTGATATCCGATTACCTGCGATAGTGCTGTGACCGCAAAAAAACGGTGTTTTTCGTGTTGTTTTTTTTATCAACCCTATCCAATTACCTTGTGCAAAAAACAAAAATTTTTGTGCAAAAATACATAGGTCCCGCGAAAAGCCATGGACATATGTATTTTTGCGGCACTTATCGCTGGTAAAAGGTGCACGTATCGCGGCTTATGCTTGGCGTGCCTGAAGCACGCAAAGCATAATCCCCGATAACTGCCGGCGTCGGGGGATAAGCGCTGGCTTATTGGGGCTAATTGGATAGTCCCCAGAGATACAATTATCCGCGGTAATTGACCGGATGTAACTGGATAACCCCCATTAATCTGTATTTGAGGGCCACTTCCATAACTTTACATCTTTCTCTATAACATTAACCTTATATTCAATGTTTATAATACTGGTTACAATTCTAAAGCTCACTGTCCTATTTTACCACCATCCAATCATACACCTCAAACTGATTTCCCTGTTTTTCTACTCCAGCCTTTGCTTTTTTTTTTGCTTCTGGTGTCATATGCCCAATTACTTCACCAATTATTTGAAGTGATGGTCCCACACAGAACCACCTAATAGTCAAATTCAATAGTTAATAAGCTCCCTTGTTTCTCACTGATTTGGCTCTGCTAATATGTAATTACAACTGTTTATAATCTTAAAACATAACTTCATTATTTATGTGATAAACGGATGTTTTATTCATATTGTATATTGGCCCTCTTTCCGAGTTGTTCGCTCGCTTGCTACTTTTAGCAGCATTGTACACGCTAGGCCACCGCCTTCTGGGAGTGTATCTTAGCATAGCAGAATTACGAACGAAAGATTAGCAAAACTGCTACTAAATAATTCTTTGCAGTTTAAGTAGCTCCAGACCTACTCCTAGATTGCGATCACCTCAGTCCGTTTAGTTCCTGGTTTGACGTCACAAACACGCCCTGCGTTCGGCCAGCCACTCCCCCGTTTCTCCAGACACTCCCGCGTTTTTCCCTGACACGCCTGCGTTTTTTAGCACACTCCCGGAAAACACTCAGTTACCCCCAGAAACGCCCCTTTCCTGTCAATCATTCACCAATCACCAGTGCGACTGAAAAGCGTCACTCGAACACCAGCAAATCTACTAAGTTTTGTGTTAAATAACTTAGCGCATGCTTTCTGCGTACCATGTGTATGCGCAGTTAGCAACAAATCGCAGCATAGCGAAAATCGGCAATGAGCGAACAACTCGGAATGACCCCCATTGAGCAAAAAATGTTTTTGATTAAAATATAGATATAAAGATGTGCTTGAATGATATGAAATAAAGTGATTAAAAACAAAGAGTTTCTGTTGAGTCTTCTATTACCTGTATCTGCATATTTATTGCATGTAACGGAATTGTTACTATCATTTTGACACAATCATATTGACTACTTATGTTTCTATTTCTGTTGTTTCTTTTATGTTAACATAGTATCAATGTTGCTATTTGTACAGTAAGTATCCCCTTTGAGGTCTAAACTCTCATGCAGGACAGCCTGCAACTCTGTTCCTCCTGCAGCACCGCTATCTTAACAACTCCATTCCCACCGCCACCACTGCTTGCCCTGCGCCCCGCCTACTGGCCACACCCCCTCATTGCATTATTAAAGAGGGTGGTCTTGAAAGTTGGATGTACTGCATTTGCAAAGTCCATTGCATTGTTTATGGTACATTTTCTACTTTTAACAAGGTACCAGACATGGCATTTGATGGCACCACAAAGTTCATCAACAGATCCCTTCCCGTGTGATATTGCAAAGTACTTCCATGTTATTCTTCTGTTGTGTTTTGTAGTTAGAATTTCTCATACGTCCTAGAGGATGCTGGGGTCCACTTCAGTACCATGGAGTATAGACTGTTCCGCAGGAGCCATGGGCACTTTAAGACTTTTCAAGGGTGTGAACTGGCTCCTCCCTCTATGCCCCTCCTCCAGACCTCAGTTTAGAAAATGTGCCCAGGCAGACTGGATGTACTCCAGGGGAGCTCTACTGAGTTTCTCTGAAAAAACTTATGTTAGGTTTTTTATTTTCAGGGAGAACTGCTGGCAACAGTCTCCCTGCTTCGTGGGACTGAGGGGGCAGAAGTAGGAACCAACTTCCTGAAGAGTTTCATGGCTCTGCTTCTAGCTGACAGGACACCATTAGCTCCTGAAGGGAACTGAACGCTAGCTGCGGCTATGTGCTCACTCCCACAGCCCACCGTCACCCCCCTTACAGAGCCAGAAGTCAGAAGACAGGTGAGTGTAAGAAGAAATCTTCAGACATCGTAATGGCTAAAAGGTACTGCGCAGCGGTCGGGAACGCTGTGCGCCATGCTACCCACACATACACAGGCACTGCAGGGCGCAGGGGGGGCGCCCTGGGCAGCATGAAACCTAGTAAAACTGGCAAATAAAGGGACGTAAGATGCTGAGGCACAGTCCTACCCCCACCAGTATAAAAAATTACCTAATAAATGCTGAGGAGAAACGCGCCATTACGGGGACGGGGCTTCTTCCTCAGTCAGCCAGCACACTGCTCAGCGCCATTTTCTCTACTTCCAGACTGCAGAGAAGAACGCTGGTCCTCCTCCACTGCTGAACCAAGTATCGGGGTGCAAAACGGGGGGCACAGTGAAATTTGGTGCTATATATTGTGTGATTACCATTATAAAAACGCTGCATGTCAGTGGGCATTTTGTGTTTCACAGACAATTTATTACTGGCGATGGGTTGTGAACTGGCAAATCCTATCTGTGTCCTTCTGACAGATTTTACTGTGGGTCTGTCCCCTATAAGTCCCGGAGTGTCTGTGGTGTGGTTGTGCACGTGTGTGACATGTCTGAGGCAGGGAGCTCTTCTCCTGAGGGAGCCATTTTAGGGACAGAGTTGTAATGTGGTGGCGCTGCCGGCACACCACGAGCCTGAATGGGTGAAAGAATTACGTGATAGTGTGAATCATATCAGTAAGAGATTAGATAAGTCTGAGTCTCATGCAGAGAGCTGGAGAAAATCAGTGGAAGATGTGATTTTTCATAGTTCTACCTTTTCATCCGCAGGCGACCCCTCTTGGTCACATAAGAGACCATTTGCACAAATAGTACATACTGATACGACGATAGTGATTCCAGGAGGATAGATCCTAAATTGGCAAAAAGCATTCAATATATGATTGTTGCTATAAAGGAAGTTTTGGAAGTTACGGAAGCCCCTTCTGTACCTCAGGAGAAGGCTTATTTTTATAAAGAAAGGAAAATTTATGTAACTTTCCCTCCTTCTCAAAAAGGTGATTCTCCCTGCACCTGGGACGGCTTCACTGAAGGAGCCGGCAGACCGCAAGTTGGAGACTGCATTAAAATCTATTTATGTCGCCAATGGTACATTGCTCAGGCCCACCATTGCTTGCGCGTGGGTGAGTAGGGCTATCGAAAAATGGTCAGATAACTTGTCATCGGAAATTGACTCGATAGATAGAGACGAGATACTCCCAACGTTAGGTCATATCAAAGACGCTGCTGCATACATGCTAGAAGCCATGAAAGATATTGGACTCTTGGGCTCAAAAGCCGCTACCATAGCAGTATCAGCTTGGAGGGCGTTGTGGATTCGCCAGTGGAATGCTGATGCAGATTCCAAAAAAAATATGGAGGCTCTCCCGTATAAGGGTGAGGCCTTGTTTGGAGATGGGCTGGATGCGTTAGTCTCTGCGGCTACCGCTGGTAAGTCGACATTCTTGCCTTATGCTCCTGCACCGGCGAAAAAGACACAGCACTCTCACATGCAGTCCTTTCGGCCCAACAAATACAAAAAGGCCAAAGGTTCCCCCTTCTTTGCAGGTAGAGGAAGGGGAAGAGGAAAGAAATCAGCGTCTCCAGGATCGCATTAGCAGAACTCATCCCCTGCTTCTGCCAAATCTGCAGCATGACACTGGGGCTCCCATGCGGGAGTACGCTCGGGTGGGAGCACGTCTGAAACTATTCAGTCAGATCTGGCTTCAATCTGGCCTGAACCCATGGGTCTTACAAATAGTGTCCCATGGATACAAACTGGAGTTTCAAGACGTCCCACATGCCGATTTTTCAAATCGACCTTGCCAGCTTCTCTTCCAGACAGAGAAGTCGTAACAGCTGCAATTAAAAAATGATGTCAGGATCAAGTCATTGTCCTGGTACCCTTGTCACAGCAAGGAGAAGGTTTTTATTTAAGTCTTTTCGTAGTTCCGAAGCCGGACGGCTCGGTCAGACCAATTTTAAACCTGAAAAATCTGAATCTCTACCTCAAAAGGTTCAAGTTCAAGATGGAATCTCTGAGGGCAGTGATTTCCAGTCTGGAGGAAGGGGAATTCATGGTGTCAGTAGACATAAAAGATGCTTACTTACATGTTCCCATTTATCCTCCTCACCAAGCTTATCTGAGATTCGCAGTACAGGATTGCCATTACCAGTTCCAGACGTTGCCGTTCGGGCTTTCCACTGCACCGAGGGTATTCTCCAAGGTAATGGCAGAGATGATGGTCCTCCTTCGACAACAAGGAGTCAATATAATTCCTTACCTGGACGATCTCCTGATAAAAGCGAGATCCAGGGAACGGTTGGTGCAGAACATTGCACTTTCCCTGTCAGTACTCCAACAACACGGTTGGATCATGAATTTTCCAAAGTCACAATTGGAACCGACAAGATTGTCCTTTCTGGGGATGATACTGGACACAGAAGTACAGAGAGTATTTCTGCCAGTAGAAAAGGCTCTGGAAATCCAGATTTTGAAACCAACAAGAGTGTCAATACATCAATGCATTTGGTTGTTGGGGAAAATGGTTTGTGGCCTACAAGGCCATACAGTTTGGCCGATTCCATTCCAGAATATTCCAGTGGGACCTGTTGGACAAGTGGTCCGGATCCCACCTACACATGCACCGGAAGATAATCCTGTCCTCCAAAGCCAGGATTCCGCTCCTGTGGTGGCTACACAGTTCTCACCTACTAGAGGGACGCAGGTTCGGGATTCAGGACTGGGTCCTACTAACCACAGATGCAAGTCTCCGAGGCTGAGCAGCAGGCACACAGGGGGAAAGCTTCCAAGGAAAATGGTCAAGTCAGGAAACCTGCCTTCACATAAACGTTCTGGAATTGAGAGCCATTTACAACGGCTTTCTACAAGCGGTACATCTTCTTCAAGATCAACCCGTACAGATCCAGTCGGACAATATAACAGCAGTCGCGTACATAAACCGTCAAGGCGGAACGAAAAGCGGAGCGGCAATGGCATAGGGGACAAAGAACCTCCTCTGGGCAGAAAGGCATAAAAGGGCTCTGTCAGCAATTTTCATTCCGGGAGTGGACAACTGGGAAGCAGACTACCTCAGCAGACACGATCTCCATCCAGGAGAATGGGGCCTCCACCAAGAAGTGTTCACAGAGGTGGCAAGTCTTTGGGGAGTTCCTCAAGTAGACATGATGGCATCTCGTCTCAATAAGAAGCTTCAGAGATATTGTTGCAGGTCGAGAGACCTTCAAGCAATAGCAGTGGATGCACTGGTGACCCAGTGGGTGTTTCGGTCGGTATATGTTTTCCCTCCACTTTCACTGATACCAAATTTTTTCAAAATCATAAGGAGAACAAGGGTTCGAGCAATCCTCATTGCCCCAGACTGGCCAAGGAGGGCTTGGTATCCAGATCTTCAGGATTTGCTTCTAGAACATCCTCGGCCTCTTCCTCCTCGCGAGGACCTGCTGCAGCAGGGGCCGTGTGTGTATCAAGACTTACCGTGGCTACGTTTGATGGCATGGCTGTTGAGCGCCGGATCCTAGCCCGAAAGGGTATTCCCAAAGAAGTCATCCCCACTCTTATTCAGGCCAGGAAAGGAGTAACGTCTATACATTACCACTGTATTTGGAGGAAATATGTGTCTTGGTGTGAATCCAAGAAGGCTCCTACGGAGGAGTTTCAGTTGGGACGTTTTCTCCATTTTCTGCAGGCTGGTGTGGATGCGGGCCTAAGATTGCGTTCAATCAAGGTCCAGATTTCGGCCTTGTCAGTTTTCTTTCAAAAACAATTGGCCGCCCTTCCAGAAGTTCAGATGTTTGTGAAAGGGGTGCTGCACATCCAGCCTCCATTTGTGCCTCCAGTGGCACCATGGGACCTTAAAGTGGTGTTGCAGTTCCTTCAATCGGATTGGTTTGAACCTCTACAGGAGATAGAATTGAAGTTTCTCACTTGGAAAGTGGTGATGCTTTTTGGCCTTGGCATCCGCAAGGCGGGTGTCTGGGTTGGGGGACTTGTCCCACAAGAGCCCTTACCTGGTCTTCCATGAAGATAGGGCAGAGTTGAGAACTCGCCAACAATTTCTTCCAAAGGTGGTTTCGTCTTTCCATATGACCCAACCTATTGTGGTGCCAGTGGCTACTGACACTTTCACTGAGTCAAAGTCACTTGATGTGGTCAGAGCTTTGAAAATGTATGTCACAAGAACAGCTCGGATAAGGAAAACAGTTGGTCCTATATGCTCCCAACAAGATTGGGTGTCCTACTTCTAAGCAGACTGTTGCGCGCTGGATCAGAGGGACGATTCAGCACGCTTATTCCACGGCAGTTTTGCCGATACCGAAGTCGGTAAATGCCCATTCTACTAGAAAGGTGGGCTCATCCTGGGCGGCTGCCCCGGGGGGTATCGGCATTACAACTTTACCGAGCAGCTACTTGGTCAGGGTCAAACACATTTGCAAAGTTCTACAAGTTTGACACCTTGGCCGATGAGGACCTCAAGTTTGGTCAATCGGTGCTGCAGGGTCATCCGCACTCTCCCGCCCGTACTGGAGTTTTGGTATAACCCCATGGTACTGAAGTGGACCACAGCATCCTCTAGGACGTATGTGAAAATAGGATTTTAATACCTACCGGTAAATCCTTTTCTCCTAGTCCATAGAGGATCCTGGGCACCCGACCTAGTGCGTACTTTACCTGCAGTAGTTATTTTGTTGTAGTTACACAAGTGTTGTTACAATTATTTTCAGCATGTTGCTGCAAATGGTTCATGCCTGTTGGCGTGTGTTATGTTGAATGCCATGTTGTGCGGCATGGTTGAGGTGTTAGCTGGTATGAATCTCACCATTAAATTAAAAGTAAATCCTTTCCTCAAAATGTCCGTCTCCCTGGGCAAAGTTCCTATACTGAGGTCTGGAGGAGGGGCATAGAGGGAGTGAATAAACATTGATTATATCATTACAGTGACAACTGGGCTGGGATATATTTGGCAGCAAGTGAACTATCAGTTCTTGAAGTTAATATGATGGAAGCAGGAAAAAATGGGAAAGCATAAGCTCTGATCAAATTTGACAAGGGACAATTTGTGATGGCTATACGACTGGGTCAGGACATTTAAAAAACGGACGGTCTTGTGGGGTATTCCCGGTATGCAGTGGTTTGTACCTAGCAAATGTGGTCCAAAGAAGGACAACCGCTGAACTGCCAAAATGTTATGGGTATCCAAGGCTCATTGCTGTGCGTGGTGAGAGAAGGCTAGCCATCTGGTCCAAGGAGGGACCTATACAATGCGAGGGTACCTTCACAATATTAGGCAGGTGGTTTTAATACTATGGTTGATGGGTGTATATCTACTTACGGTAGATCCAGGCTTGCTGATCTTTACATGCAAACTTATAGCTTTTATGAGCCGCCGCAGTGACTCATCTCTGCAGTGGGTCCCGGTCATTGCCAGTCAACTGAGTCACTGCGTCATGCCTGCCACACTGGTTGATGGTCCCGACGGTTGCTAGGCAACCATGATTTGGGCAGCTGTGGACTGCGGTAATTCCTTGTCCCAGCTGTTACTTGCAGCCTGGATACTTTCTGTGTGTACATGCAGACTTACAGCTGCAATCTGTTTTGTCATTGGTTCCTGATTATGTTATAGGGTCTTCCCTATGTTTCTTCCTGTGCCAGTGATATTTTCTGGTTTCTAGTTTTTAGTTCCTATTTTCTTGTTGGAAGTGTAAAAATAAAACCGACCAGTATGGGTGAGTGATATAAGCAGATAGTAATTTTCCTGCATACAAAAGTATATTGGTTGTTTGGATTTGTACTTTATGCCAAATTAGGCCCTATATAAGCAAAATGAATAAACACATTTTTCGTCTAGACTAGATTAACTCTTAAAATAACATTCCGCTTTTTTCTCCATCTTAAATTAAAGCACATTCCATTAGAAAATCCTACATCTAGATCATACTTGCTGACTTTTGGGACCTACCCTGCAGGTGTCATCATGCCTCCATTTGTGCTGTTAAGTGAGCTGGATCAAAGAGGGTTACCTGCCATCCTGGGAGGTCCAGGAGGACTTCCCTGAAAGTCAGAAGTTTGCAAAAATCTTGTTCAATTGCGAAATGCCCAAAACTGCTATGGAAAAGAACACTGACTATTACATTTCTATCTTCTATACTCTTTCAGCAATTACAACACTGGTGTTATATAGAATATTTTATAGAGCATATCAATCACCTTCCAGAGTAGGCACTCTCATCATCCTCTAAAACATGGTAACCATAAAATACCCTTTATCACTATTTTTGACATCTTCAATAAAAATTTTGGGAACAGGGAGGCATGGCTTGGCGTCAATCATAGCCACATGCATTTGAGCTGAGTTCTGCTATTGCCACCATAATCAAAGGATCCCAGCACCCTCTGGACACTTGTAAATACCACTCTGGGGCCACTGACTGGTTGGACACCTACCTGAGCTGGATCTAACCCTACAGGACCTCCCCTGCTAACAACTTTCCAAGAGTGAAGCTTCTGTGATGTTGCTCTCCACCAATTGCCCACACCCTCTGCATCTTAACCGCTGTCTCTTACTTGCATTTGGGGCAAGTTCCAGGATGCCTTCTCTGCCAATGTTGTCCCTTTCTCAGAGCGGGTCCATCTTCTCAGCAACAAGCTGGAGAGGATCTGTGCCCATGTTCTGCTCCTCCTGCTGGTGCCGACCTCTGAGTTTCTACTGATCTCCCTTCGTTGACAGCTGCCTGGCAGTGCATGCCTTGTGGTGCACCAGCTCCTGTGGTTTCAGACATGGTCCTGCTGCTGGTGTTTGTGATCCACACATCCTCCTGGTGCCTGCTGGGATCTTCTAGGTTGTTTGTGATCTCACCTGCATTGCCAGTTTCTGCTTCCACTCAGCCTCAAGATCTCTGTCCTGTGCACTGGCCAGCTGGCTTCAATCCACGGATGCCCAATGCAGCCAGTGGCTCTCTTTCAGGGAAAGACTTCACATATTTGTATGGTGGCCGGCCCTCCTGTAGTCATCTTGCTGGCTCACAGTCTACTCAGGATGTATTAGTGAGTGAAACATTGAAATCTTTGTCCATTTTCAAGTATTGGCATGTATGTGGGTGCTGTAATTGACTTACCTACTTCTCCATACTTGTGGCGCCCTGTTCCTGGGTGACAATGCATGGGGGAAATGGTGTGCTGAGAGTCAATGCAGGGAGGAAATGATGGTGTCCTGAGAGATGATAGTGCGCTGAGAGACACAGGGGGGAGATGATGGTGTGCTGAGATAGACGCCTGGGGGAGATGATGGTGTGGCTGAAAGAGGACGCAGTGGGGATTTACTGTGCTGAGAGATCCAGGGGGGGGGGGGGGGGGGATGATGTTGTGCTGAGAGATTATACAGGGAGGAAATGATGATGTGCTGACAGATGATGCAGGGGGGAGATAGTGTGAAAAGGGGAAAAGGCGCTCTTATCAGCCTATCATGGCAGCACTCCATGCTAATTATATTCCTTACCACTGGGTATTCCCTGTGAAGCTCCTAATACAGAATTACCTATTTTGTTTCTGCAAATTTTGTGTGCAGATCATCACAGGACTCTGGAGAACTGTAGAAGTGTGTCTTTACTACCCCAAAGTCAACCAACACTTCCTATATAAGAATGGGAGAGCAATTTTGCAACTTCCACCAATTACATACAGCACATCTATGGTTTCCTTACTCAAAGCAGGTTCCAAGATCCTGGAGGAGTAGCACATTGCAGTAACCCCCACCTTCCCCAAGCCTCGGTCACTTATTGCTTCCAAGTTGTCACAGGTGGGGTAAGATCATCGTCATGTCTCAATCTTTATGGACTTATATAGCTTTACTGTTTGTCCCTTCTCTTTTGTTTTTGGGGCCACATTCAACCTTTCTGAATTTGAGACTATTGGGACATTTTGTTTTTCCTACTTTATTATTGACTGTCTGCTGTTATGACCCTGTGTGTCTCCGCCTAAAGCTGGGTACACACCTATACAATCTAACAATAGTTTTTGTATGCAGCCCTGCGCTGCCAGTTAAAAGCAGCCTGTTTGCAACACGTGGGATATTCCCTTATTTATCCCTATGAACCACACGAAATATACACAAGCAATAGATGGTTGCAGACTAGCGCTGAGTTTAAAAATAATGAAATTTATAAACAACTTGAGACTTTTCAATCTTCGTCCAAAGTTTCTTTCAAGCTCTTTCCACACATCAGAAAGACACTCACTTTATTATTCTGTCTCGCTTTCATGTAAAGGTATCTTTCTATCACCATACATCCACGGTACACTTCACTTGCAATGGACTTAGCTATTGGAATAACACTTACATTAGTGTCCTATCCCGCGTACACATCAAGGTATCTTTCGTATCCCTCACAGTATGGGCGGCAGGAATAAGGCAGACCAGTATTTTTCCAAAAAACACACGGCTTCTTTATTCATCCAATACAGCAAGTAAGTGATCTGGTATGATGGTTAGCAGCAAACTTCAACGCGTTTCGGGGATACCCTCCCCTTCTTGAGGAAGGGGAGGGTATCCCCGAAACGCGTTGAAGTTTGCTGCTAACCATCATACCAGATCACTTATTTGCTGTATTGGATGAATAAAGAAGCCGTGTGTTTTTTGGAAAAATACTGGTCTGCCTTATTCCTGCCGCCTATACTGTGAGGGATACGAAAGATACCTTGATGTGTACGCGGGATAGGACACTAATGTAAGTGTTATTCCAATAGCTAAGTCCATTGCAAGTGAAGTGTACCGTGGATGTATGGTGATAGAAAGATACCTTTACATGAAAGCGAGACAGAATAATAAAGTGAGTGTCTTTCTGATGTGTGGAAAGAGCTTGAAAGAAACTTTGGACGAAGATTGAAAAGTCTCAAGTTGTTTATAAATTTCATTATTTTTAAACTCAGCGCTAGTCTGCAACCACCTATACAATCGTCAGCTCGATCACCCAATATCAGGTATGCATAGGTGTGTATGCAGTATGTTTCAGGAGTGTTAGGTGATAATTGTTCAGAATGAGGAGGTTTCATCTTATGTACTGTTTAATATTTGTCGGCACGAATTACCGATCCCATAGCAGCCCGTATACACTGAGCTATTTCTAGCACAGTGTGTACGGGCCTCGCAGGCAGCTGACTTGCTGATCGGGAGTGTTAACCCAAGCAGCCATGTGATTGTAAAGGTGTGTACCCAGCTTGAGTTTAATTGTATCCTGCACATACTGTTGTGTAATGCAACTTTCTAAGCTACTAAAGTTGATTATGCTATCTCTGTATCATTTTATTATCTTTCTTCACCCGTGACCACAGCCAAAGAGGAAGCAGGAAATTGTGTTAATGATGTGTTCATAATAATAATTAACTAGAAACATAAAAATACAATTACAAAATACATAATTAGCTAGAAACATAAATACACGGAAAATTCATTCTATAAACTAGGATACATTGTAATACATAGTAATCCCCTCCCAACCTCTTTGTTCGGAATACATACATGATACCCTCTGACGGGATGCCAGCTGTCAGTATACTGTCAGCGGCATCCCGCCAGCCTGAATCCCAGCAGCGGGTGCAGCGAGTCCCTTCACGGTCTCACTACACTTTCCATGCTTCTGGCCCGGTCGCAAGCTTTGCTCACCACAGGTTATATTCCCACTCTGGTGGTGGCGTGGACCCACCCGAGTGGTAATTGAGGGCTACGTTCAGTATTCCGGCACTGGCATTTCTCTGACGTCCTAGTGGATGCTGGGAACTCCGTAAGGACCATGGGGAATAGCGGCTCCGCAGGAGACTGGGCACAAAAGTAAAAGCTTTAGGACTACCTGGTGTGCACTGGCTCCTCCCCCTATGACCCTCCTCCAAGCCTCAGTTAGATTTTTGTGCCCGAACGAGAAGGGTGCACACTAGGTGGCTCTCCTGAGCTGCTTAGTGAAAAAGTTTAAGTATAGGTTTTCTATTTTCAGTGAGTTCTGCTGGCAACAGGCTCACTGCATCGAGGGACTAAGGGGAGAAGAAGCGAACTCACCTGCGTGCAGAGTGGATTGGGCTTCTTAGGCTACTGGACATTAGCTCCAGAGGGACCGATCACAGGCCCAGCCATGGATGGGTCCCAGAGCCGCGCCGCCGGCCCCCTTACAGAGCCAGAAGACAGAAGAGGTCCGGGAAATCGGCGGCAGAAGACGTCCTGTCTTCAATAAGGTAGCGCACAGCACTGCAGCTGTGCGCCATTGCTCTCAGCACACTTCACACTCCGGTCACTGAGGGTGCAGGGCGCTGGGGGGGGCGCCCTGAGACGCAATAAAAACACCTTAGATGGCAAAAAATACATCACATATAGCTCCTGGGCTATATGGATGCATTTAACCCCTGCCAGTTTTCCTCAAAAAAGCGGGAGAAAGGCCGCCGAGAAGGGGGCGGAGCCTATCTCCTCAGCACACAAGCGCCATTTTCCCTCACAGCTCCGCTGGAAGGACGTCTCCCTGACTCTCCCCTGCAGTCCTGCACTACAGAAACAGGGTAAAACAAGAGAGGGGGGGCACTAAATTGGCAGATTAATCTATACAGCAGCTATATAGGGAAAAACACTTATATAAGGTTATCCCTGTATATATATAGCGCTCTGGTGTGTGCTGGCAAACTCTCCCTCTGTCTCCCCAAAGGGCTAGTGGGGTCCTGTCCTCTATCAGAGCATTCCCTGTGTGTGTGCTGTGTGTCGGTACGTTTGTGTCGACATGTATGAGGAGGAAAATGATATGGAGGCGGAGCAATTGCCTGTAATAGTGATGTCACCCCCTAGGGAGTCGACACCTGACTGGATGGTCTTATGGAAGGAATTACGTGATAGCGTCAGCACTTTACAAAAGACTGTTGACGACATGAGACAGCCGGCAAATCAGTTAGTACCTGTCCAGGCGTCTCAAACACCGTCAGCGGCTCTAAAGCGCCCGTTACCTCAGATGGTCGACACGGACACTGACTCCAGTGTCGACGGTGAGGAAACAAACGTGATTTCCAGTAGGGCCACACGTTACATGATCACGGCAATGAAGGAGGTTTTGAACATTTCTGATACTACAAGTACCACAAAAAAGGGTATTATGTGGGGTGTGAAAAAACTACCCGTAGTTTTTCCTGAATCAGATGAATTAAATGAGGTGTGTGATGAAGCGTGGGTTTCACCCGATAAAAAACTGCTAATTTCTAAAAAATTATTGGCATTATACCCTTTCCCGCCAGAGGTTAGGGCGCGTTGGGAAACACCCCCTAGGGTAGATAAGGCGCTCACACGCTTATCAAAACAAGTGGCGTTACCGTCTCCTGATACGGCCGCCCTCAAGGATCCAGCTGATAGGAAGCTGGAAAATATCCTAAAAAGTATATACACACATACTGGTGTTATACTGCGACCAGCAATCGCCTCAGCCTGGATGTGCAGTGCTGGGGTGGCTTGGTCGGATTCCCTGACTGAAAATATTGATACCCTGGACAGGGACAGTATATTATTGACTATAGAGCATTTAAAGGATGCATTTCTATATATGCGAGATGCACAGAGGGATATTTGCACTCTGGCATCAAGAGTAAGTGCGCTGTCCATTTCTGCCAGAAAAGGGTTATGGACGCGACAGTGGTCAGGTGATGCGGATTCCAAACGGCATATGGAAGTATGGGGTCGGTCTATCGGACCTGGTGGCCACGGCAACGGCTGGGAAATCCACCTTTTTACCCCAGGTCACCTCTCAGCAGAAAAAGACACCGTCTTTTCAGGCTCAGTCCTTTCGTCCCCATAAGGGCAAGCGGGCAAAAGGCCACTCATTTCTGCCCCGGGGCAGAGGTAGGGGAAAAAGACTGCAGCAGGCAGCCTCTTCCCAGGAACAGAAGCCCTCCCCAGCTTCTGCCAAGTCCTCAGCATGACGCTGGGGCCTTACAAGCGGACTCAGGTACGGTGGGGGGCCGTCTCAAGAATTTCAGCGCGCAGTGGGCTCACTCGCAAGTGGACCCCTGGATCCTGCAGGTAGTATCTCAGGGGTACAAATTGGAATTCGAGACATCTCCCCCTCGCCGGTTCCTGAAGTCTGCTTTACCAACGTCTCCCTCCGACAGGGAGGCGGTATTGGAAGCCATTCACAAGCTGTATTCCCAGCAGGTGATAATCAAGGTACCCCTCCTACAACAGGGAAAGGGGTATTATTCCACGCTGTTTGTGGTACCGAAGCCGGACGGCTCGGTGAGACCTATTTTAAATCTGAAATCCTTGAACACTTACATACAAAGGTTCAAATTCAAGATGGAGTCACTCAGAGCAGTGATAGCGAACCTGGAAGAAGGGGACTATATGGTGTCTCTGGACATCAAGGATGCTTACCTCCATGTCCCAATTTACCCTTCTCACCAAGGGTACCTCAGGTTTGTGGTACAGGACTGTCATTATCAGTTTCAGACGCTGCCGTTTGGATTGTCCACGGCACCCCGGGTCTTTATCAAGGTAATGGCCGAAATGATGATTCTTCTTCGAAGAAAAGGCGTCTTAATTATCCCTTACTTGGACGATCTCCTGATAAGGGCAAGGTCCAGGGAACAGTTAGAGGTCGGAGTAGCACTATCTCAAGTAGTGCTACGACAGCACGGGTGGATTCTAAATATTCCAAAATCGCAGCTGATTCCAACGACACGTCTGCTGTTCCTAGGGATGATTCTGGACACAGTCCAGAAAAAGGTGTTTCTCCCGGAGGAGAAAGCCAGGGAGTTATCCGAGCTAGTCAGGAACCTCCTAAAACCAGGCCAAGTGTCAGTGCATCAATGCACAAGGGTCCTGGGAAAAATGGTGGCTTCTTACGAAGCGATTCCATTCGGCAGATTCCACGCAAGAACTTTTCAGTGGGATCTGCTGGACAAATGGTCCCGATCGCATCTTCAGATGCATCAGCGGATAACCCTGTCTCCGAGGACAAGGGTGTCTCTCCTGTGGTGGTTGCAGAGTGCTCATCTTCTAGAGGGCCGCAGATTCGGCATTCAGGACTGGGTCCTGGTGACCACGGATGCCAGCCTGAGAGGCTGGGGAGCAGTCACACAGGGAAAAAATTTCCAGGGCTTGTGGTCAAGCATGGAAACGTCATTTCACATAAATATCCTGGAACTAAGGGCCATTTACAATGCCCTAAGTCAAGCAAGGCCTCTGCTTCAGGGTCAGCCGGTGTTGATCCAGTCGGACAACATTACGGCAGTCGCCCACGTAAACAGACAGGGCGGCACAAGAAGCAGGAGAGCGATGGCAGAAGCTGCAAGGATTCTTCGCTGGGCGGAAAATCATGTGATAGCACTGTCAGCAGTGTTCATTCCCGGAGTGGACAACTGGGAAGCAGATTTTCTCAGCAGACACGATCTCCACCCGGGTGAGTGGGGACTTCATCCAGAAGTCTTCCAAGTGATTGTAAACCGTTGGGAAAAACCAAAGGTGGACATGATGGCGTCCCGCCTCAACAAAAAACTAGACAGGTATTGCGCCAGGTCAAGGGACCCTCAGGCAATAGCGGTGGACGCTCTGGTAACACCGTGGGTGTACCAGTCAGTGTATGTGTTCCCTCCTCTGCCTCTCATACCAAAGGTACTGAGGATTATAAGACGGAGAGGAGTAAGAACTATACTCGTGGCTCCGGATTGGCCAAGAAGGACTTGGTACCCGGAACTTCAAGAGATGCTCACGGAGGATCCAAGGCCTCTACCTCTAAGAAGGGGCCTGCTTCAGCAAGGACCCTGTCTGTTCCGAGACTTACCGCGGCTGCGTTTGACGGCATGGCGGTTGAACGCCGGATCCTGAAGGAAAAAGGCATTCCAGATGAAGTCATCCTTACCTTGATCAAAGCCAGGAAGGATGTAACTGCACAACATTATCACCGTATTTGGAGGAAATATGTTGCGTGGTGCGAGGCCAGGAAGGCCCCGACAGAGGAATTTCAACTAGGTCGTTTCCTGCATTTCCTGCAAACTGGACTGTCCATGGGCCTAAAATTAGGATCCATTAAGGTTCAAATTTCGGCCTTGTCGATTTTCTTCCAGAAAGAATTGGCTTCAGTTCCTGAAGTCCAGACTTTTGTAAAGGGGGTACTGCATATACAGCCTCCCTTTGTGCCTCCAGTGGCACCCTGGGATCTCAATGTGGTTTTGGGATTCCTAAAATCACATTGGTTCGAACCACTTGCCACAGTGGATTTAAAATATCTCACATGGAAAGTGGTAATGCTGTTGGCCCTGGCTTCAGCCAGGCGCGTATCAGAATTGGCGGCTTTATCCTATAAAAGCCCTTACCTGATATTTCATTCGGATAGGGCGGAATTGAGGACTCGCCCTTAATTTCTCCCTAAGGTGGTTTCAGCGTTTCACCTAAACCAACCTATTGTGGTGCCTGCGGCTACTGGGGACTTGGAGGATTCCAAGTTACTGGATGTAGTCAGGGCCCTGAAAATATATGTTTCCAGGACGGCTGGAGTCAGGAAATCTGACTCGCTGTTTATATTGTATGCACCCAACAAGCTGGGTGCTCCTGCTTCTAAGCAGACTATTGCTCGTTGGATTTGTAGTACAATTCAGCTTGCACATTCTGTGGCAGGCCTGCCACAGCCAAAATCTGTAAAAGCCCATTCCACAAGGAAGGTGGGCTCATCTTGGGCGGCTGCCCGAGGGGTCTCGGCGTTACAACTTTGCCGAGCAGCTACCTGGTCAGGGGCAAACACGTTTGCTAAATTCTACAAATTTGATACCCTGGCTGAGGAGGACCTGGAGTTCTCTCATTCGGTGCTGCAGAGTCATCCGCACTCTCCCGCCCGTTTGGGAGCTTTGGTATAATCCCCATGGTCCTTACGGAGTTCCCAGCATCCACTAGGACGTCAGAGAAAATAAGAATTTACTTACCGATAATTCTATTTCTCGTAGTCCGTAGTGGATGCTGGGCGCCCATCCCAAGTGCGGATTGTCTGCAATACTTGTACATAGTTATTGTTAAAACAAAAATCGGGTTATTATTGTTGTGAGCCATCTTTCCAGAGGCTCCTCTGTTATCATGCTGTTAACTGGGTTCAGATCACAGGTTATACGGTGTGATTGGTGTGGCTGGTATGAGTCTTACCCGGGATTCAAAATCCTTCCTTATTGTGTACGCTCGTCCGGGCACAGTATTCTAACTGAGGCTTGGAGGAGGGTCATAGGGGGAGGAGCCAGTGCACACCAGGTAGTCCTAAAGCTTTTACTTTTGTGCCCAGTCTCCTGCAGAGCCGCTATTCCCCATGGTCCTTACGGAGTTCCCAGCATCCACTACGGACTACGAGAAATAGAATTATCGGTAAGTAAATTCTTATTTTTACCGGCTGTTCCGCTGTCGGTATACTGAATGATCCCGACAGCCGGTATATTATTTACATCTTCCATGTTCATATAATTTGAAAAACATACTCATTTACAACTACAGAGTAAATAAAAAAATGTTCCAATACACATCAAAGCCCAGAGTATTGCATACTTCAAACATAAGGGTGTTAATGTAATCTTTACAGCAGGGAACATGTTGGAAGCTTTCCCTTCATAACGTCACACACTGTACATCAATTCTTATACTTTTCTTCTTCATCTGTTTGAATACATAACACACTATTAATACTATTAATACTTATAATACATTTTTTCTTTGCTCAAAAATGGACACAATACTCATTTTCGTTTAACTAGTTTACCTACAACTATCACATTGAAGGGGATATGTGCTAAGCCTTGAAAAGTGATACATTTCACAGTGATAAAGTACCGACCAACCGGCTCCTGTCATTTTTCAAACCCAGCCTGTAACATGGCAGTTAGGAGCTGATTGGCTGGCACTTCATCATCGTGAAATCTATCACTTTTCAAGGCTTAGTACAGTTCCCCCTAATTGATCTCCAACAATCATTTGGTAGCGGCTGAAAAGCAGCTTAATAAAGACAAAGTAGTCTGTATTAATGGTAATAACTGAATTGGCTTGCCCCCATGCAGTACATCAGCAATTTAAAAAAAAAAAAAAATATGCAGATTCTGAGATTTTTTTTCCAGATTTAAAGATAATTTTCAGTGATTTGCAGATATTTTTTGGAAAATACGGATCTGCCAATCTTAAGAAGCTCAACAATTTATTACAAACGGTCGGCAAATCTACTGATTTGTTACCATACACTAGCAATCTACAGGCCCGATTGATCTGTGAAATCCAACATATTGGACAACCTGATTTAACAATCCCAATAGATTTTTGCCCTGACTGCAATCTGTGAACCCCATACATTTCATATTTATTTGTACAATCATCTGCAAAATGACAAATTGCCACAATAAATTGCTGATGCATGGGGACCTTTACACTGGTTCTCAAATGCTGCCAAGAGGTTTTGTTATGATTTACTAAAATACTATATCCTTTCAATTGTCGCATGTAAAAACTGATACTTAGTATATGAAAAAAATATGCTCAAACAACAGAAATCTGATAACACTCAACGAGAATTGTTAACAGACAGTGCAGAACAGCTGAAATGGACACAAACTATCTTTCAAATGCATTTCACTGTGGGAACCTGCTCCAACTGGAGTGCTCCTTGCAGCTAATTTATACAGCCTGCTGCTGCCTGCACACACTGTGGGGAAGGCGGAGAGCCAGTTGGTGGGAGCGGTGGACTGGAGATTGGAGCCACAGATAAGGTAATGCTAGTCTGTCCCATCCCATGATAATGTATACTCAGTAGAATGGTGTATTATGGGCTTGAGAAATGCAGGCAAGGACAAAGGGGCCGTCCCAGCAGGGTGTAGTACGGGTGACCGGCGGACTCCTGACCGCCGGTCACCTTACCGACGCCGGGATCCCGGCAGCATACCGACGCCGGGATCCCGGCGGGGAGGGGCGAGCGCAGCAAGCCCCTTGCGGGCTCGCTGCGCTCGCCACGCTGTGGGCTTGGTGGCGACCTGCGGTCGCCACGGGTTCTATTACCACTCTGGGTGTCGTGGACACCCACGAGTGGAAATAGTCCCTGTTGGTCGGCATGCCGACCATCGGGATAGTGAGCCGTCGGGCTCATGGAGGAGGTCATTTGACTGTCGGTCAGCTGACCGGCGGTCACATGAATACCACCCGTCCCAGCATACATACAGTACACTGTTGTACCCACGGTGGTGTGCACACAGGCTGATAGAACAATGCTGCAAGTCCCACTCTATCTTTCAGGGCAGCCCAGCATGCCCGTATTAAGTGCCAGACATGCCTCTTAGAATGAGAAATGGGGGGAGGGCTGGGGGCGGCACGACACATATCGTGAAACTAAGCCCCCTCCTCAGCCATCCATGCACCCTTTTCGGAAGCACATGGAGCACAATGATTCATCTTTCACTTGGTGCCCAGACCCTTATGGGCATACAATTATCTGGCAGATCATCTGCCAGATCTGGTTGGTTGGAATGAAAATCTGGTATTATATGAGAGCACGTGATAATTGACCATTTGCTCCCACACACTGGTAAATAGACAAAACCTGTTCAGACAAATTGGTTAAATCCATGATTTACCCAATTTGTATAAATGACAGTTTTTGAGCGTTTTCCAGTGTTTGGGAGCAAATGGTCAATTGTCATTTGCTCTTATACATTACCAGATTTTCATTCCAAGCAGACATATCTGGCAGATCATCTGCCAGATAATTATATAGTGTAGGCTCAGCATTAGTTACGCTTCTGAGGTGTAAATGGGGCCAACTCGGGAATAACCCAGGTGGAATGTGCAGTTTAAATAGGGGTCTAACCTGTGTCGTACCTGACTTGGAACCGTGTTAAAAAACCCAGTTCCAACCCGTGTTTTCAGGTATTACATTGTATAATGGGGGTGATTCCGATTTGTGCGCTCGCTAGCTGCTTTTAGCAGCATTGCACACGCTAAGCCGCCACCCTCTGGGAGTGTATCTTAGCTTAGCAGAAGTGCGAACGAAAGATTAGCAGAATTGCGAATAGAAATTTCTTTGCAGTTTCTGAGTAGCTCCAGACTTACTCAGCCATTGCGACCAGCTCAGTCCTTTTCGTTCCTGGTTTGACGTCACAAACACACCCAGCGTTTGCCCAACCACTCCCCCGTTTCTCCAGCCACTCCTGCGTTTTGCAACTCGAACGCCTGCATTTTTCCGCACACTCCCATAAAACGTCCAGTTTCCGCCCAGAAACACCCACTTCCTGTCAATCACACTACGATCAGCACAGCGATGAAAAAGCTTTGTTATGCTTTGAGTAAAATACCAAACTTTTGTGTAAAATAACTAAGCGCATGCGCTCTGCGAACCATGCGCAGTAAGCGACTAATCACAGTATAATGAAAATCGGCAACGAGCGAACAACTCGGAATGACCCCCTATGTGCAGAAATGTGCTATAACTCATATCAACCATTCTCATGTTCTAAACGCTTATTAAAATAAAAAGTTATACTTTAAATTTGATTGGTTGCTTTGGTTACAGCATAGTTGTGATCAATATGCCATATTATGAAATATGCAATTTAATGTCTTATATACTTATTAAATTAAACTGTATTTTTTTTATTTTATTTTTACCTGCAGTTTATGATAAATTATAAAGAATAAAAAATAATGACACTTTCATTCATACTTGGAGATACAGCCAAGGCTTTTGTCACACGGTAGATAAGTGTACAGTTATGAGGCTGCTTCACTATGCAGGAGTGCTGTTTCTGGGGTGTTTTTAGTACTGATTTAGTCATTGTGGCATCTCTCCTATACTTCCAAGTACTGTAGTCTGAACTTTTAGTGGCAGCCAAGAATTTAATTGCCTGGATTAGGGGATAAGAAATGATGGACTAATTCTACAATCACTGCACATGTTCAACATTTCTTTTAATGTTTGTAATCTATATTCTGAGAATAAAATATTTTATGTAACATATAATTTCTCCATGTTTGGTACCATTCTACTGCTGACTTTTAGTACATTTTACTGAATAAATACAACCAGCCTCTATAACAGTGCAATGTAAATACATAGCAATCATTGCTAGACACAGGACATGTGTGTGTTACATGCTTTAGACAACAAAATCCCTTAAGAGAAATCTGCAATAAAACCCTTTGGTGGGTAGTATTTCAGTTGTGTATATTGAATTCAGTTCCCTAGTGTACAAAATTCCAATTTATCAGTTAGGCACCAGACAACATCCCTTCATATGCGATTGTATGATTCCAGTAATGACAAAGCTGGCAAGTTGGAAAACAAAATTCCACATACAGTATACACAAGTCTCATGCTGCTGCTTTGAAATAAGTGTAAATCATGTAACTAAACACTATCCATGCACTAGTAAGGATCCAGCAGCTCTCGTATAAATTAGCAGGCAGATGCACAAGCCTACACAGTGACTGTCCATCAGTTCACAATACAGTGTAAATGGAATCAGTATAGCACTTAGCAACCTGACTTGAATATATCCAGGATAACTGCAAGAATCAAAGCAGCCATTGATAATAATAGGTCACTGATACGTTTCTACACTAAGGCCCTCGTTGTTTGCTCGCTAGCTGCTTTTAGCAGCATTGCACACGCTAGGCCGCCGCCCTCTGGGAGTGTATCTTAGCTTAGCAGAAGTGCGACCGAAAGGATCGCAGCGCTGCTACAAAAAAAAAATGTGCAGTTTCAGAGTAGCTGCAGACCTACTCCTACCTTGCGATCACTTCAGACTATTTAGTTCCTGTTTTGAAGTCACAAACACGCCCTGCGTTCGGCCAGCAACTCCCCCGTTTCCCCAGCCACTCCTGCGTTTTTATCTGGCACGCCCGCGTTTTTACACACACTCCCCGAAAACGGTCAGTTACCACCCAGAAACACCCACTTCCTGTCAATCACTCACCGATCAGCAGTGCGACTGAAAAGCGTTGCTAGACCTTCTGTGAAACTGCATAGGGTTTTGTGAAAGTACGTCACGCGTGTGCACTGCGCATCATACGCATGCGCTGAAGTGCCGATTTTTTTGCCTGATCGCTGCGCTGCGAACGAAAGCAGGTAGCGATCAACTCGGAATGAGGGCCTAAATACTAAGTGTTACTTCAGAGTGTAAAAAACAAAGAGACCACTAAGTACTTAGTATTACTGCCAGGGGCGGATTGGCCATAAGGCTCACCAGGAAGATTCCTGGTAGGTTGACATGTCTGTGGGACCTGTTTTGTGTGTTGTCATGTGGCCCCACCCCCCACATGACAGGCAGCCCACCTCACTCAGTACACTGCATTGTCCCCATTCATTGTTGTTCCATCTCTGCAGTACAGCAACTCTGCCATCCAGTGATGCTGCTATGGCTACACGGTTATACCTCTTGTGTTGCCCACGTTGGGCCACTTCTACAAAATTTTACAGGGCCACTTCCGTTCACCTGGTCTCAGACACAACTGCAGCAAAAAACATGAAGGACGCAATTGTATACAATCAGGCCCTATTAGGCCCTCATCAGAATGCACCCACATTCAATTGCAGGAAGCTAGACAGTATGTCTGTGACATCACAATGTATTCAACAGCAGGCTCTTAGACAGTACCACTGTGGCATCATAATGCATTCAGCTGCAGGAAGGTAGACAGCATCTCTGTGACATCACAATCAATACAGCTGCAGGCAGCTCAACAGTATCTCTGTGACATCACAATGCATTCAGCTACAGGCAGCTAGACAGTACCACTGTGACATCACAATGCATTCAGCTGCTGTAAGCTATACAGTACCTCTGTGACATCACAATGCATTCAGCTGCAGCCAGCTAGACAGTACTACTGTGACATCACAATGCATTCAGCTACAGGCAGCTAAACAGTACCTCTATGACATTACAATGCATTCAGATGCAGAAAGCTAGATAGTGTCTCTGTGACATCACAATCAATACAGCTGCAGGCAGCTCAACAGTATCTCTGTGACATAACAATGCATTCAGCTACAGGCAGCTAAACAGTACCTCTATAACATCAC
Source organism: Pseudophryne corroboree (assembly GCF_028390025.1). Classification (NCBI taxonomy): domain Eukaryota; kingdom Metazoa; phylum Chordata; class Amphibia; order Anura; family Myobatrachidae; genus Pseudophryne; species Pseudophryne corroboree. The sequence goes on along the minus strand of NC_086444.1, from coordinate 579,883,219 downwards.
AATGTATTCAGCTGCAGGCAGCTAAACAGTACCACTGTGACATCACAGTGCATTCAGCTGGAGGCAGCTAGACAGTACCTCTGTGATATCACAATGTATTCAGATGCAGGCAGCTAGACAGTGCCACTGTCACATCACAATGCATTCAGCTGAAGGCAGTTAGACAGTACCACTGGCGTATTTATAATCAGGGCCTCTGAGTCCAGAATGGGGCCCACACCGCACATGCTGCACCCATTTTTTTTTCAATAATCACCCCTCCAGAGTCCCACACCAACGTCAGGAGCACTGTTAAATCACTGTGAAAATGGAGTTCTGCACATGTGCAGTAGAGAAATCACTGGTAAAATGGCCGGCCGTACAATTTTCCCAGAGATATGCGCATGCACAGTAGAGTCTGAGCCCTTTAGGGCTCAGACTTTCAGCGCTGCCGGCAGAGAGGACGGGACCCGAACGGAGGAGGCTGCACATGGGCCTTCTCTCTTAAAGCACCCCTGAACAGTACCTCGGTGACATGACCATGTACTCAGCTGCAGGCAGCTAGACAGTACCTCTGTGACATCACATTGCATTCAGCTGCAGGCAGTTAGAGAGTACCACTGTGACATCACAATCAATACAGGTGCAGGCAGCTCAATAGTACCTCTGTGACACCACAATGTATTCTGCTGACTTCAACAATACCTCTGGGACATCACAATGCATTCAGCTGCAAGCAGATAAACAGTACCACTGTAACATCACAATGCATTCAGCTGCAAGCAGCTAGACAGTACCACTGTGACATCACAATCGATAGAGCTGCAGGCAGTTCAACAGTACCTCTGTGACATCACAATGCATTCAGCTGCAGGCAGCTAGACAGTACCTCTGTGACATCACAATGCATTCAGCTGCAGGCAGCTAGACAGTACCTTTGTGACATCACAGTGCAGGCAGCTCAGCAGTACCTTTGTGACATCACAATGCATTCAGCTACAGGCAGTTCAACAGTACCTCTTTGATATCACAATGGATTCAGCTGCAGGAAACTAGACAGTACCATTGTGACATAATAATGCATTCAGCTGCAGGCAGCTAGAAAGTATTTTTGTTACATCACAATGCATTCAGCTGAAGACAGCTAGACAGTGTCTCTATAACATTACTATTATTGCAGGTCCAGGCAGCTCGACAGTATCTTTTTGACATCACAATCGTTGAGCTGCAGGCAGCTAGAAAGTACAACTGTAACATAACAATGCATTCAGCTGCAGGAAGCTAGACAGTGTCTCTATGACATTACTTCAATACAGGTCCAGGCAGCTCGACAGTACTTCTTTGACATCACAATCATTCAGCTGCAGGCAGCTAGACAGCACCTCTGTGACATCACAAGGCATACATCTGCAGGAAGCTAGACTGTACCTCTGTGACATCACAAGGCATTCATCTGCAGGAAGCTAGACTGTACCTCTGTGACATCACAATGCATTCAGCTGCAGCCAGCTAGACATTACACTTGTGACATTACAATGCATTTAGCTGCAGGCAGCTAGACAGTACCTCTGTGACATCACAAGGCATTCATCTGCAGGAAGCTTGACTGTACCACTGTGACATCACAATGCATTTAGCTGCAGGAAGCTAGACATTACACTTGTGAAATTACAATGCATTTAGCTGCAGGCAGCTAGACATTAACTCTGTGGCATCACAATGCATTTAGCCGAAGACAGCTGGACTATACTACTGTGACATCACAATGCATTCAGCTGCAGGCAGCTAGACAGTATGTCTGTGACATCACAATCAATACAGCTGCAAGCATCTCAACAGTGCCTCTGTAACATCACCAGGGGCAGATTGGCCATAGAGCGCACCAGGAAGATTCATGGTAGGCCAACATGTCTGTGGGGCCTGTTTTGTGTGTTGTCATCTCGCCCAACCCCCACATGACATGCAGCCCATCGCACTCAGTACACTGCATTGTCTCCATTCATTGTTATTCCATCTCTGCAGTACTGCAACCCTGCCATCCGGTGATGCTCTCATGGCTACACAGTATTTTACACCTTTTCTGCTGCCCATGTCAGGCCACTGCTACAAAATTGTACAGGGCCGCCAGTCAAGCCCTGGTCTCAAACACAACTGCAGCAAAAGATGCAAGGAAGGTCGCAATTGTGTACAATCAAGCCCTATGAGGAGGGATTCTGCCCCCTCAAGAGACTCCACCCCCTCATCAGGATGCACCCCCATTAGGGCTGCTTCCATAAATATCCCAGGCTGGTTTTCCATCCCAAGCCGCCCTTGACTGCTGCGCTCCATTCTGGTTTTAGATTTGGTACCGTACTGTTCACTTATGTACCACCTAACCTACTGTATCTTCACCATGCTGACTCTGCATTCAATGTTCAAAGGTAACTTGCTTGCCACACAAGGGACAGAGTATTGAGCTGCGACCTGTGGATATCACATGGTACTAATTTCAGAGCATAACAATTTTCTCTAAATTAGATATTTGAGGAATCTGCATTCTATACCTATCTGTGAATGAGATAAATTGGGCAGCATTTAATACCAGGAATGGGCAATATGAGAATCTTGTATAGCCATTTGGGTTGTGTAATCATCCCACTGTCTTTCATACTGTAGCTTTGACTATGACATTTTCTTAGACATTCTTTACGATTTTGTGACAGTATACTTGGATGACATTTGACATTTTGGTGTATTGAAAGTCATAGAAGGCATGTCAATGAAGTCTTTAATCATCTCAAGAAACAACATATAGTATATACTGCATGACAGAGAACTGTCTCTTTGAACAAGTCATTCTATCTTTCTTTTGGAATATTATTTCTGGTTAAGGTCTCCAAATGTAGACATAAATTTCAAGGCATCAAGGACTGAATTCGACTGGTCATATAACAACGCGTTGGGTATGGGTGACCAGTGGCTGGGATTCTGACAGTCAGCATATCGACACCGGGATCCCGGGAGCCAGAATGTCGGCAGGGGGGGGGGGGGGCGAGCGCAACAAAGCAGCTGCAATCCATTCCTGACAAAATCCTGGACCAATTTTTTATGAACTTTGTTACTAACCTTCCCTCCTACAAGAGTAATTGTGGGCCAGTTTTCTAAGGTGGCTCATTTTGTCCATTTAAAAGGTCTGTATTTGGCAACTATGTTGGCTTCTCTTCTACCTGCATAGCTGTTCCTTGAATTTTGTCAGGTTAGTCTTTATCTAATTTTTGTAAAAGTATTGGTTTAAAGCTTCATTTTTTCGCAGCATATCATCTACAGTCCAATGGGCAGACCAATAGGATCAATAATGATATCTAAAATTTCTTAAGGATGTATATTTCTGATAATCAGGGTGCTTGGGTTGACTTACTGCCTTGGGCAGAGTTCCTTTATAATAATCACTTTTCTGAAGCTACAACTATGCCACCGTTATCTTTCCACTTTATTGTACATTTCCCCTCTCAATGTAACTGCAGTTGAACCTCTTCTGAATAAAACTGATAAGGAAATTAACCATACATAAGCTGAGAACAGGGATGTTGACAGAATCACAAGAGACCTGGGGTATGGACGTCTATCAAATTTAACAATCCAGGTTATCAGCTGAAATAGTGCTTCAAATAACCGTTCTCCACCAATATTCATGTCTACAATTTGTCAGCAGACATAAAATGCACAGCAATAGCATAATCTCAGTCTCTTTCCACTTACCTATAAACAAATCCTATAAAGTTTCTGGGGCTTAATCCATTAATTATTTTGGAAAGGTGGATATTGACATTTTTTTCATATCTGCAATGACAATTAATTTTCCATTTAAAACCTACCATGTCTGCAGGAATTAATGAAGACATGCACTTTTGCTGACATTTTATAAGATTACATTTTCTTTTGTTTTTATATGTAAAGGGTTTATATTGTGAGTTTATTAGAAATAATAGGATTAGAATATCAACATAGCATAAAGTTGTGAATGCTCATAAGTAATTTGTACTGGGTCTTGCTATTTTACCCACCATTAGTAGAATTCATTTTTATGTGCTACAAATTATTTTTCATTCACTTACCCATCATGGGGGGTAATTCTGAGTTAATCGCAGCAGGAATTTTGTTAGCAGTTGGGCAAAACCATGTGCACTGCAGGGGAGGCAGATATAACATGTGCAGAGAGAGTTAGATTTGGGCGTGGTGTGTTCAATCTGCAATCTAAATTGCAGTGTAAAAGTAAAGCAGCCAGTATTTACCCTGCACAGAAACAAAATAACCCACCCAAATCTAACTCTCTCTGCACATGTTATATCTGCCTACCCTGCAGTGCACATGGGGGGTCATTCCGAGTTGTTCGCTCGGTAAAAATCTTCGCATCGCAGCGATTTTCCGCTTAATGCGCATGCGCAATTTCCGCACTGCGACTGCGCCAAGTAAATTTGCTATGCAGTTAGGATTTTTACTCACGGCTTTTTCATCGTTCTGGCGATCGTAATGTGATTGACAGGAAATGGGTGTTACTGGGCGGAAACAGGCCGTTTTATGGGCGTGTGGGAAAAAGCGCTACCGTTTCCGGAAAAAACGCAGGAGTGGCCGGAGAAACGGGGGAGTGTCTGGGCGAACGCTGGGTGTGTTTGTGACGTCAAACCAGGAACGACAAGCAGTAAAATGATCGCAGATGCCGAGTAAGTCTGGAGCTACTCAGAAACTGCTACGAGGTGTGTCATCGCAATATTGCAAATACATCGTTCGCAATTTTAAGATGCTAATATTCACTCCCAGTAGGCGGCGGCTTAGCATGAGCAAATCTGCTAAAATCCGCTTGCGAGCGAACAACTCGGAATGACCCCCATGGTTTTGCCCAACTGCTAACAAAGTTCCTGCTGCGATCAACTCAGAATTACCCCCATTGTTACAAAAGAAAATGAACATGAAAAACCATGCTTCAACTTACACTGCAACACTTTTACCAGTGATTGGAAAAGAACAATATTTAACACTATATAGCTCTACTAGTTATTTGCTGGTGGGCCAAAAAGTTACCATGATTCATCTTCCTAATGTAGGTAATATAAAACAGTTAATAATTTATTGGATTAATCTGTAATATCTTATCGATTAGAACTGCAAGACCAGACATTTGTAATATTCCTGGTTGCTGCCAAGCTTAAACCAGGGTAAAGATTGACTATCCGCGATTTGAAAATCTGCCAAGAACATTTACCGTCAATTTACATTACATTATTCAGTTGGAGAGAATCCCTTTCACTTTGTGGTTGTTTGCTTTTGTGATTCACTGTGGGAATATTTGAACAGAGTAGCTTATCTGGTCTTGGTCTCTCTCTCTCTTCACCCCCCCCCCCCCCCCCCTCTCTCTCTCTCTCTCTCTCTCTGTCTCTAACTCCTTCTCCCACCCTCTCTCCCTGCTTCTCTGTCTCTTTTTGACCTTGCTTTCTCTCTCGTTGTTTCTCCCTCTCCTTTTCTCTTTCGTTTCTTTGCACCACTGCTTAAAAATTTGTGTTTTAAATGGTCAAACAGTTGTTTAGTATTTACTATATACCCGTTTGAATTATTAGTAGCACAGTAGAGATCTTTACGTGTTATGTCTGACTATGGCTTTTAGTTTTCTAAAGTTCTCCCTATAGGATCTTCCTTGATTGTTTTTTTTTTATTAAGGGTATTTTGAACAAAAATTATAGGACTTCTTTATTTTGTTCAGTTAAAATGAAGTGATATAAATATTTACATACTTTTTACAAAGGACACGAGTCTTTAGAAACCCTTCTCCATTGTGCAGGGTATATAAATTTGGAAATATATTAGTATAATTAGCTGAAGGTCTTTATTGTTATGCTTGTCATATCTCAATAGAAAGACCAGTTCTATCTTATAGATCCTACATCATTCTATAGTAAGCAATTCCATGCTGTTGTAGCTTCATGTAAATACTGTGATTTTAGTGACTCCAGGCAAGGGCGTAACTTCCATAGGTGCAGGTAGTGCAGCTGCTATGGGGCCCAGACCTGAGAGGGGCCCACTTTCCTGTCAAAGTTACATGTGTTATACAATAAACATTTTTCACTATTGGTAGATACATTGGGGCCCTTACAAACTAGTAACTTGGGGCCTACAATATATCTAGTTATGCCACTGGACCTGCTCATTGTAATGTGGTATAAAATGAACTGGAGAGCATTATAATGTTACAAAATATAAACTGTGGCACTGTAATGTGGCACAACATAAAGTGGAGGCACTATAGTGTGACATACTATGAACTGGGGGCACTGTAACATAGCATAATACGAACTGTATGTTATAATGAGAGTTTGGGGTTCTGTGTGGCATAGTGTCTACTGGCAACCCTGCAATGTGATATAATGTGAACTAGGGCACTATGGTTCAGAATATGAACTACTGCACTATTATGGAGCATACAATTAACAACTGCTGCGGAGAGGTATCTCTTTAGAAGCTTTGAGAAAAGGGCTATCTCTTTAGAAGCTTTGAGACAAGGGCCCTTTAAATGTTGATATGGGGTCTATTAAGTTCTGGCTACGCCCTTGACTCCATGTATACTTTATGCACCAGGCAAAGTTGTATCACAACACAAACCTTAATGCTTCAGAAAAAACTGTCAAAGGTTCTATTTTTATGATAATTAAATAATAAAGTACACTTGATAAACACTGACTGGTTCAAATTACCTTACTTATTATTATAGAAGCAATAAGGGTGTACTTACATTTTTATGCATCTTTTTGAAGTTGGAATATACAGTATTACATGCATAAATAATGTCAACCATAAAATCTGCTATGGGTTGCGTGTCACTTGAGGATAGTTTAGCACATTGCAGACTTGGGTGGTCATTCCGAGTTGTTCGCTCAGTATTTTTCTTCGCATCGCAGCGATTTTCCGCTAATTGCGCATGCGCAATGTTCGCACTGCGACTGCGCCAAGTAAATTTGCTAAGAAGTTTGGTATTTTACTCACGGCATTACAAGGTTTTTTCTTCGTTCTGGTGATCGTAGTGTGATTGACAGGAAGTGGGTGTTTCTGGGCGGAAACTGGCCATTTTATGGGAGTGTGTGAAAAAACGCTACCGTTTCTGGGAAAAACGCGGGAGTGGCTGGAGAAACGGGGGAGTGTCTGGGCGAACGCAGGGTGTGTTTGTGACGTCAAACCAGGAACGAAACTGACTGAACTGATCGCAGTGGCAGAGTAAGTCCCGAGCTACTCAGAAACTGCAAAGAAATTTCTATTCGCAATTTTGAGAATCTTTCGTTCGCAATTTTGCTAAGCTAAGATTCACTCCCATTAGGCGGCGGCTTAGCGTGTGCAATGCTGATAAAAGCAGCTTGCGAGCAAACAACTCGGAATGAGGGCCTTGGTGAGGCCTAGATGGTCGTTCTGATAAGTGAAAAAAACACAGATTTGAAAAATGGTGCATTTTCTGTCTCATATAACTGTAGCCAAAGAGATAAGATGAAAATGACAATCACCCCAAACAAACATTATTGTAACTACACACCAGTGGTGTATCTATAATGTGCGCAAGGTGTGCAGTCCTGGGGTCCCACCCACACCACACACACACTGCACACATTTCTCTTCTTCTTTTATGCAAGTAGTTTCTATTGAGATTTAACATACAAACAAGTATATAGAGCACAACGTGCACATCATTTATCAGACAAATAGACACAGTATAACCACGCACAAATGTAACATGGTGTATTACAAAAGCAAGGAAAGAAAGCAGTTAGTGCATAGGGAAGAGGAGGGAGGAAAGGGACCGGAGTATGCACCGGGAACCCAATGGCGTTGTGTCAAGTCAGTAGGGGGTTTAGAATTCACAAAGATCCCATCACAGATTTGTAACAGACAGAGTCGCACAATTCCAGCCAGGAGAGCCACACTCTCAAGTAGGTCACACACTGAGCATCAGAGAACATGATGATATCATCCATTGAACAATACAATTACAAACTCCGGAACCAATCGACAGGGGAGAAGTGGATTTCCATCGCACGGGGATTACCGCCTTAGTAGAGCTGATAAAATAATTAAAAAGATCTTTTTGTACACAGAAAGAGGCATAGTTATTAAATTCAAGAGTCAAAACTCAGGCCCATTGGGAACAACTAAGCCCAGAATATCCTGTGCAACCTTAACCACTCCATCCCAGAAAGGCTTAAGAACAGTGCAGGACCACCACATGTGTAGGGGAGTGCCCAAATCCTTATCATATCTCCAACAGAATGTCAAAACTCCAGGATTCATATTAGATAAAACTGACGGGCATCGGTACCAGCGAGAAATTACTTTGAAGTGTATCTCAATAGTTAGGATGTTAGCGGAGCTACTCCAGGATTTCTCAAAAATAGATGTCCATTGGGCTTCACTAATAGTCACCCCTAGTTCCCTCCCCAATTTATCAGTAAAACTCAGCAATGTGGGAAATCGTGACTCAATCAAAAGTTTATAAATTGTGGAAACCACATGGGTTGGGTAAGAAGTAGCTAGCACCAAGTATTTGAAATGCAATAAACTACGACTCCTTACAGTGAGAAGGGATTTAGATTGGAGGAAGTGTTTGATCTGGAGATAATGCCAAATCTCATTATTAGGTACCTGCCATCGTGTTTGAACACCTGAGTCAGGCAGTAAGACAGCCATGGTCAAACAGCCAAGGGTGATTGTAGAACAGAGCCCTCAATAGATACCCCCTATTTAACAGGACTGCCCCTGGACCAGTCTAAGATTCTTCTGAGCATGACTGCATCATAATAAGTCTGAAAGTGTGAAAGCTGGAAACCACCCAGGTGGCTTCTTCTATACAAAATATCATGCTTAAACCTAGGGGTTCTCCCACCCCACACAATTGTTTTCATCACTCTATGGAGATTTGTAGGAGAGTTCGCCAAAAGTCTGAAATTCTGTCATCAGATTGGGCAGGGAGACCGTTGAGTTCTTAACAGTTGCTAAAGGTGATCAGCGAAAAGAGTGAGTTTATGTTCAGAATCACCCACCTGTAAACCCAAGATATTTGGGTTTGCACGAATGTCCCTCATCAAGGATTCCATACATAGCACGAACATCAGCAGGGACAGTGGACAGCCCTGCCTCATTCCATTAGAAATCCGAACTGGGTTAGAGAAATCTCCATTAACTTTTATTCTGGCTGAGGGCCCCCCAATATAGTGCACATATTCTGTGTAGGTATGTCAGCTTTAGCCACATATGGTCCAACAGACTTCTCATAAATGCCCAATTAATGCAGTTGAACGCCTTCTTGGCATCAGTCAATAAAAGCATTGAGGCTGCTGGGGATTGGGAAGTTAAATCGATTAAATTAATCAGTTTGCTCATATTGTCCCGTTCCTCGCGGCCCAAAACAAAACCGACTTGGTCTGTATGGACCACTGAGGGTAGTAATAGTTTTAACCTATTCTCAATGAGCTTAACATAAAATTTCATATCTGTGTTGAGGAGGAAAATGGGCCGATAACTAGGGCAGCAGGAAGGCTCTTTTCCCCTCATTAAGGATGATGTGGGCCTCCAAAGATTTAGCTGAGAAATGATCTACATCAGAGACTGGATTAAATGCAAGGAGCATCAGAGGCATTAAGGTGTCCCAGAAAGTTCTATCGTAGTAAATCGGAAATCCATTTGGACCAGGACTTTTCCCAGATGGAGAACATTTAATCGCCTCATCAAGCTCCTCTAGTGTAAAGGGGTTATCTAGAGCAAATGTATCCTTCAGACAAAGTTGGGAAGTCAATGTTGGAAAGATACACTTTCAGCCTATCAATTTCAGTCCTTCTAGCTGCAGGTGGGGGGTTCCCAGAATAGTAAGTGTGGAAAGCCTCCTCTGTCTCCGAGGTCAGCCAGCAATCATGACCAGAGTAGTCTATTATAGACTGGATATGCATGTAAGCCTGTTGTTCATGCAATGCCAGAGTCAACATCTTACCAGGTTTATTGCCCCATTAAAAAAAACAGCTTCTACATTTATGATAGTCTATCTTAAGTTCATCCGACATGAGCTTGTTTAGAGACTGCCTAGCATCAGGAAGCTCTGCAAGGGTGTCTTTGGACAGGGAGGACTTATGGAGTGACTCTATCACATACCTCCTAACACGACCCTCTCCAGGAGGGACAGAATGCTCTGCTCCTGGACTTACCTCTTAATTTATGATTACCATCACCGGTGGTGAAACACCTTACTTATCCATTAACCTGTTCAAAACAGGTGCCGGCAATCATGCAATAAGAAAAAAGTCCAGGAGCAGAGCATTCTGTCCCTCCTGGAGGCGGTCATGTTGGGAGGTATGCTATCACCTGAATCTGCTTTTTCATATAAGCTGAATTAGCTAAGTACACATTTATAAGCTTACCATATTGAAATTTTGGACATATCAGGATTATCATTAGTAGAAATATAGTCAGTAATGGAGGAGCTGATTAAGGTGCCATGTTTGAACAGAGGGAGGGGAGTGAGCGGCAGATACTGTAAGGGAGACAGGTGCGTGGTCAGACCATGTGAGGGGGCCAATCTCCATTCCACTGACCATATGCAAGTACCTATGCTCCATAAACAGATAATCCAACTGGGAGTAAACATTGTGGGGGTGGGAGAAAAGGTGTGGTCACATTCTTTGGGGTGACACAACCTCCAAGTATCCACTAATTGGTGTTCATGAAAAAAATGTCTCACCTTGCATATGTGTTTATCAGGGCGAGTGGATGGCTTAGAAGACGAGTCCAATAGTGGGTGAAATAGGCAATTGAGATCTCAACCTACCATTAGGATCCCACTTTTAAGAGCATGCACCTAGTCAAGCAGTCTTTCCCAAAAAACAGGTTGGTTCAGGTTTGGGGCATAGATATTAACAAATGTTGAAAGCCTGGTCATGGATTTTGCAATTAATCAACAATCCTCTTCCCTCACTGAGAACATGGAGGTCAGTGTCAGAAAGAGATAGATGATGGGCAAAAATAATCGCCACTCCCAAAGTCTTACCTAGACTATTGTTACTGAAATAGGTTTGGAGATAGTCACGATTGTGAAGAGGTGGGGATGTTCAAACTCTTGGAATGAATAGTGATCAATTTAAGTTTAATAGTCCTGCACCCATTTTTTGAATACCTACTCTCCATAGTCCTGCATAGGCAGCAGCAGTGCTGGCCATTTTACCGGCATGTTGCGCATGCGCAGTACGAAAACTGACAGAAAATTGGCCACCGTACCATTTCCCCTGAGCCATGTGCATTCACACTGGACTCTGGTACAGCGCTAGGGTCTCCTAGTGACCCTCTGTGCTGCCAACTAGAAAGGGGGAGGCCCAGATGGAGACTGCACACAGGTGACAGGTCCCTTATCCTAATAAGCCCCTGCTACAAACTACTATACATATTTATCTTTTGGTACACCCTTAACTGAAGGAGACTAATTCAAAATATGTTAACCTACATCCCCTGTACCTACATCATGGGTCAGTTTATGTGTTACACGGGCCACACATGGTATAATCCTGTTTAATTTAGCCAAACTGGACGGTATCCAAGTAAAATTATCTCTAATGGGTTGGGATTCTGAGACCAGGATCATCTGATGCCATCTATCAACCATATTTACCAACAGTCTGATAATAATTTAAGTATGAGACACAGAGCATGAGGTCCCCCTGCCATAACATTAACCAGCCCCAAACTGGTCAGCCTAGAGCTGGAATACCTGGGGAAGTCAGGAATGCGCCCCCCCCCCCCTCCCCCTTTTGAGGGAGATCCAGCCCTGGGCATTCGGTATGGGGGTAATGAAGAAATAAATAGTAAAAAAAAAAATTGTTCTTTACAGTTGGCCTAAAAGTATCAGCAAACCTTCCTCGGCATGATGGTACATGTCAAACCACAAGTGCCAACACCCCAGACATTACACTGCATATCCACTGGTTCCTGTATTCTGCTTGTAAAAAAAAAATATATAATAAAGGCAAGGCACACACTGACTGTTGTAAATATTTATTAAATAACCAATCCCCCAATTAATTCTCCAATTTAATACTCACAAAATCCAGAGATGAAGTTATCTTTGATTTTGACAAAACAAAAAGGATGACAAAACTAATTCTGTTGAAGAGCAACAACAAAATAACAGGGCCACTTGAAATTACTCTCTGTAAAAATGAACGAGGAAGCACTGATTGGATGAGAGCTTAGAGATCAGCGCAGCCCCATTCATGTCTATGGAGAATGACCACAAATGACTCTGGATTGGTTGTCCCTCAGGAGGGGGGACTCCATTTTTTGTAGGGATTCCCAGCTTCTTGAAGGATTCAAACCCTGGACTGACCAGTTTGGGCCTGGTTAACGTTATGGCAGGGGAACCTAACGCTGTGTGTCTCCCTGGAATAGCTAATGCACCAGTGTTCTGATACCAGGCCTTTATTTAATCACATTTAAACACAACAAAGCCTGCACAGGTCGTAGTGCTCTGTGTGGTGCTTTAGCCAAACACGATTTTCACAGGCAGGTCTATTTTTTTAATGATGATTAGTAAATCCAGGATTTTGATTGTTCTCTGTTAAATAATCACTTGTCGGGCTGATAGTATATTGCAGTCAAAAGTCTGGGGTTTTCTTTTGCAATTTTCCAATAAATTTGCCTTTAGTAAATCTCTGGCTTGCACCCCTCCTCCCTCTCTTCCACACCCAAAAAAAATAAAAAAAATTCTGCTTAGTACATTTACCCCTTGGTGATTGCTGCACTCAGCTGCATGACTGCATTTGCAGCCGGGCTCAGAGTTGGTCACAATGTTGATTTTGTACACAGTGGAGCGATTTTTTGCTACTGCACATGTGTCGCATTGGTCTTGTGACAGCAGTCGCAGCGAATGACAGTAAGGGTCTATTTGTGGGAGGTAACAGGGGACTAATGAATCAAAAGCCAGTGCGTCGCAACCATTTCCAGGGAATGTTACAGCTTGCGACTGTGATACCATACGCAGTTACAGTGGCTCTAGCATCTCACTGGTGAACAAAAGGTGACTCAGAAGTTCAAAGTGTGACTGATGTGCGTCTGATGTTTGTATCTTTGTGTGCAAATTGCAGTTCGGAAACTCTGCCAGTGGGCGTCTCGATGCAAATGCCAGCGGCTGCAACATTTACAAATTTTTGTATAGCCATTGCATACAAATTTGCAGCTGCAGTGGCTTTGGCATACATCTCTGGATCAGGTCCTAGGTTTCGTTGCCCCTATAGAAGAAGCTATCCAGTGGGCATCCGCTATGGTGGCTGCTGTAAAGAAGGATGAATCTGTCCGCATTTATACTGAGCCAGTACATCTCAACAAAGCTCTCACACCATCCACATAAAACTGGGGCAAGTTATTGCAGACATGTCCAATGCCAGGATAGTCTGGCAGATACTTCTGGATCACCACCTATATTCCACTATAATAGTAGTGAATATTGTGGAAAACTGTGAGTTTATATGCATTCTTGGACATTACAGTGTCTCTCATTAACAATATCACTAATGAACATTGTTATTATTCACTTAAAGTGACTTTATTAATTACCTGCTGTAAATCGACTGAGAACAGCTAATTATATTGAGATCACTAGTGAGGAGAAGCACTGATCTATAGCTGTATAAGCATATAAGTGAATATCAATTATCATTCACTTAAAGTGACACTGACTTCAGTTATTATCTGCTGTAAATTGATTAAGAACAGCCAATTACATTGAGATCACTAGTGAGGAGAAACATGGATTCATAGCTGTATAAGCATATGAATGCATATAAGTGAGGGGTCATAGTGCCCAAACAGATTATTCACTTACAGTGATACTGACTTCAGATATTACCTGCTGTAAATTGATTGAGAACAGCTAATTACATTGAGATCACTAGTGAGGATAAACACTGACTCATAGCTGTACAAGCATATGATTGCACATAAGTGAGGGGTCACAGCGCCCAAACTGAGGGGGAGCTTTCTATTGGAATATTGCACTTTACAGTACCCTCAGTAAGCCTATCTAGTACAACTGATCAGTGACTTCAAAGCGCCATTGGGCACTCAGCCTAACAACACATATAATTTGATTCAAGGGTCATAGTACCTATAATATATTATATATGTGTAGCACTACACAGTTAGCACAGTGTGTGTTTTTATTCACACATATCACACTTTGTTTTGTCAATTTATATGTTTTTGGTTTTAATATTTCACAGCTACAGGTCTTTTTAACAAATATACTCTAATAAAAGTTATATTTTATGTATCAATTTAATGTTTAAGTGCGCCACTTCAAGTCCAATCCTTCTCTGTTTCTTTTTGTGCTTCTTAATAGTTGGGCTGATGATATACTCAAAAGTGAAACAGAAAAAGAACAGCAGTATTGCAAATCCTCCAAACAATGGTTACATTCATTTGTACAGAACACTGTACAGCAGGTAAAACCACTCTTAAGTGGGGTTCCTTGGTGCAGCTTATACACAGGTACAGTGCCGTAACTAGGCATTCTAGCGCTGTGTGCAAGAGACGGAATTTGCCGCCCCCCCCCCCCCCCCATGCAAGATAGGGGCAGTGCGCGTAGTAGGCGCGCAAAAAATATATAGGGGCATGGCTTCATGGGGAAGGGGTGTGGCCACAAAATAATACCAATTCATACTACGGTGCACAGTAGTCTCCATTATTCAAATTACGCTGCACAGTAGCACCACTACACCAGGTAGAGCCCCTTTTACACATTACGGCAGACAGTCCCCCTTTTACACATTACGGCAGACAGCGTCCCCCTTTTACACATTACGGCAGACAACGTCCCCCTTTTACACATTACGGCAGACAGCGTTCCCCTTTTACACATTACGGCAGACAGCGACCCCAAAAACAGACATAGGTGAAGTGGTGAACTGAAAGGGGAGGTAAGGTACGAGAGTGCTCACAGAGGCAAGTCTCCGGGACTTACAGTTTGAAGTCATATTGCTGCTTCGGTGGCTCCTTCTCCGGATTGACACTTAGCAGGTGATTGCTAGGGTAGCTGGCTTCACGATGTCTCCCTGTGCAGCTCCTCCCTGAAGCCCGTGCGTCTAGACATTAGAGCCAGCGTGGGTGCAGAGAATTAGGGATAGCCGCCAGCACCTGCAGCCTCAGCGCTACACTGCGGCGCTGTCAGTGACGGGTGGCAATGCGGCGCAGCAGTTCCGATCTGCGGCGGAGGGCCCCTTCTTAGAGTCGGAGAGGGGGGCCCGTGATACCTACCCCTGTGACCCTTCTTAATCCGGCTCTGGGGGGTGGGTGGGAGCGGCTATGCCATCCTGCAACAGCGCCACGGAGACCACAGCATGGAGAGACAACAAGCTACAGCGCCCGGCAGCCAATCTATATTACACGCTGACAAGGTTGCCGGGCGCTGCACGCTGGTTTCTCTAGTGTGGCGCAACCCTGTGCGACGTGGGTGGGTCAGCGGATGCGCCTACAGCGCAGATGCACTGTGGGCAACGCACCGTTGGCCCACACGTAGTTACGGCACTGCACAGGTATCCAAATGCCTGATGTTTGGTATGGGAGAGGAACATACAGGTCCTGGGAACCGGCAGTCTCAGTTCCAAGTTGGTGTCTCGAGCATCCTGCTCAGAGGCACCCAGAGATCCTATGTCACCTGCTCAAGAGCACCTCTGGTTGCTGCTGGACGTGATGCTCAAGATGCCAACTGAGGCTGCCGGTTCCCAGGACCTGTGTGCTTGTATTGGTTCTATGCATGAAGAACATTGATTGGTAATGTAGTGAAAATTAAAATGAGTTTTCATATCTAACGTATGGTGTGTAACCAAACTTTCATAAGACCCACCAGTTCAACTATTGACTATAATATATTCAATAATTCACTTTATTTTTATTTATTTTTTCCCCATCCTCACATGTGGGGTATGTAGAGTGCCCACTATGTCTTTAGCTAATGAGGAACATAATATAAGTTTTAGATTCATCTCTCCTACTCCCCTGTCATCCTCTTCTCATACTTGCATTTTATTCTGTAAGTTGACTTGTTTGACATGTCAAATTTAATAAAAATGTTTTTCTCATACTCTTCTTTTATATGTGGTAATAGTTTAACAAATACTGTAGATGTGATACCCCTGTAATCATGACTTGAGAAAATTGTTGTATTGTTTATTGTAACATCTGTTTCTTGCTTTTGCCTCTAATAAAAAATTAAAACAAAAATAGTAAAAATAATATTCTAAAACAATTAAGTATAATTGACCATACTTTATATGCATACGTTATGGCATGTTTCTGGCAAGTACCTTAGCCCAGCTCTCCCCTGTTGCTAAAACACATCTATTATTACCTAGAATTTACTCATTGTTCACATTTTCTCACTTGCTTTTGTATTTCTAACATTTTTTTTCCCCAAAATTTTTTTATTGACAAGTGGATATGAGAACAGTTCAAAATAGAAACAACATGCATTACATGTGTCACACGTCGCAGGCAGCGGCGGCCGCGCTTGCCCCTGTGTGTGTCTTGGATTACCCGGCGCCTCTCTCCCCCGGCGGTCTCCGGGTTCTGGCGTCGGGTCGGTGTGTCTCCTCGGCGGCTTCCCGGAGCGAGGGCGCCGCCATCATGAGTGTGGTCATGGAGGCTGAGCAGGACTGACGTCACCTGCCCGCTCCGCCAATCAGGCAAGGGCGGGAGATTCAAAGTCAGACGCCGGGCAGAGACCCGGCGCCTGAGTATCATCATTCTGCTGTCAGAAACTGTGATCTCCAGAGCTCCCCTGTTCCTGCTAAATCCTGTGTTCTCAAGCATCTCCGTGTTTCCAAGCATCTCTGTGTTTCCAACCATCTCTGTGTCTTCAAGCATCACGTGCCTCCCAGCATTACTGTGCCTCCAAGCACCCAAGCACCTCCACGCACCTCCGTGCCTCCAAGTGCCTCCACGCACCTCCGTGCCTCCCAGCATTACTGTGCCTCCAAGCACCCAAGCACCTCCATGCACCTCCGTGCCTCCAAGCACCTCCACGCACCTCCGTGCCTCCAAGCACCTCCACGCACCTCTGTGCCTCCAAACGCCCGAGCACCTCCACGCGCCACCGTGCCTCCAAGCGCCTCCGCGCCTTCAAGCACTTCTGTACCTCTAAACACCTCAGTGTATCCAAGCACCTCAGTGCCTCCAAGCGCCTCCGTGCCTTCAAGCACTTCTGTACCTCTAAACACCTCAGTGCCTCCAATCATCTCAGTGTCTCCAAACACCTCAGTATCTCCTAGCACCCAGAGCACTTTAGCGCAGTTTGTGCCTCCAGCATCGGATATTCTTCACTGATTTATCAACGCCTTTCAAGCTTTGTCTTTCAGGAGACCTTCAGCGTCCACACGTGCCTCCTGTTTGCCGATCTAATCCTGCATGAGAAAAACTTACATTCGACCATCACTGCTGCGGCCCAGTTGCGGTTCCTCTTCCCAGACACCGGAAGAAACCCCGAGTCCACAACACTCTCAACTCAGGTCAGTGATAGTGGAAGAAACCCCGAGTCCACAACACTCTCAACTCAGGTCAGTGATAACATGAGAGTGTTAAGAGATGCGTAGAACAGCAGTAGTAGTAGCGCTCCACGTAGACCCAGAATGATATCAAGATTAAACATTAGAGAAAATAATCAGACATCATATCAACAAGAGACAATAATAGTGTATATGAACAGTAAAGAATCGTGTAATCAGAAGGGGGCTGTAGAATCAAGGGTCTCCAAGATGAACCATTGAGTATCCTTAAAACATTTCCGTAATGCCTCCTTAATAATTGGGGGGAGAGTCAGGACATAAGGTAGCCAAATATGGAAGTATTGTTCAGTCAGCTTTTCTTTCTGTAAAGTAGTGTTAGTCCAGTCCAAGTGGAAAAGATGGGAGATCCTAGGGTGCAATAATGATATGGGGATGGGATCAGCAGAGATCCACTGGGAGAGGATCGTCTTCTTAGTGGCAGCTGCTAGTTTAATTAGTAAAATGCGCTGTCCTTTAGACAGCATAATGGGAGAGGGTTTCGGGTATATTCCCCACTTCTCCCAGAGGAAGGCCTTGGAAAGGCTGAAACGCGTTGGAGTCAACCACATATAGACTTTGTAGTTCTGCAGAAAAGCTTTTGAATACCAGAGACAGCGAGCATTACACCTACAAGTCCCGGTCACGTGATCGGGAGAAACCCGGAAGCGGACCAGGTTGCCGAGCAACAGAAGACAGAGAAGCTGGTGACGGAGCCTGGCATACACAGGAGAAGGTAGGAAGCGAGTCTCCGTTGTGGCGAGAGTCACTCAGCAAGCGGCTCCGTAGAGCGCTGTCTGAGTTTCTCCTCCGCCCCAGACGGGATTACCGGTGCAGCACTTCGGCTCTCAGGGGACGTCTGCACCAAGACGCACCACGAGTAGCTGAGGCTGGCTAGTAAGACCAGTCCGGAGCCTCCCTATCACACCCCCCATGTGCACTTGCTAATGCCCACACCGTGAAGATTGTACAAGACCCACATTTTGGTAAATAAAGATAAAGCATTAAATGAGAGACTTTGAAAATTCTGAGTGCACTTTAACAGAGACTGAAAAAACCATAGGTGCGGGACGCCGCAACCTGGACTGATTTCCCAGCCAAGAGTGACCACATATCAGTGCCATCAAGCACTCATCCTTACAGTTAGTCTGATCCTAATAAAATGGTACACTATTACCAATTTCTATGCAAATTTCATTTGTTTCCATCATATTGCAAATTTTGAACATAGGACCACTAAACATCCAACTGTTCCATATATTTATTCATTTATTTATTTATATATTTATATAATTTTATTTAAGATTATATTCATTCATCACATCCACATCCATATCTATTTATACTAAGGGTTCTCAATTAAATTAACCAATTAATTAATTAAGTAGACCAATTCATTCGGATTGAGCGCAACAACACTCCTACCACTTCTAAATATTCCCCAAAATGCCCATGTCTTAGTAATAGTAAATTGCAACTGTAGGTCTGTTGTGATGTACGACTGGAGTGCCTGCCAGAGTGCTTGTACCTTAGGACAGGACCATAGGCAATGAACAAGATCTGCGTCTGCAGCAGTGCATTTGAAACAGTGGGACGAAGGAGCGGCTCCAATAAGGTGTCTCAACTTGGGGGTGACATATGCCCTACGTATGATTTTCTGATGCATTTCTGAATATGAGCCTGAGCCCAATGTTTTATCCAAATTGTTATTGGCCTCTAGAATCGACTTTAAAGGAGACTCACTGAGCCAGATTCTATGTTTAGCAAGGTGCGGCAGTGTGAGTGTATGAGTGCTGTAGGGAAACTACTATTCGGGTCAAGACGTAAGGTTTAGTCTAGAGCATGAGATTTATCCTGTTGTGATAATAAAGATAAAACTTTCTGCACATAGCTACAGGCTTGAAGGAAGGGGAATAATGGGATTTGTAAAAATGTGAAGCGTGCCATAACCTGTGAATGTGTAAGCAAGACCAGAGTCTGAGCGTCTAAGAATTGATAAACGTATTTCAGACCTCTGTCATACCAAGTATGAAATATATGAGAGGTAGTGTGTGGTTTAAAGTCTGGGTTACCCCAGAGAGGTAAGAACAGTGATGTGTACCGTGATAGTTTAAGCTGTGAGCGAACTAACCGCCAAGCAGCACAGGTAGAGGATAGAAGTATATTGTCCTTTACACTATTTGGCATGGAATTGGGAGTGGCGTGCAATAGGGACACCAGTTTCCAAGAGGGTGCAAAGGATTGTTCTAAATATGTATTAGCATATATGCTTTGTCTGCCGATCCAGTCCAAAGCAATCCTATAGTTTGCTGCCAAAGCATATGTATGTAGGCATGGTAAATTTAAGCCACCAAGAGACCGAGGTTGGCGTAATTTAAACAGCGAGAATCTAGGGCATTTGCCCGCCCAGATAAATTTAGACAGTGCCTTATCCAGTTGAGTGAATATGCTTTTGGGTGGGATCAGCGGAAGCATCTGAAGTACATATAAGAAACGCGGGAAACTGATCATTTTATACAGATGGCTTCTGCCTGTGTATGTGAGGGGAAGGTGGGCCCATCTTGCAAAGTCTGCATATGTCCTAGTAAATAATGGGGAGAAGTTAAGGGAATATAGTTTGGAAGGGTGATTAGGGAATACAATACCTAAATAAGTAATACAGTTGTTTGTAGCCCAATGAAATGGGAATGTGTCGCCCCATCCCGTTTTAGCCGAGGGGAAGAAGACCAAGGCCTCCGTTTTAGAATGATTGATTTTAAAGCCAGACACTAGTTCAAATGAGTCTAAAATGTCAAGTAAATGTGGTATGGCCACTTGGGGATTGCTGAAGTAAAGTAAAATATCGTCAGCAAATGCCGAGAATTTAAGTTCTTGATCAGCTAATTTTATACCTTGCCATCTATCCTCCTTTAAAAAGTGGTGAAGAAGAGGGTCTAAGGCCAGGTTAAATAAAAGGGGAGATAGAGGGCAGCCCTGACTGGTGCCCCGATGTAGGGAGAAGAGTCTGGAGTTGTGGCCATTAATCGTTAAGAAGGCTTGTGGAATTTCATAAAGGGTACGAAACACCTGGCGAAAGTCAAGGCCAAAGTTCTGAAGTCTAATTATTCTGTCTATATGAGTCTAGGAGACTCGATCAAAGGCCTTGTCTGCATCACAACTCAGGACTATGTTTCCCGTCTCCAGTGAGCCATGAGTTTTAATCATGGCCGCTAAAATATTGGCCCTCATTCCGAGTTGTTCGCTCGCAAGCTGCTTTTAGCAGCTTTGCACACGCTAAGCCGCCGCCTACTGGGAGTGGATCTTAGCTTATCAAAATTGCGAACGAAAGATTTGCAATATTGCGAAAAGACTTCTCTGTGCAGTTTCTGAGTAGCTCGAGACTTACTCTGCCAGTGCGATCAGTTCAGTGCTTGTCGTTCCTGGTTTGACGTCACAAACACACCCAGCGTTCTCCCAGACACTTCTCCGTTTCTCCAGCCACTCCCGCGTTTTTCCCAGAAACGGTAGCGTTTTTTCACACACTCCCATAAAACGGCCAGTTTCCGCCCAGAAACACCCACTTCCTGTCAATCACATTACGATCACCAGAACGAAGAAAAAACCTTGTAATGCCGTGAGTAAAATACCTAACAGCATAGCAAATTTACTTGGCGCAGTCGCACTGCGGACATTGCGCATGCGCATTAGCGACTAATCGCTCCATTGCGAGAAAAAAATAACGAGCGAACAACTCGGAATGACCCCCATTGAGCGGACATTATGTACTGAGTGCCTATTGCGTAAGAATCCTGTCTGAGCAGGATGTAGCAGTTTGAGTAGAACCAACTAGAGACGGGAAGCAAGAATCTTCGTGAATTTTTTAAAATCTTGGTTCAATAATGATATTGGCCGGTAGGACGAGACTAAAGTGTGATCTTTATTAGGTTTAGGGAGAACTATGACTCGAGCCATATTAAAGTCAGTTGGGGCTGGGTGGCCCGTCAAGATTGAATTATACAATGTTCTAAGATGGTCACTTACATGTGGGAGAAGCAGTTTATAATAGGCCGCCGATAGTCCGTCAGGACCCCGGGGACTTCCCATTGGTTAGGGATTTAATGGCCGATTCTAATTCCGCTTCAGTGATGGGAGTAGTGAGGAAGTCTTTGTCATCCTCAGAGAGGGTGGGAAGGTCAGCGTGCGTCAAAAAATCTATACCAGCTGCAGGTTGGTCAGGGGGTGCGGTGTATAAAGTCTCAAAGAATGTCAGAAAAGTGTCACTAACTGCTTCCTGTTTCAATGAGGGTGAGGTGTGAGTGTCTCGAATTGAGGAGATGTGTTTAGGGGTTGTATGGGCTTTCACCACATTTGCTAATAGTTTTCCGGGGCGGTTACCCCAACGAAAATATTTGTTGGACTGAAAGGAAAGAAACAACTTAGCCTGCTCAGCGCAAAGGGTATCATGGACTAATTTGGCGTCTTTATATAGTATTCTATTAGATTTGGACGGGTCAGTCAATAGTCGAGAATAAACAAAAGCAACCTGGAGGTAAGCCTTGGCCATCCTCTCCCGGAGTTGCTTCTTCCTGGCGGCAACATATGAGACTATCTGTCCTCTAAGAACAGGTTTAGAAGCCTGCCAAAAAAGGTTTATGTAATTAATGTGCGTTGCATTATCGTGTGCGTAGTTGACATAGGATTGTGTTAAGTAGAGTTTAAAGTCCTCAGAATGGGCTAAGTGTTCTGGGAACCGCCAGACATGTGAGTATGAGCGGGGTGTGGCCAAAGAGGTTGACAGGGTGATGGGAGCATGGTCTGATAGAAGAATATTAGCTATGGTGGAGTCCTCTACTCTATGAATCAAAGAGGTAGATATCAGCCAGTAGTCCAACCTAGAGAATATTTTATGTGGGTGTGAAAAGAAAGAGTATTCCCTAGAGTCAGGATGAAGAAATCTCCAGGGGTCCAGGAGCTGTAGGGAGTCTAGCATTAGGGACAATGGTGGTGGAGTGGATCTGCTCAAACTTAACTGCCTGGGACCACCGGATACATCTAAAGCAACATTGAGATCCCCCCCTAGAATCAAGAAGCCCTCCACCCAGCCCTGTAAGTTAACAAAGATGTCTGAGAAAAAGGAAGCATTTGGCCCTGTGGGGGCGTAAATACACGCCAGAGTGAGCCGTTCCCCCTCGACATCTACCTTCAGAAACAAAAACCAACCCTCTGGGTCTATCCATTCATCCCTGATCTCATAATGCAACGATTTACGAAAAAGAAGTAGTACTTCCCTTGCCTTGGTAGCATAGGAGGCACTTCTGAAATCACCAACCCAGGTGTCTCTGAGTCTATTAGGATCAGTGAGACGCCAGTGCATCTCTTGTAGAAATACCACATCGGGATGGAATTTTTTGAGGTGGTTCAAAACTTTTTTCCTCTTGATTGGTGTGTTCAAGCCCTCTACGTTCAATGAGACTAACTTAAGAGACGTTTTTGAGCCATCAATGGAGGTCTCAGCATCTCCAGGGTCCGGCATTATCCAATACCCAGTCTAATGGAACGCAGAAGGAGAAGCCACAATTGAAAGTCCAATCTCCCGTCCCAGCAAGCAGGGGAAGGACAAAAGGAGTATGCTAGGGAGACACGTGGAGTCACAATGAACATATAACACGATAACGTAATACATGTAGAAAACATTAGCCAGTATAACTTAGGCCACCAGTCAAAACATTTTTTTAATTTTTGAACCCAGTTGTAATAACCATCCATATGTAACAGAAACCTTAGTTTGAATAGAAAAAGGGAAAGAAAAAAGGGATGACAGAGAAAATGGAAGAAGAGCCTCCCGCCGTCCCTGCAACCATAATGGGTGGGAAAGATTTCCATGCAACAGTGGCTGTAAGAGCCAAATGTAAATAATCAACAGTATGCTATCCATCAGGAAAGAAAAAGGAGATGAAGTAAGATAAAGAAGAAGAAGTACTTAGTTCTAGAAAAGTCAATCAGCATCGTCCATTCGAGAATCAGACTGTGACGTGGATAGAGACTTGAGAAAGTTTCGAGCAGATTCTGGGGTATCGAAGTAGTGTGGTTTGCCGGCATGAAAGATTCTTAATTTTGCAGGATAAAGGAGAGCGAATCTGAGGTTTCTTGAGAAAAGATCTTTACATACAGGGGAGAATTCTCTTCGTTGAGTCGAAACTTGGAAAGAGAAGTCCTGAAAAAGAAGAAGTTTGGATTCCTCATAGCGTAGGTCAGAGCTTCTGCGATAGGCCTCCATAATCTTCACCTTGTCAAGATAATTTAGTAATTTAAAAATTACAGGTCTGGGTCGTGATTGAGAGGACTGTGAAGATTGTCTGTCGGGGCTGATGCGGTGGGCTCGTTCAACCAAATAGGAAGTGGGCGAGGGGAGCAGGTCAAGGGTTGTAGGGAGCCAGAGAGTAACCAAGTCTAGTAGATCTTTCTGTCTGACCGATTCTGGAAGGCCAATCTGGCGCAAGTTGTTCCGACGATTGAGAATTTCCAAATCTTCTATTTTATCGCTCATGGCCACTAGAGTGCTGTCGTGTGATTGATGTTGCGACTGGATCGCATGCTAATCATCCTCTAAGGTGGAGATTCGTTCCTCGGCCTCTGCCAAACGTTGAGTGTGTTGGGTCAATTAAGCCGCCGCTGACGTGATGGCCTCCATCAAAGCCGCCAGCTTTGCGTCCAATAGGGGTGAGATGATATCCGAGATTTCTCTGGCCTTTTGTATAGAGGATGGGCTAGCTCGGATGTCAGCAAGTAACATGTCGTCAGCGTCCCTTCTACCAGGGGATGATGGGGTCCCCTGCTGAATAGGGCTATGAACTTTATCTGTGGCTGTCGGTTTATTTTTATTTTGAGAATTCTTATTCGTGCTGAGTGTTTTGGCCACATACTTTTCCATAGCGGGAAATGTGATTCAAGCGCAGCACGGCATGGGAAATGGAAAGTCCGTCACTCGGAGGAAGAAATAGGTGTGGACGTATAGCAAAAGATTATTTGTTTCTCAGGAAGGTAGCTGTCAGGCCACACAGGAGTGAGAGAGGAGGCCAGAGGGGAGAGCACTATGATGGGTGTGCGCAGGAGGGCCGAGGTAGAGTATGTCTCAGCCAGGCTCATAGGCGGCAGGGAGAGGGAGGAGGGGGGAGATGAGTGCCCACCTGTGACAGCTGCAAGATCAGAGCTCAGGCAGCGACCAGCGCGGTACCTGAGAGGCCTTCTTTGTGTAGTGGAGCCGCTTCTCATACAGGCTGACAATGCTAAATTCCTTTATGTATTTACAACCCTTTATGAAGCTAAGAACACTGTACGCTGTTTACTTAAGAAGTACCGTAATGGTACGCTGTTGGCGTAACGATCGCTCGGCCGTAGGCGAGACGCTCAAGCGTCACGTTCGCTCGCGGCCCAGCGATCACAGGACACGTTATTGGTTATGTCTAGGGTAATGATTCGCTATGGCGTAGCTTACGCTCGAGACCACGAGGAGGTCACCAGCGATGCAGACGCTCACAACACTATACCTTTATGTTAAAACCTTATACCAATGAAATACACTGAATACCTTAATGTGAGTACAGGGTGTAAGTGCAACCTTGTGTAACCTGACTAACTACAAAGCTGCTTGAGCGTCACCGACGCTCAAGTGAACACTTAACACTATAGAAAATACACAGATACTGGTTTAGGTTCCAAAGCCTATTAACTGTATTATATCTAATATACTTGTAAAAGGGGATAACAGTACAAATGATACACTACAATATAACAAGGACTTCCTAACCACAGAACTAAACAATAAATACAAAAAGACAATACTACACTGACCTAAATGCAATACAGTACAATACTATAATACTATGAGAGATATAAGAGAAAAGAGGAGAGAGAGAGATAGAGAGAGAGAGAGAAATTGGCTCACAGAAAGACAATGATTACGGAGAGAAACTTACGCACAAAGGGTATGATCGCCTGCGCCTCGATATCCAGCTCCCGGCTATCAGCAGATAACCGTTGATGAGAGAGTGCGCTGGATGTGGTCGGCCTGCCTATTTATGCCCCACACACAATGCAATCTCATAGTCCCTACAATCCCATTGTTCATTGGCCGAAGGAATTCGGCCCTGCATCATAACAAAAAGTCATAAGTTGATTCATATCAGTGGCCCTGGTTATGCAAAATAATGGGTGATGACTAACACATTCCTGTCTTCTGGAGAGCGATTGTTTGGCGAATACAAAACAGAATCCTGTCTGGGTTCTGTTCTATATTCATGATGTCCACTTTCAGTTGAGACAATGACATCTCAGCCCTCATTCTCCTGTATACAAATCCAGCCCCATTTGTAAACACAGGTGTTGGCCCTCCTTATTGAGTCTCAAAAACTCAGTGTAATTAAAGGCTATTGTACTCCGTCTGCGGGAAAGATACTGATTTGGAGTACAATTGATCTTCAATTACTATTCCTGTGTTTACCTTATGCATGTGTAGATATGAGGCCCTCTTAACATGCAAACTATTGTTTGGGGGATCTCTGAGGTCAAAGAGACATTTGAGACCCACTGATGCCTGTCTCCAACTGTTCAGATGCATGACTAAGTAAGGACAAATAATAATAAATAAATGGACATAACTTCTTATGTCCATAACTATTCGCACGAGCGATTAATACGCTCCAAACCAACACCGGAATATTGCTAATTAAATACTCTTCCGATGGGTACCAAACACTGCTGTATGATTCCTGTTAGACCCTTCGTACGATGCAAAGAGGGATTCCTCAGCTCAGGGACATTCTATTTTAACCAAACTTTCAGAATCTATCAAAGGGACCATGATCTATAAACTACATTAATTGTGAACAGTTGTAACGAATGGGTCGCACGCTACGACTACGTAAACTCTACCGTAAATACGCATACCGCGCCTGCGAGTGCACACTATTGCGGGTATGCGCCTCCACGGGAGAGCGCACGCATGCGCAGCACGGACCAGTGTGCGGTGCAAATATGGCAACGTGCATAGAGACATTTTTCTGACTTCGACAGTCCACCCTTTGGCAGTCAATAATAACTGCCACAAAACGTTTAAGGAGAAAAATGTAAGTCAGGGGTTAATTGATTTCCATGGTGGGGTAAGGAAGAAGAGAGGAGTAGGTGTGAAAAGGGTATGACCTAGTGAGAGAGTAGAAGCATGTGTGTATGAGTCCATGTTTGGAGGGTCATGTATCATCGTGCCGTACGTGTGGTAAATCAAGCTTCGAGGTATTGCGAAGTATACATTTGAATTCCTTCTTATCCTGTGGTACAGGTCTGTGGATGGGCTGTCAAACTCTACCGAGCTCATTTCGGCTGTGGTTGTAACAAAATGGGGATGCACATTTTAGTTGATGATACATGAATGGGGGAGGTATGTGGTTGCTGCTATCTGTGCCTGTATTCCCTATCGTCTATGTGTGTCGTTACCTGGGGGTTGTAGAGATGAAGATAAAGAACACTTACGAAAAATGCAATGATATTCTATGTCAGGGAAATGTACATCTGTTGTTGAAGTTGTGTTCGGTATCTGTTGAGAGTCGTCTTCTTTGCGCTGTATTGCTCCTTGGGCATGAGCAAATAGCTTTGTCTGAGCCATCAGATTTACAAAAATGTTGGGCTAGCGTGAGTTTAAAAGTACTAGGGAAACTGGGGATCCATGGCAAAGTTCATCAAGTGTCCATATCATAGGTTGTCAAAACTTCATCTTTGGTGCTTGTCTGTTGTCTTGTCTGTATACCGTCTCGTCAACTTCCTCGTCCAAGGGGTCTTTGTATCTTGGAGAAAAGCAGAAAAACAGGTGAAAGAAACGGACCGTATAATCGCATTTTCATCACATTCTGGTTTCTATCATTGGGTCATAAATCAAATCCAGGTTAATTACGGTTTCCTCACTCCTCAAGCTCATCACTCTTGTACTTTGTTTGCACCTCATTAAAGCCTGCCCGCATCTAAATATCAATCCAATCGATATAACGACACCCAAGATACATAGTAGAAACTTTCCAACATCCATTATGACTCCTTGAGCCCAGTCTCCCAAACCGGAGAACCAATTTCGCGGGTTCAACCATGACACCCAACTAGTCAGCTCATTACCTACAGCAGCAAGGGTGAGATTGTGTTTTCGACGAAATTCCCACTTCAATTGGAGAATATCATCCATCTTTTGGTCTATGACCTCTACCGGATCCTCGGTGCTATTTGTGATGTACGTGCAACACTTTATGCCGTACTGTGTTGCCAATGTAACACGATATCCGCCTGTTACTGCTGTAAGATAATTAAGAACCATCCTATGCTGAACTAGTTCTGTTTTATAAGCTTGAAGTTCTCTTCCAGTGTATCTAAACGTGTCATCATACATTTCAGTGATATTATCTAACAAATTGGCGAGTGCGGAAATGTATCTATAATTCATCACTCCCCGAGCGGTACGAGTGAAATCTAACGCTACCAGAACCTGAATCCCGGTGGATTCATGGATAAGATCAGAGGCCGGATGCTCTAACCTTTCTGACAGTTGTCTTTTAACTCGGTGCTCGTAATGAGTGTGAGTATAAGGAGCTTGGGCACCACGGTGTATGTCCTTCATTTTGTCATGTGTAACAGTCATCACTTCAGGCAATACTTTTCCAATATAACACAATCCTTCAGAGTTTGGGGCAAGCCACTTGTACGCCTTTCTCCCACATATGAAATATGCGTCATCGGGGAGAACATAGGGGACGGAGAAGGACATGACCATGTTACAAACCTTCCAGGTGAAATCTCCTGACCCTAATTCTTCCATCTGCTTAATGCACGTATCAGTTTGTATGATATGTGCACAGTATCCTGGTGATACCTCTCCAACTCTAGTAATCCTATTTCCTAAGGTATATCGATACCGGAAAGATTTTCCTCTACTGGCTATGTGGCGTACCAGCTCTGTATCTGTAGGCATTCTATCTGCTCTGTGTGAAAAGGTCATGGTAAGGTTGCTCCATGACACTTCCCAATTTCCCGGCTTACGGGGATTGGAGATATTAAAACATATGAGGGACCTATCCACATGGTATTGGTGGAGCTTCAAACTAGGAGGGCTGGAGATGTTAAACCTCCGGTCCACCGGTCTCCCACCACTTAGCTCAAGTACCTCCCCTAACGTTAAAGGAAATGGTACTAGCCCTGATTTGCTATGCCCTTGAGGTACTTGAGAACATACCCAAAAATCTGTCTCATTTAACACGCTACCCACTAAGGAGTGATAGTCACTCAATGGATGCCGGTCCCTATGGTTATTAAAACTGGATTGGCATTATTGTTACCGAGCCTACTGATACAGTTTTCTTTTTTTTTTTTTGAGCTAACAATCCTTCAAAGAAAATGTTTACAGATAACATGGTTGTTAGATCGTGCCCGGTACTCGCCTTTGCTTGGTGATTGGGTTGCTATTGGAAATTTACACCTCCGTCTCAGTCATTAGAGCCTTTCTGGATCCTTTCTCGACCTCACTGGTACTCTCACCGAAACAGACTGCTCTGGTCAACATCATGGTTAACGGGAAAATCCATATCGCAGTCTCTTGGGGCAAGTCCATCTTACAGGAGGAGAAAAGACGAAATTTGTAAAGGGGGTATAAGAAAACAGTTTGAGGGGGGGGGGGAGAACTCGTTACGATAATAAGTTCTCTCGTCTTGTTGTTCTTCTTGTTCTGCTGTCCTCTCAAAGGTGCTGTCTCTCAGTCTTCAAAAACGATCATTCTGGTGATGCAATATTCCTTCCTAACCGACGATCTTTCTGTAAGGAGCAAAAATCTGGCATTACCATTGGTCCAACTGAGGGGTGACATACCATCTTTAAACCATGGAAACATGAGTGAGAAGAGAGAGAAAATAAAAAAAATAAAAGAGATAGAGAACAATTCATGTGCATATATACATTACATAACTCGACAATAACCATCAATAAGAAAAGAGAAACAAAGCATTTTTAAACATTGTAAGAAAACATTGTTAGCATTAGAAAAACATTGTCAGACTTATTAGGCTGTCATATCTATGTGTCTAATGGTCTCCCTGAGCAGTCCCTTCCCACCAGCACCTGCATTACTCCACTGTCTGTATCTGGCCAGAAATACATTGTGGCGGAGGTCATGCTGGGGTTTGGTAGACTTCTGCAAGGACCAAGTGGATATGCAATGTGTGAATTCTTACCACTACTAGTCAGAGATGGGGATAGAGAGAGGGAGAGAAAAACATTTTTCACAAATACATTTACAACTTTTCACCTGGTCATTCCTGTGTCTTTCTCTCCGCAATCAACCCCTCTCCTGATGCCACTGTCTCTCCTCTCAAGATAAGAGTCAGAAAAGTCAATAGACTCTTTTTGTAATTCACTTTCCTGTTGCCATAACTGTAAATATTCATAATGTTTATTTTGTCTCTTCGTTGGTTCGATGAGACTTATCCTCCTCCTTAAATTTTGTAACACTACTGGACTGAAGCTACCTATTCTTGGGAATTTGTCCCTGTCTTGTACAGTCATTCTCTCCCATTCATCACATAAAATTTCTGTGTGACTTCCGTATTTTTCACACATGATGTACCTTGCCGACCCAATTGATCGGTTCTCTGAATCAACCCGAACCGAGGTTGATCGCCCCCTACCTGAACAACTGGCCCCCATAATCTGCAGGCGTTGCTTATTCCTCCTTGAATATCAAGGCTTTCAGCGAACCCTTACAAACAAACCAAGAAGTCCTGGGCAGGCCGGCGGTGGCGGTTTACCAAGTACCCCACTTACTTCTCGCCCACGTTGGCCTGTGCTGCAATCACTGTATCCAGAGCTGCGGTACCCAACCCAGGGCCCCTGTGAACCTTTATTTACTGGGGCGCGTTCCCCAGCAAGTATCGGTTGTTGGATAGTTCCTGAGTGACCAGCGAACTTCCCTTCCAAAAATAAAAAAATTACACAAATCACGTCAGAATGTACAAATAGCGTTTGTGACCACTTTACTCTAATGGTATTAGGTCAGATTACTAACTACTGCACACAATTACGTGTGGTCCAATCGTTCAGTACACAAGCACTACTTGTTATGTACTGAGAGATCAATGGAATCGATGTTTCCGGCCGCGATTCCTTCAGCAAGAGCTTATGGCCTATATGGGTTCTGCACCAACACCCCAGGCGTTGTGCCACTGGACTTTTATAGCGGACCTCTTTGTCTATTTTACCTGTTACCTTATGACCTCCTGGTCTGTTACCTTATGACCTCCTGGTCTGTTACCTTATGGTCCGCTATACTCTAATGCTCAAATATTATTTAACCAGGGATGCCTCCCTAGCCACCGTATATGTCACTTACACGTATGTCCCTTGACGAGTACCCGGCTTTCCTTTTGGTTCCACCTTACAGTTATATAAACTTTTGTATACAAAACACACTCACTCAACACATGTACACTTTTGTTTCTATATCTATTTCTGCGCAGAAATTTGTCTTTAGCCCAACAGTGTTACCAATTAGGAGCAGGATCTGTTAAACTAAATTTCAGATTCTCCAAAAATAGACTTGCGTTATTTTCCGCGTCGCGTTATCTACCGCTGTGCGTTACTTATCGCCTTTGCGTTACTTCACTTTATCACAACTTGAGCTACGTGGGCGTAACCGGACGCTACGTTGCGTCTGCCTTTGGATTGCGTACGCTAGTCTTTGTTAGCGATACGTGTACGCAATGCAAAGATCCACCGTAACACAATATATTTTTATCAATGTAAATGATCCCTGATCATCTACCGCAATCCACACTGACTGCCTTGTATCTCAGACAAACCGTGTGTTTGTTCTATACTTTAACTATTACCTCTACTATGAAATAACAGCAAATCTCTTTTTAGCACTTTCTATCAACTATAAAATTGGCAAACAGGAATAGTGATATACGAAAATGAAACAGAAATGCAGATATATGCGTGCGTACGCAAGACAAAAGAAAAATAAACAGTTTTAAAAAGACACAAGCGTTTTGTTCTTACTTCCGGTTACCGGGTTCCTTCAGCACTCTTTATCTAAGCGAAGCAGACGCTTATCCCGCCAGCACTATGAGACAATCTCCCACCCTTTGCTGGGGGATAATGTCTGCTGATCTACCTAGTGCAGATGTGAGAAGTATAGGACGAGTTCCCAATTGACAATGCTAAATTCCTTTATGTATTTACAACCCTTTATGAAGCTAAGAACACTGTACGCTGTTTACTTAAGAAGTACCGTAATGGTACGCTGTTGGCGTAACGATCGCTCGGCCGTAGGCGAGACGCTCAAGCGTCACGTTCGCTCGCGGCCCAGCGATCACAGGACACGTTATTGGTTATGTCTAGGGTAATGATTCGCTATGGCGTAGCTTACGCTCGAGACCACGAGGAGGTCACCAGCGATGCAGACGCTCACAACACTATACCTTTATGTTAAAACCTTATACCAATGAAATACACTGAATACCTTAATGTGAGTACAGGGTGTAAGTGCAACCTTGTGTAACCTGACTAACTACAAAGCTGCTTGAGCGTCACCGACGCTCAAGTGAACACTTAACACTATAGAAAATACACAGATACTGGTTTAGGTTCCAAAGCCTATTAACTGTATTATATCTAATATACTTGTAAAAGGGGATAACAGTACAAATGATACACTACAATATAACAAGGACTTCCTAACCACAGAACTAAACAATAAATACAAAAAGACAATACTACACTGACCTAAATGCAATACAGTACAATACTATAATACTATGAGAGATATAAGAGAAAAGAGGAGAGAGAGAGATAGAGAGAGAGAGAGAAATTGGCTCACAGAAAGACAATGATTACGGAGAGAAACTTACGCACAAAGGGTATGATCGCCTGCGCCTCGATATCCAGCTCCCGGCTATCAGCAGATAACCGTTGATGAGAGAGTGCGCTGGATGTGGTCGGCCTGCCTATTTATGCCCCACACACAATGCAATCTCATAGTCCCTACAATCCCATTGTTCATTGGCCGAAGGAATTCGGCCCTGCATCATAACAAAAAGTCATAAGTTGATTCATATCAGTGGCCCTGGTTATGCAAAATAATGGGTGATGACTAACACATTCCTGTCTTCTGGAGAGCGATTGTTTGGCGAATACAAAACAGAATCCTGTCTGGGTTCTGTTCTATATTCATGATGTCCACTTTCAGTTGAGACAATGACATCTCAGCCCTCATTCTCCTGTATACAAATCCAGCCCCATTTGTAAACACAGGTGTTGGCCCTCCTTATTGAGTCTCAAAAACTCAGTGTAATTAAAGGCTATTGTACTCCGTCTGCGGGAAAGATACTGATTTGGAGTACAATTGATCTTCAATTACTATTCCTGTGTTTACCTTATGCATGTGTAGATATGAGGCCCTCTTAACATGCAAACTATTGTTTGGGGGATCTCTGAGGTCAAAGAGACATTTGAGACCCACTGATGCCTGTCTCCAACTGTTCAGATGCATGACTAAGTAAGGACAAATAATAATAAATAAATGGACATAACTTCTTATGTCCATAACTATTCGCACGAGCGATTAATACGCTCCAAACCAACACCGGAATATTGCTAATTAAATACTCTTCCGATGGGTACCAAACACTGCTGTATGATTCCTGTTAGACCCTTCGTACGATGCAAAGAGGGATTCCTCAGCTCAGGGACATTCTATTTTAACCAAACTTTCAGAATCTATCAAAGGGACCATGATCTATAAACTACATTAATTGTGAACAGTTGTAACGAATGGGTCGCACGCTACGACTACGTAAACTCTACCGTAAATACGCATACCGCGCCTGCGAGTGCACGCTATTGCGGGTATGCGCCTCCACGGGAGAGCGCACGCATGCGCAGCACGGACCAGTGTGCGGTGCAAATATGGCAACGTGCATAGAGACATTTTTCTGACTTCGACAAGGCACAGGCAGGGGTGACAGGTTGCGTGCGTCGCCACTAGCGCCAGTCGGCTGACGGCCCTGGCCGGTGGAGCAGTGCAGAGATGGTTGGAGACCTGCGTACCCTCTATATGGGCAGGGGGCTCTGGACACGCCAGGATTCCAGACAGGGGGTCGCGGCTGCTGCGGCGGCGGGTCTCTGCCGCATGCACCTGATTAGAGGGAGCCGCCGGTCAGGGGTGCGGGATCCGGAGGGCCGTCGGGGAACACAGCGGAGTGCTGTAAACAGCCGGGGTTCCCTCAGGCAGCCTGGACTCGATCCTCCACGAGGTCCAAGATGGCCACCGTCATCTACTGCACACAGCGTGTGCAGACTCCGGTGGGTGAAGCAAGGAGGGGAGCGAGCCGGGACACACACCACTTTGCTCCCTGTTATCTCCGGGCCCCTCGGGTGTAATTGCGGGGTCTCTGGTCCAGGTTAAGCCTCTGGAATGGGCTATAAGGGATGCCTGGAGGGAGAGCTCTCACTGGAAGCAGACGGATCGTTCGGCCCGCCCACCGGAAGTCATTTCTAACATTTTTTAACACAAATAATAAAAACCATATTATTGTGCCTTTACTACAAACTAAACATTAGTTCCTCTAATGGAGAATGTTCAGTGAGAATTAGTCATTAATTATCGCTGTGATCTTTATAATTTTTACATTTCACTTAATTCTTTAGATTTCATTAATTTTATTTTAATATCAAAAGTAATGATTTGTTTTAAAAAAGCTGCTGTTCTAGCTCTATAGCAATTTTTTTTTCCAATTCTCTTATTCTTCTGTAAAATACAGTTGGGCCAATTTTCTCAATAAGGGCACAACTTTTGTCACACAAAGATAAATGAGATCCACGCAATTTAGCCTAGCTACGTTGTATGCAGGGCCGGATTAAGGGCTACATAAGCCCGGAGCTGAAAATGTTCAAAGGCCTATACTGAGAAGGGGAGATGTGACCTGTGCCATGTGGGCACGTACACCCCCTACATTAGACCTCTCTCACTATGAGCCTTATTCAGTATTAGTTGCAGTTTTGCTACTTTAGAAAAACTGCAACTGCTATCACTTGTGTGCTGGAGGCCGCCCAGCACAGGGCAAGGCCACCCAGCATGCTAATTGCGGCCAACTATGCGACTGCAATTCAATTACGATCGCATCGCTGAATAAGGAAAGCCCCCCTGCCTCCGCAGCCTGGCTGTGAAGGTAGTCAGGCTGCCACCATTTTCCACATCACAGCGGCCGTGTGTGATGTCACCTGGCTACCTCGAACCTGGACCCATTTTTACCATCACGCCCCTGCAATGCCACGTCACTGCCCCCAACCGCCCCATGAACGTCTTTGCCTGTCAATCATGCAGAAGCGTTTGCATTAATGCAAACGCATTGGCCGGGCCAAACAAGCGTAGTACAGGACCTGTGCATGCGCACTTGGCCGAAAATCATCCCAATGCGATCGCATCGCTTATGCGATGCAAGCTGAATAGGGTCCTATTTACATCCACATCCCCTCTCCTACAAGCCCTTCACTGGCTTCCCTTCCCTTTCAAAATCCAATTTAAGCTTCTCACACTCACCTACAAAGCCCAACTCTTTTCCATCTTACATCTCTGACCTACCCTCCATTTACATTCCCACCCGTCCTCTTCGCTCTGCTAATGCACACTGACTCTCCTGCCTACTGATTACTTCCTCCCACTCCTACCTCCAAGATTTTTTAGGTGCTGCTCCCTTTCTCTGGAATTCTCTACCTCTCCCCCTCAGACTCTCCACCTCTCTACAAAACTTTAAACGGGCTCTCATGACCCACTTCTTCACCAAACCCAGCCAAATCTCATCCTAACCTTCTGTTCCAGTGGTTCCCAAACTTTTTTGAATCACGGCACCCTAGAGTATCAGAATTTTTTTCATGGCACTTCTAGGCCAAAAGTTTCTTATTGAGAAATTTAGAAAGAGATATTAAATTAAATAAATTGTGTTTATATGTCATCTTTATGGTCAGTTATGTGGTGAGGGGCAAAATTTGCTTCTGTTTGTCATATATTTTATAAATGGCAGCCACCAGCAGTAGTTTTGCCTATTACATTGACCATAAATAATTTGAATTGGTCCTGGACCACCAATCCAAGGCACTCCTGCAAATACCCCGAGGCACCCCTGGGTGCCATGGCACCAAAGTTTGAGAACCACTGTTCTGTTCCACGCTCTCTGTCTACCCCATCTGTGTCACCCCTGTCTGTCTGCCATTCCCCTTTAGAATGTAAGCTCTCACGAGTAGGGCCCTCTTCCCTCATGTGCTTATCCTTTTCTTACTTTAATAATCTTCAACTGCATCAACTCCCAGGTTTTTCTGCCACCTGATACTTATTCCAGTGTCATTTGCTGATTTAGCTATGTTTATTTTGCCCTGTACTTGTTCTATATTGTCTTCAACTGTAAGTCACTGTATTCCTGTCTTGATTATTTGATTATGTACTCTGTAATTGAGCGCTGTATAACCCTTGTGGCGCCATATAAATAAAGATAACAATAAATAATAATAATATACATTAAATTGCATAACTTTGTTTGAAAACTAGAAATACAATTTCAATACTTATGATTTATGGTCGACACTGTGGCGAACTAGGCAGTTGGTCATTAACATGCTGCCATGATGATGGGCCTATTTTTATTTGGAGGCCTGCAGCTATAGCTCCATCCGCCCCATTATTTATCTGGCCCTGGTTGTATGGGCCTGTTTCAGATTTGGAAGTGAGGCTGAAAAATACTTTGTATCTGGAACAAAGTAGCAATGTGAAGGCAGCAAATACATGTATGGGAAAATACTGTACTGGTTGCTTTTGCATGTAGTACACAATTGTTAGAGCTTTACTTTTACACTGCAATTTAGATTTCAATTTGGACACACCTCACCCAAATCTAACTCTCTCTGCACATGTTACATCTACCCCACCAATCCACATCAAGCCCTACTGTATGTCGCTGTGTGTTTCATGTGTACTGACCTGGTTGCTGTGTTCCTGACTACTCTCTATATTGTAAATTGTAAGTTTACCAGACCGGTGAACTGTATTAAGACTATACTTCTACATAACCCATTGATTCTGTATTGCCCACAAATGTACCAGACTTTTGGTTTGTGCTTTGACAAAGCCTATATCAATGTAATAGTGATACCTGTTGTCCATGCTGCTATTGCAGGATCTAAGGCCTTATACAGACTGCAGCGGTAACATTCACAGTTTGATGTCCGGTGAAGTGTGAGCACGCGCAGAGCCACACTGCGCATGCTCACACTGTGCGATCAGGCAGAGGCGGTTGAGGGGGCATGTCAGCGATGTTGCGGCTGCGTTGGGGGGTGCGGTCAGGACAACACAGGCGTGTCCATACCATCTATGGGACGGGCTGCAGCGGCTGTGCAATATCACACGCAGATGCTGCAACCCTAAACGTGGCGGGTAGCCGCCTGCCTTCACAGCTAGGCTGTGTAGGCAGGGAGCTACTTGGCAGGTGCTAAAGCATCGCTGCTGTGCGATGCTTTCACATGGCCGCAGGGGGGGTAGGGCCTGGCATGGAGGGCAGACTATCCCTGTGCTGGGTGTCCCCCCGCATAGCAGAGATTTTTATTGTAGATGTGCATTTTTTCGCACACCTACAAACAGCTCTGAATCACCCCCTTAGTCAAAAGGTTGGCAATCACAATGTTGACAATTATGATAGGCAACATGCTGACAACACATGAAATGTCAATATTGTCTGAACGTGAACATTAGGGTTAGGCTTAGGCTGTGTTGAGAGGTGAGGCACTAGAGGGAGGGATAAGGGGAGGGACTGGGGTTATCTGAGAAATACTTACAAGAATGCTCTGACCTGGAAGTAATGATTGTAAAACCACTGGGACGTGGAAGATACCACTGGACCCACTGCAGCCACCATGAGAAGGTAAGTCATTGTTGGGCCACCATAATGAAATGTCAACGTTCTAACATGCTGACATTTCATCATGGTCTACATGATGAATGTCAATATGGTCAGCAGCGACATATTCATGATAGTGTCGACAATCTCATGTTGAAACAATGAATGTATACATTATGAATATCACAATTTTTTACCCAACCCTGTTATTACCAACTAACAAATTAAATATAATTCTTCCAAGAACACTTGCTCTGTCTACACTGCTTACATACCTAAACACACCTCTTATCTCCAGTCTTGCCACTGACTATAGAGCGCTAGCCTTTGGGATCCTTCCTGAACATACAGAACTGTACTAAGGTAGCAAATCTACCATGTTAACTTAATACAAACAGTCAAGTTGCTGCTAGTTTGAGAAACACTCCCTCCACACTTTGCCAAAGTGACCCTTTTACCCTTAAAAGCCTTTTCCTATTTCATTTTCTAAATGGGTTCCTTAAGATCCGTATGAAAGTTGCCTCTTGATCATGGTGGTTTATAGGCCTTTTTGAATATATATAGAATTACAATGTATCATTCCACTTCAATAGATCCAGAACTGTTACAATAGGACATGCACTCTTTTTAGACCACTCACTATCTTTTTATTGAGTATTGGTGGTCATTCCGAGTTGATCGCAGCCAGCAACTTTTTGCTGCTGCTGCGATCAACTAGTCCACGCCTATGGGGGAGTGTATTTTAGCTTAGTAGGGCTGCGATCGCTTGTGCAGCCCTGCTAAGCTAAAAAAATTTCAAGCAAAAGAAGACAAGCCCTGGACATACTTACCCTGTGCGACGATCTCTGCGATGCTGGGGCCAGCTTAGACGTCAGACATCCTCCCTCTGTTCTGCTGGACACGCCTGCGTTTTCTTCTCCACTCTCCGAAAACGGTCTCCAACGGTCTGGATCTGCCCAGCCACGCCTTCTTTCTGTCAATCTTCTTGTGGTCGGCTCTGTGACCGCTTTCTTCGTAGGACGCGACGTAACCCGGCGACCCCTGTCACCGGGCAACATCGCGTACGCGCAGTGTTGCCGCTGCACATGCGCATTCCAGACCTGTTCGCACCGCAGCGGCAAACCGCTGCGTTCGAACGGGTCGGAATGACCCACCCATTGCACAAACAAAAAGATAAGTAGCGAAGGAATGATAAAGAAGGATAAAAAAGATAAACAACAGTATATATACATAATATAAACATCAACAATAATACAATAAACAGAATATAGAACTGTTTCTAAATAGACTAATGGCTGTATTGAAACAAAATTACCAGGACAATTAAGATTATTAAACTTTAAAGCTTTTTTTCATGTTAAGGGCAAGTAATTTGGAAGGGGAATGGAAGGAGGATATCAGCATCCTCTTTATCATGCTAAACATTTCATTAAGGGGAACAATGAATAGGATAAATAGGGGAGGGGACCCCTACTGTATCCATTTCAAAATGGTAATGAACTTTGGCTACAATCTTGCACACGAGATGAAGGAGGGGGACTTCCATATATAACATATAATAACTAAGGGCCTAATCCAGAGATGGACACAAATGACTATGCAGCTGTGCCAAAATATTTCAATGTTGCTGTTGCAGGGATTTGTATTGAGACTACTACTGGAGGAGTGTGAGATCTACTGCTTGTGTAGCAAGATGCAGACATCGGACGCACATCGGTTGGTAATTGAGCTTCTGAGTAACTAATGGTTGCACAGCATGGCCATCGTAAGTAAGACGCCATAGTTATTGTAACGGCTCACAAGATAGGAGTCACAGGGGGTCATTCAGGTCTGATAGCTGCTGTGTGTTTTTGCTCAGCGGGCGATCAGGTCGTAACAGTGCATGCGTATGCACTGCAATGTGCACGCACATCAGACAACAACAAAAGGCATCGCTTGTCAGCGGCGGGATGGCGAGAAAAATCCAATCGAACGGGTGTTCGCAAGGTGATTGACAGGAGGAAGCCATTTGTGGGTGGTAACTGACTGTTTACTGGGAGTGTCCGGAAAAATGCAGGCATGTCCAAGCGTTTTGAGGGAGGGTTTCTGACGTCAGCTCCGACCCCGATCAGCCTGATGTGATCACACTGTAAGAGTAAGTCCTGGGCTGCGCAGAGACTGCACAAAGTGGATATTAGCAGCTCTGCGTAGACATAGGATTGCACACTTGCACGGCGATTATGCACTCCCCCTAGGGGAGGCGACTATCTGAACGCAGGACAGCAAAATTAGCAGCCAAGCGATCATATCTGAATGACCCTCACAAGCTGTAACATGCCCCCAAAATGGTTGTGACACACCTGCATTTGAGTCTCCACTCACCTATCACCTCCCACAAATGCTTCCATGACTGTCAATTACTTTGTCAATAAATTATCACTACGACCAGCATGTTGTAGTGGCAAAAAAAAAATGCTCCACTGCATACATGTAGGGTGCATCCATTGCTGAATCAGGCCCCAAGGCAACTAAAATATAACTTAAAACATACCACTCAGAACAGAAGAAGCATAAATATGAATGTCTGGTCCCACAGTGACTCCAAGAATGGAGGCGACCAGTTGAATACTTCCTGCCTTAAAGAGGAGATAATCTGAAATAGCATACCAATAGCTAAACAATTACGCCTGCAATATTTGGAACACTGAGGTCAAATCACAGTTTTCGAGGGGCAAGATAAAGCCTGTGGAATACAGTAATTTCAGCTACATCTCTGTATGCTTTAGACATTTTGACATGTTATAGACAGGCTGATAAATACATTTCCAATGAGGCATCAAACGTGGTCTGTTGATTCGCACTGCACCTACAACCGAGACTTCAGGGCTGGTTCCAAAGGTGGGAGAAAGGCCAGTACCAAAACGATATGGAACCCCTATGTCCGCACTGAGTAAGTCTGGGCCATAAGAGAGAGAGAAGGGCAGAGAATATGTAGAAGGTTACTCATATTCTATAGCCAATGTCTGACTTGTGGGTATTTAAAGATGTCTGTCTGTAGCAAATTGAACTGGTTATGTAACAAAACTAAAGTGGAGGATGAAAGCTTAGGTAAGAAAATCCACTAATATTCCCCTCTGGGAACAGGATGGAGGGACAAATTAGGGATTAAATTAGCAAATTCCCCAAGAGAGAGGTTACTGGTTGCTAGGATGAGGTCCGCATCAAATTGGACTACCGTAAAATACTGAGCAATGAAAGTTTATCTGCTTACAAAGATTAAGCAGGAGTGCCTCTGTCTTGGTAGAATTTCATTTATTGAAAATGGGTCAAGGGTGCAATACAAAAAAAGAAGGGTATTTCTCATACCAATTAATATAGCTAAAGTCATAATGACAGCAGTTTCTAAACATTGTGCCAAGGGCCCCTATAGAGCTCCATGATAAAATCTAAAATAGCACCACTAAAAAAACTAAAATAGGCAAATCTGTCTGCATAAAATGTCAAAAAAGGTTAAATTGAACAAAGGCTTTCTCGGCATCAAGAGGTAGGAAGACAAACCCTCCTGCAACATCTAAAACACTTGTGGATTATCAGAGGCTTGATGGTACCAAACAAAGCACAATTGATCAGGGTGCACCAAACAAGCAGCAATAAAATTAGAAATTAAAAATTAGACTCCCGGTCTTTCGTGCAACCCAATACGGCTTCTATGGGCTGCAGCCAATGCAGTCCAGAGATATATGCATTGACGATTTTGTATGCAGTGGAGAAATATTTTGCCACTACGCATGCACAGAAGTCGCACTGTGCAATGCATGTGTCGCAATGGTCTTGTGACGGCAGTCGCAGTTGTTAAGCAGAGCTGGCCATAGGCATAGGCAAACTAGGCAATTGCCTAGGGCATTTGATATGCCTGGGGGCATCAGCAGCTTCTGCTGATTAAAATGATATGCAGCATTCCTATATTCTCTATGTAGTATTTCATATGCAGATACAGCCACAGTCTCACACAGTATATAGGCATGCTGCATATCATTTTAATCAGCAGAAGCTGCTTTGTGCATCGTAGCCACATAGCAATGCAAATAAGATGCATTTTCATAAAAAAGGTGCCCAACGTTAGCATTGAGGCAAGATTTATGAGGACACATCTGTATCCAAGCAGAAGCAGAGGTCACAGTGTTAGTGGCAGTGTGAGTGCTGTGTGCATGTGAGTAGGTTGGTTGTGCAGTAGTGTTCGGAATATGTGTAAGGAGCATTATGTTTGTTATGTAAAATGCATTAATAATGTGTAAGGGGCACTATGTGTGTCATTATGTGTATAAGGGCATTAATAATGTGCGGCATATGTGTAAAAGGGTACTACTGTATGTGTGTCATTATGTGTAATGGGGCACTAATAATGTGCAGCAAATGTGTAGGGGGCACTATGTGTGTCATTATGTGTATTAGGGCATTAATAATGTGCGGCATATATTTAAGGGACATTATGTGTAAAAGGGCATTAATAAAGGTTGTCATAATGTGTAAGGTGCATTATGTT
Organism: Pseudophryne corroboree; assembly: GCF_028390025.1. Lineage (NCBI taxonomy): Eukaryota > Metazoa > Chordata > Amphibia > Anura > Myobatrachidae > Pseudophryne > Pseudophryne corroboree. The sequence continues at coordinate 579,841,193 of NC_086444.1, read as the reverse complement.
TATAAGGACATTAATAATGTGTCTCATATGTGTAAGGGGCATTACTCTGTGGCATTATGTGTATAAGGTGCTCTACTATGTGGCGTTGCAGTTAGAAAGGGCACTACTGTGTCGGCTAATGTGAATAAAGATCAATAGGGTGTGGTGTAATGTAATGTGAATAAGGGGCTCTACTGTGAGGAGTTACGTTTATAAGGTAAAGTGATACTACTGTGGGATGTAATATGAATTATGGACACTATCGCATGATCAAATGTGAATAAAGTTGCAGTACTGTGTGGCGTAATTGGAATTGCATTTACTATTGTGTGGCCATGCCCCTTGCCAGCTCAAACATACCCCTTTTTGGGCTGAGTGCCAAATGTGTGAACTGTTCCTATTTAAAATATAGGGGGTACAAACACCAAAATAAGGACTGCTGTGGGTGAGGGGTGATGGTGCTGGGAAAGCGGTGCAAGGTCAGAGGCGGAACCAGCGGTGGTGCTAGGGGGCACCAGCCAAAATCTTGCCTAGGGCATCATATTGGTTAGGGACCATTTGTGGGAGATAACCGGGAAGTGGTGACTCAAACACAATGAGGCAGGCTACTATGATATAGGAACACAAAGGCAGGGCACAAGAACACAGGAACAGACTGGGAACACACTGAGTTCAGCAACTGAGTGACAAGCTCACTAGAGTCAGGAACTAGGGAATATCACTGGCGGGCAGGAATTCACCAGAATCCCTAATGAAACGGAGACAGACAGACAAATCACAGGAGACATCAGGCTGGAGTCAGGTAACAAGGTATTTCAAACAGGTGAGCTGCTGCATGTAGCAACCAGCGTCCTAGTTGCTAGGAGACAGACAGAATACAGACAGGAAAGAGCCGCAGCGGCGACTCATAACAGCATCCCAAAACAAATCCTATTAGATATTTTGCATATCTTCTCACAGCCACTGTGTATAAATTTGCAGCTGTGGTGGCATTAGTGTACATCTCTGTATCTTTGTCTGGCTATCATTGAACAATTTACAACCATGCACTCCTAAAAAAAAAAAAAAGAAATCCCAGGATATATATTGAAACAAAGATGAGATTATAGTGGCCTATAGGACATTATAATGGTCATGAAAATTAGCATGTATAGGTATAGATATTAAATGGTTATTTTGGTTCAGTGGAAATGTTGTAGTGGTTAACATTACTGCTTTGCATTCCTGAGATCAATTACTGATCAAGGCACTTTATGCAGAGTTTTTGTGTGGGTGTGCTCCAGTTTCCTTCCACACGCCCAAAACATACTGGTAAGTTAATTAGATTCTGACAATGGGGTCATTCCGAGTTGATCACTCGCTAGCAACTTTTTGCAGCGCTGCGATCAGATAGTCGCCACCTATGGGGGAGTGTATTTTCGCTTTGCAAGTGTGCGAACGCTTTTGCAGCCGACGGCACAAAAAGGTTTTTTGTAGTTTCTGAGTAGCTCTGACTTACTCAGCCGCTGCGATCACTTCAGTCTTTTTGGTCCCGGAATTGACATCAGACACCCGCCCTACAAACGTTTGGACATGCCTGCGTTTTTCCAAACACTCCCAGAAAACGGTCAGTTGACACCCACAAACTCCCTCTTTCTGTCAATCACCTTGCGATCAGCTGTGCAAATGGATTCTTCATTAAATCCATTGCCCAGCACCGATCCTCTTTGTACCCATACAACGCGCCTGCGCATTGCGGTGCATACGCATGCGCATTTTTGCTGAGATTTAACCTGATTGCAGCACTGCAAAAAGTTGCTAGCGCGCGATCAACTCGGAATGACCCCCAATAAGTGAAGCCTAGAGTATATGTTATCCATGTGATTGGAAATATAGATTGGAACCTCCACTGATGTTAGTCCTTGTCCATTTACTGTATATGCATGGATGTAGCCCAGGGAAAAACTTTGTAGAGACATCTAAAACAAAGTCACAGACCATAAAGTCATAGGCCCAATATGTGCATTGCTTTTAACTCAATAAATACCTGGACAGGAATTCATTCATTTACTTCTAAATATTCTAAAACAGTTTGCATAAGCATACCAAATATGTGTGATTTTTATATTCAATTTGTGAAATGTCTTTGGGCCTCAGTCTACATAATAAGGTTTTAATATCAGTAATTAGGGCATAACTTTAAGAATATTACCTTACTCTTTGGATTATGCTGAAACTTTTTTAATTACTTTTAATTGGATTGAAAAATACTAGGAGCTGTTTTCCAGTTTAATTATAATTAAAGTGAAATACAATGTCTAAATATATTATTTGTTACTATTGTTATATTTTGGGTACATTAGTGACTTGTTGAACTGATGAAACAATGCATTTTCTGTAATGAGCTGAATAATGAACTCAAGCAAAAACTTGAAATATTTAAAAATAAACACACGTTATTTAAACACAGATCATGTTAAACCAAACTATTAGTTACCCACAGGGGTGCCAACAGCTGTGCCAGGCCCAGGTAATGGAATGGGGTGTGGCCAATGCAGGGAGGTGTGGTCAGCCTCCCTTCTTTTTAAATATTATTTTTTTTAAATTATTTAATGCATGGCAGCACATGCTGGACAAGGCATTTACCGGCTTAGGGATGGAGGGTGGCGAGGCCAGATGCAATTGATCAGCACCCACACATCAGCATGTGTGCTGGGCTGGGGAGAGATGCTGCTGCCGTAGCAGTCACTCCTATCTCTCCCCTCCCTAAGTTGCCACTACCTACAACAGGAAAGGGGGGGGGGGCAGTGCGGGACCATCCAACAGGTCCCGGTAAAGTGTACCTGCTCCCCCCCCTCTTAGCGCCACTAGTTGACCATCAGTTCACAAAGTAGCAGCTATAAGCATACAGATGTACCCATGCTCATCTTTGTTACGATGCGGCATGCTGCAACACAGCCTAGTTCATGGCATGCCGGGCTGCAACTATTCGCAGTTGGCAGTGGCTCCTTTAATTCTTAATGGAATTAATGGAGCGATTGCCAGCTGCAATTAGTCACAGAATGGTGCACCATGCAGCTTACCACATCCCAGCAAGAGTAACATGACTACATCTGTATCTGAAATGGATCAGGCCAAATAAAAATAATAATAATTATTATTATTATTATTATTATTATTATTAAAATTGTTTAAAATAATTAGGCAGCAATAGATTGTTTCAATTCTCACCTTGGTGGTCATTGACTTTCCCTGATAAATGACATACCTACTCTGGAGCAGTGTAAATTATTGTGATATGCACTTACCCGACACACCAATTAATCTGCTTTGGGACTGATACATATGGAAAATATAAACAAGTTCATTTAGAGCTCAAGAATGTTTCTCTCTGGCACATATAGAGAATAAAAGTCCAGTTCAGCAATTAAATAATGGAATGATGGTGTGGCAGAGAAATGCAGGAGGCAGGAGGTGACACTAGTGGCACAAGCCTGGGTGAACCTCTGTTGTATGATAATGACATTGGTTATAGTGCTACACAAACAGGCATCTCCAGTCCATGTGACATGAATAGTGACTACGGACTGAAAACACTGTATACCCAGGGAGGATACATTTCTTCAAAGGTTAGCTGTAGCAAGAAACCTTCGGCGTGCACACACAGTACCACTAAGAAATTTAGGGGTCTATTTACTAAGGCTTGGATGGAGATAAAGTCGCTGGAGATAAAGTACCAGCCAATCAGCTCCTAACTGCCATGCCACAGGCTGTGTTTGAAAAATGAGCTGATTGGCTGATACTTTATCAGTATCCACTTTATCTCCATCCAAGGCTTAGTAAATAGACCTCTTAGTCTTCTTGCACCACTGCTAACAATTCAGTCAAGCGCTGAGGGAATATCTATAGCTCTGTTGTAGGAAGCAGTTGGTACACAGGTGCTCAGCCGCTCAAATAGGAGACCATACACGGACAAATGAATCAGTATTTCAGCACCTACAGATGCTGGCAGTGGGCATCTCAGTCCTTGCACATTTAAATGCATGGATGTATACCAGGTAAGGGCTAGGAAGTGGCATTTGCATAAAGCTGCAGACGGTCTATTGCCAATAGATGCAGCTGCATCTTCATCCACCTTTGATTCAGCCCCTGTGTATACATTTAGGTTTTAGATATCATGATTTGTGTACTTGAAGAACTCGGCAAATGAAATCATGCAGCTACTAAACATGATATTTTTTGTGCAGTTTGGCCTTTAGTAAATCTGTCGGTTTCCAACCCTCACTAAGGGTGGAATGCAGGACACGTCACATTGTGAATATGGTAGCCAATCCACAGGACGCTCAGACGCTGCCCGGCTTCCTCCTTCCGGGTCCCCAGCTCAGCGTGAGAGGTCATGCTGTGCTGTCACACACTGCTGGGAGCCGCCAGAGGATGTTCCCCACCTGCCTGCCCCTGGCATATGGTGAGTTATGTGTGCGGGGCGGGCAAGGCGAGGGGGCGGCCACATAGCTAAAAGCCAATCCCGGGTATCCCGGGAATCCCGGGATTGGCCATTTTTCAATCCCGATACCCGGGATTGAAAAAAATGGCCTGGGATTGGCTTCCCTAATTGTGAATGCAATGCATCTTGTCACTCAGGGCCGGCTCTACCACTAGGCAGCTTTAGCTGGTTGTCTAGAGGCACCATTGAATTCATCTGGCAAAAAAATGGAATTATGTCTCTGTATGCAGCCTCCTCCTTTTACACTGTGCTGGCTGCTGCATTTATAATCCTGACACTCAGCAAAAATTTGAAATTGGCCTCAGTGTTCTATACAATTCCTATCATGCCAGCTAGTTTGTATACAGTATACATATAGGCAGAAAGAATAGTCATCACTCAAGAATTTGAAAGTGGAAGTATATTGTGAATAAAGTCTTTGTTTATAATATACTTTATCACTTAAAAGTCCTTGAGTGTTGTCCCTTTTCTCTGTATATGTATAATGATGCAGTTCACCCCAGCCCACCTAGTGGCCACCTGCATCTCCCCTCTGAGAGATGGTGGTGGTGGTGGTGGTGGTGGTGGTGGTGGTGGGGTTTGCAGGTTAGGGGGTGCTAGGCTGAAACTTTGCCTAGAGTGCTGAGAGACCTTGCACTGGCCCTGTTTCCACTCATTACATGCATAGCAGTGTTTATTAACGCCGCATGTGAGGAGATTTTAAAAAAGGATAGTTCTCCCAGTGGAAACTTCACGGTTTGTGAACAGGGATTCCATCTGAGCATGCTTTGGACAGCACACGTGGGTCTGGGAGGGGGGGGGGGGTGGAGGTGCTGGGAGGGATATGATTTGATCCCTCTCAGGGGGCAATGCAAATAGAAGCCTACACGCTTCTGTTGGGTGCCGGGGGTCGCGTAGCTAGTTAGTACGGGTCTGTAAGCTAATAGGTTTACATTGAGTGAGGTAAAAAATAGGACTAACCCATTTAGGGTCCATTTGTAACAATTGTACTACAACAATATTCTAATACTGTAGGTCTAGGTGTTGTCTGTATTTATATGTTTTCTCACACCTTTAGCCTGACAGTATAATACTAAACTTATAGCAAATGTTTGCATTGATTTTGACTTTTCTAGTTAATACAGCCATATATAGGATGTGCCAGCATTTTATATTACATTAATAACTGTTATGTTTTGTCAAAGTCAGAAAAATGTCTTAATGCACACTGCCATATTTGCACCGCACACTGGTCCGTGCTGCGCGTGCGTACGCTCTCCCGTGGAAGCGCATACTCGCAATAGCGTGCACTCGCACGCGCAGTATGCGCATTTACGGTAGAGTTTATGTAGTCGTAGCGTGCGACTCATTCGTTACAAATGTTCACAATTAATGTAGTTTATAGATCATGGTCCCTTTGATAGATTCTGAAAGTTTGGTTAAAATACAATGTCCCAGAGCTGAGGAATCCCTCTTTATATCGTACTAAGGGTCTAACAGGAATCATACAGCAGTGTTTGGTACCCATCGGAAGAGTATTTAATTAGCAATATTCCGGTGTTGGTTTGGAGCGTATTAATCGCTCGTGCGAATAGTTATGGACATAAGAAGTTTATGTCCATTTCTATTAATTACACATACTCAGGTATTCGGCGGGAAACCCAGTTTCCCACCCACCTGAGCTGTTGGAAATCGTCACAGCCCACCTGTATGAATCACCCTATGACCTTTTGTTATGATACAGGGCCGAATTCCTTCGGCCAATGGACAATGGGATTGTAGGACCAGGAGATTGCATTGTGTGTGGGGCATAAATAGGCAGGCCGACCACATCCAGCTCTCACTCTCTCATCAACGGTTATCTGCTGATAATCGGGAGCTGGATATCGAGGCGCAGGCGATCATACCCTTTGTGCGTAAGTTCTCTCCATAATCATTGTCTTTCTGCGAGCCAATATCTCTCTCTCTCTCTCTCTCTCTATCTCTCTCTCTCCTCTTTTCTCTTAAATACTTCATAGTATTATTGTATTGTATTGCATTTAGGTCAGTGTAGTATTGTCTTTTTGTATTTATTGTTTAGTTCTGTGGTTAGGAAGTCTCTGTTATATTGTAGTGTATCATATGTACTGTTATCCCCTTTTACAAGTATATTAGACATAATACAGTTAATAGGCTTTGGAAACCTAAACCAGTATCAGTGTATTTACTATAGTGTTAAGTGTTCACTTGAGCGTCGGTGACGCTCAAACAGCTTTGTAGGTAGTCAGGTTACACAAGGTTGCATTTACACCCTGTACTCACATTAAGGTATTCTGTGTGTTTCATCGGTATAAGGTTTAATATCAAGGTATAGTGTTGTGAGCGTCTGCACCGCTGGTGACCTCCTCGTGGTCTCTAGCGTATGCTACGTTACAGCGAATCTTTCCCCTAGACATAACCAATAACGTGTCCTGTGATCACTGGGCCGTGAGCGAACGTGACGCTTGAGCGTCTCGCCTACGGCTGAGCGATCATTACGCAAATAGCGTATCATTACGGTATTTCTTAAGTAAACAGCGTACAGTGTTCTTAGCTTCATAAGGGTTGTTTATATGACAAAGGAATTTAGCATTGTCAATTGCGGGCTCGTCCGGTCCTTTTCACATCTGCACTAGGTAGATCAGCAGACATTATCCCTCCAGCAAAGGGTGGGAGGTTGTCTCATAATGCTGGCGGGATAAGCGTCTGCTTCGCTTAGACAAAGAGTGCTGAAGGAACCCGGTAACCGGAAGTAAGAACAAAACGCTTGTGTTTTTTTTTTTTAAACTGTTTATTTTTCTTTTGTCTTGCGTACGCACGCATATATCTGCATTTCTGTTTCATTTTCATATATCACTATTCCTGTTTGCCAAATTTTATAGTTGATAGAAAGGGCTAAAAGGAGATTTGCTGTTATTTAATAAGTAGAGGTAATAGTTAAAGTATAGAACAACACACGGCTTGTCCGAGAGACGAGGCAGCCAGTGTGCAGTGTGGATTGCGGTAGATGATCAGGGATCATCTACATTGATAAAATATATATTGTGTTACGGTGGATCCTTTGCATTGCGTACACGTGTCACTAACAAAGACTAGCGTACGCAATCCGAAAGGCAGGACGCACGCAGCGTACATTACGCAACGTAGCGTCTGGTTACACCCACGTAGCTCAAGTTGTGATAAAGTTGAATTAGCGCAAAAGCGAATTAACGCAAAGGCGATAAGTAACGCACAGCGGTAGATAACGCGAAGCGGTAAATAACGCAAATCTATTTTTGGAAAATCTGAAATTTAGTTTAACAGATCCTGCTCCTAATTGGTAACACTCTTGGCCTGAAGACAATTTCTGCGCAGAAATAGATATAGAAACAAAGTGTACATGTGTTGAGTGAGTGTGTTTTGTATACAAAAGTTTATATAACTTTAAGGTGGAACCAAAAGGAAAGCCGGGTACTCGTCAAGGGACATACGTGTAAGTGACATATACGGTGGCTAGGGAGGCATCTCTGGTTAAAATAATATTTGAGCATTAGAGTATAGCGGACCATAAGGGAACAAGACCAGGAGGTCATAACAAGACCAGGAGGTCATAAGGACCAGGAGGTCATAAGGTAAGGTAAAAGGTCCGCTATAAAAGTCCAGTGGCACAACGCCTGGGGTGTTGGTGCAGAACCCATATAGGCCATACAAGCTCTGGCTGAAGGAATCACAGCCGGAAACATAGATTCCATTGATCTTTCAGTACATGACAAGTAGTGCTCGTGTACTGAACGATTGGACCGCACGTAATTGTGTGCAGTAGTTAGTAATCTGACCTAATACCATTAGAGTAAAGTGGTCACAAACGCTATTTGTACATTCTGACGTGATTTGTGTAATTTTTTATTTTTGGAAGGGAAGTTCGCTGGTCACTCAGGAACTATCTAACAACCCCACCTTTACTGGAAAGAGTAAGTGTCCTGCGGGTATCCCTCATATGTTCCAGTAAACTGAAGGTTCCATAGGGGCCCTGTATCGAGTACGCCAGCACCATATCGGTGTGATCAGGTCGTATTGGTCGAGGTGGGCGAGTGAGTGGGGTACTCGGTAAACCGCCACCGCCGGCCTACTGTGGAGTAATTTGGTTGTCTGTAAAGGCTTGCTGAAAACCTTGATACAGAAAATCCAAGGAGGACTAAGCAACACCTACAGACTATGGGGGCCAGTTGCTCAGGTAGGGGGCGATCAACCCAGGTTCAGGTTGATTCTGTGAACCGACCAGTTGGGTCGGCACGATATGTAATGTGTGAAAAATACGGTAGTCACACAGAGGTTTTATGTGATGAATGGGAGAGAATGACTGTACAAGACAGGGACAAGTTCCCAAGAATAGGTAGCTTCAGTCCAGAGGTGTTACAAAATTTAAGGAGGAGGATATGTCTCGTAAAATCATCAAAGAGACGAATTCAACATCATGATTATTTACAGTTATGGCACCAGGAAGGTGAGATACAGAGAGGTTTGGCTCTGGCGGCAGGATCTGGGGCAGTCAGGAAATTGATTGCCACAGCTCCTCCTCCACCATACATTGCAGGAGAGAAGTTGATTGCGGAGAGAAACGCACTGGGTTGTAAAACACAAACTCTTAGTAACAATGTAAATGTTAATGATGTTAACCAAATAACTCATGCAAGTATTAACCCGTGCAAGTTGTACCCTGTTTTGAACCTTCCCCAGGAGTGTGAACAAGAAGACGATTTGGCAACAATTTCAACGCTCTCTCTAGCGGCCACCATATCAGAAACCATAGTAGGCACAGCACCACCCACGAGATTAGTGAAGGCCCCTAGCGGAGGGATAGGTGAGGTCGTGTCAACGGGTAAGTACGGCACCATGCACTACACTGAAACAATTGTACCACAACAAGCTGTAGAATCTACACAGGAAGAGGCTGTTAGAATTGCTCCTGTAAAGGTGATAGTAGTTCCCAATGGGAAAACAGATGCATCAGGAGTCACACCCGTCAGGAACATTGCCATGTATTGCCCGTTAACTAGAATGGAATTAAGGACCATAGTGTCTGAATTCCCAGACCCCAGAAAGGATTTAGTGGCAAGCCAAAAATATATCAGGGATCTAGGAAACACTTTAGAGCCCAATAATAAGGATTGGCAGATAGTGCTAAGAGCTTGCTTACCGCCCAGTGTCGACTCAGTTAAATTCTTAGCTGACTGTCTATTAGATAAAGATGTACCACTTACAGATGTGTACGATCAGGATAATGTAAAAATGATAAATTTGCAGCTAAAAGAATATTTCCCAGCCGTTGCTAAATGGAATAAACTATTCTCCATTAAACAAAAGGAGTCTGAAACGGCAGCAGAATATTTCCACCGGGCATTATCAGAAATGGCAAAATACACTGGTATAGAAGACATAAAGACCAACCCAAACCATCGAGAAGTAGCAGTATCTGTACTGATGGATGGTTTGAAAGAAACATTAAAGGCTAGGGTACAGACCACACAACCATGTTGGCGAGGTCTGTCAGTGTCCACTTTGAGAGAGGCTGCGGTTGATCACGACAAAAACATCACTAGACACAGGGAGTCGCAAAGTGATAAGTTGATGTCCGTAAGTATACAGGCGCTGACCACAAGGCAGCCTGCGTATGTACCACCGAATCCTGTGGGTAAGGCAAGTGTAATAACATGTTTTTCTTGTAACAGACCGGGACACTTTGCACGAGACTGTAGAGTAAGAAATGTACAAAGATCTTTTCAACCCCCTAGACAACAACACCACACACGACATTGGGAGCAGGGTCCACAGAGGCGGAGTTTTGAGCCACATACAGGGGAAACAAAAAGATATCCCCCGAACAGAGATTGGCATGCCTCTGGTAGTTCCCAGCTAAACCCCGCACAAATAGTTGCTGCCAATGGGATTCAGGGAGGTCAGCATACCCAATAGGGGTGTGGCCATACCTGTAATCTGCAACCAGTTAAATTGATTGCCAGTCTTGGAAGCGAACCAGAGATTGCAATCAATATAGCCGGTAAAACTTTAAACTTTCTTGTAGACACAGGGGCGGCCAAGTCAGTGATCAATTCGACAGTGGGCATGAGAACCACTGGTAGGACAGTTCCAGCCATAGGAGTAACAGGAGTAGTCCAGCACTACCCTGTTAGCAAACCAGCCGAGATTACAATAGGGCCTTTGCATACCAAGCATTCCTTTTTGCTGGCTGCATCGGCACCAACCAATCTCCTGGGAAGAGACTTACTATGTAAAATGGGTTGCGTCATTTATTGTACTCCTGAAGGTGTATTCTTGGACATCCCTGAGAACCACGCTCAGGAAGTACGAGACATGTTAGACTCCCCATCAAAATTAATGTCACACACCGTTATAACAAATAGGAACCCATCCCAGGTAGAAGAGATGACATCTCAGATACCAGAGTCACTTTGGACAAAAGATGGACAGGACACTGGATTAATGGCAAATGTAGCTCCAGTAGTAGTACAAGTAAAAGATGGTAGGATAGCTCCAAAAATCCCACAGTATCCTCTGAAGCCAGAGGTGGAGTTAGGAGTTTTCCCGGTAATAGAGCCCTTGCTACAACAGGGCATTCTAGTAAGAACGTCCAGCACAGCAAATAGTCCCATCTTCCCTGTTAAAAAGAGTGGGGGGAGGGGTTACAGGCTAGTGCAGGATCTAAGGGGGATTAACAAAATAGTCGAGAGTCAGTTCCCCGTAGTGCCTAATCCAGCTGTCATCCTAATGCAAATTCCTCCCACTGCCAAATTTTTCACTGTTATTGACCTCTGCTCCGCTTTCTTTTCGGTACCTCTACACCCTGACAGCCAATATTTGTTTGCATTCACATACAGAGGAGTCCAATACACGTGGACTCGATTACCCCAAGGTTTCATAGATAGTCCAAGTATATTTTCTCAGGCTTTGCATGATTGTTTACAGTCTTTTCAACCAGAGAGTGGATCAGTATTGATACAGTATGTGGATGATTTACTGCTGTGTTCAGATTCACTGGAAGCCTCCCTGAAGGATACGAAACAGCTCCTGTTTCATCTTTCAGACACAGGTCACAAAGTTTCCAAAGACAAGTTGCAATTATGCCAGACTAAGGTAAAATATTTGGGACACTGTCTAACACAAGGACTGAGACACCTGACCGCTGATAGAATCCAAGCCATTAGAGACATGACACTGCCACAAACCCAGCAACAGATAAGGACGTTTTTAGGAATGTGTGGGTATTGCCGTAATTGGATCCCAGGGTTTTCCATATTGGCACTACCTTTGCAGGAAATGGTCTCCTCAAACAAACCCGATCGGATTTTGCATACAGACGAATCTGAAACAGCATTTGAGAGACTCAAACAGTGTCTAACGCAGGCACCAGCACTAGGTATGCCAGACTATGGGAAACCCTTTGAACTATACGGAACAGAAAGTGCTGGGTGCGCAGCAGGTGTACTAACACAAAAACACGGTGACGCCAGCAGGCCAGTTGCATACTACAGCGCTCAGCTAGATACGGTAGCGCGGTCCCTCCCCACATGCTTGCGTAGCGTTGCAGCGATAGCATTGCTAGTGACGAAAAGCGAAGATGTCGTGCTAGGCCACAACCTCACAATCCATACACCACATGCGGTATCGGCCTTATTAAATTCTGCCCAAACCAGACATGTCTCATCAGCAAGGTTTACGAGATGGGAATTGGCATTAATGGCCCCAGTAAACATCACCATAAGGAGATGCAGCGCATTAAACCCTGCAACATTTCTCCCAGGTGTGCCTGGACAGGCACAAAGGGTGGGAGGTGAGAGTGATGGGGAAGGAGGATTTAATGCAAAGGAAGATACACATGATTGTATGGAATATTTGACCCAAAATTTTTCCGCAAGGCCTGACATCAGTGACAATCCACTAGAAGATGCAGAACTCACGTTCTACACGGACGGTAGTTGTCACAGACAGTCAGACTCGGGAGACTTGTGTACTGGATACGCAGTCGTAGATGACCAAGACACCATAGAAGCGGAACCGCTAGGCCCACCTCACTCAGCCCAGGTTGCTGAACTGGTCGCCCTAACCAGAGCATGTGAATTGGCTAAGGGTAAGTCTGCCAATATCTACACCGATTCTAGATACGCGTTCGGGGTAGTCCATGATTTCGGAGCCCTATGGCGGCTCAGAAACTTCATGACGGCAGCTGGCACACCGATAGCGCATGCAGCTCATATAAAAAGGCTTCTAACAGCGATACAGGAACCCGACAGAGTGGCTGTTATCAAATGTAAAGCACATACATATAGCCAAGACCCAGTATCCCTTGGTAACAGCCGAGCAGACGAAGCTGCAAAGCTTGCAGCTGCTACCCCCATACGGACAGACACCACACAACTGATGGTATTTAATACCATCAACACACAAAAGTTGTGTGAAATGCAGAATTTGTGTTCCACTCAGGAGAGAGCAGTCTGGAAGGCAAAGGGATATGGCCAGGAGTCCTCAGGGCTCTGGACGGATGGACATGGTAAACCAGTGGCCCCCAGGGCATACCTTCCGTGTCTGGCTGAAGCAGCTCACGGGCTGACTCATCTAGGCAAGGAGGGGATGTGCAAATTGGTAAGAGCATACTGGTGCGCCCCAGGATTCTCCTCTCATGCGGGTAAAAGAGCAATGTCATGCCTTGCCTGTCTGAGAAAGAATATTGGAAAAGCAATACCTACAGAACCATCCCATATCCCACCTGCCGGCGGCCCTTTCCAAGTAATACAAATTGACTTCATTCAATTACCCCCATGTAGAAATTTGAAATATGTACTTGTTTGTATAGATGTTTTCTCGAATTGGGTCGAGGCTTTTCCAGCAGCTACAAATACCGCTATGTTTACAGCTAAGAAAATTGTGCAGGAATTTGTATGTAGATATGGTATCCCTAGAATCATTGAAAGTGATAGGGGTACCCATTTTACAGGTGATGTCTTTCAAGGAATGTGTAAGTTGATGGGAATTGATAGTAAGCTGCACACTCCGTACCGTCCACAGGCGAGTGCGAAGGTCGAAAGAGTGAACAGCACTATTAAAAATAAATTGAGTAAAGTAATGGCAGAGACAGGATTGACGTGGCCAGAAGCTTTACCCATTGTTTTGTATAGCATCAGAACCACTCCCAGGTCCCCTCTTAATCTGTCTCCTTTTGAAATTCTGTTTGGTCGACAACCGCATGTCATGATTAACCCTCAGGATGATTTGAAATGTAACAATGAAGTAACTGTAAAATACTTGATTAACATGAGTAAGCAGTTGAGGAATCAAAATGATAATCTGAAGTTGGTGATTCCTGATTTACCAGATAGTAATTGTCATGACATTGAACCTGGGGATTATGTAATGATACGAAATTTTCTACGCTCAGGTTGTCTTATTGATAGATGGGAAGGACCATACCAGGTCTTATTGACTAGCACCACAGCATTGAAGGTTGCTGAGAGAGAGACTTGGGTCCATTCGTCCCACTGCAAGAAGGTTGCTGATCCAGAGAAGTCCCGTGATAAGGAACAGACGGTAGAGGTTGTATCACTGGAGTGTCTGTTCCAGGAGGACTGAGGCGGCACCTGAGCCTTGAAGACCGGAAGCAGTTGTCGACTCCCCTCTCCCTTTTATTGTTTTTCTCCACTTCCCATCCCCTCTCCCTTAAAATTTCTGTTTCCCCCTTCTCATTCTTCTCTATTTTCTCCTCAAAGATGGACTTGCCCCAAGAGACTGTGATCCGGATTTTGATGTTAACCATGATGTTGACCAGAGCAGTCTGTTCCGGCGAGAGTACCATAGAGGTCGAGAGAGGTTCTGGAATGGGTTTCGATTATGATGATGGAGGCGTAGTTTTCCAAGATCAACCAAACCAACGAGTAAAGGCGAGTATCAGAAAACGATCCGATAGAAGAAATTGTGATGGATTGTTAGCTGAGGAAAATTGTATCTGTAGGCTATGTGATAATCTGGTTGAAGATGGATGCATAAAGAAATGCCAATCTAGTTTTAATATCCATATGGACCGGCATCCATTGAGTGACTATCACTCTCTAGTGGGTAACGTGTTGAACCAAACAGATTGTTGGGTATGCTCTCAAGTACCTCAGGGTCACAGCAAATCAGGGCTAGTACCATTTCCTTTAACGTTAGGGGAGGTACTTGAGCTAAGTGGTGGGAGACCGGTGGACCGGAGGTTTAACATCTCCAGCCCTCCTAGTTTGAAGCTCCACCAATACCATGTGGATAGGTCCCTCTTATGTTTTAACATCTCCAACCCTAGAAAACCGGGAAATTGGGAAGTGTCATGGAGCAACCTTACCATGACCTTTTCACATAGAGCAGATAGAATGCCTACAGATACCGAACTCGTACGCCACATAGCCAGTAGAGGAAAATCATTCCGGTATCGATATACCTTAGGAAATAGGATTACTAAAGTTGGAGAGGTATCACCAGGATACTGTGCACATATCGTACAAACCGATACGTGCATTAAGCAGATGGAAGAATTAGGGTCTGGAGATTTCACCTGGAAGGTTTGTAACATGGTCATGTCCTTCTCCGTCCCTTATGTTCTCCCCGATGATGCATATTTCATATGCGGGAGAAAGGCGTACAAGTGGCTTGCCCCAAACTCTGAAGGATTGTGTTATATTGGAAAAGTATTGCCTGAAGTGATGACTGTTACACATGACAAAATGAAGGACATACACCGTGGTGCCCAAGCTCCTTATACTCACACTCATTACGAGCACCGAGTTAAAAGACAACTGTCAGAAAGGTTAGAGCATCCGGCCTCTGATCTTATCCATGAATCCACCGGGATTCAGGTTCTGGTAGCGTTAGATTTCACTCGCACCGCTCGAGGTGTGATGAATTATAGATACATTTCCGCACTCGCCAATTTGTTAGATAATATCACTGAAATGTATGATGACACGTTTAGATACACTGGAAGAGAACTTCAAGCTTACAAAACAGAACTAGTTCAGCATAGGATGGTTCTTAATTATCTTACAGCAGTAACAGGCGGATATTGTGTTACATTGGCAACACAGTACGGCATAAAGTGTTGCACGTATATCACAAATAGCACCGAGGATCCGGTAGAGGTCATAGACCAAAAGATGGACGATATTCTGCAATTAAAGTGGGAATTTCGTCGAAAACACAATCTCACCCTTGCTGCTGTAGGTAATGAGCTGACTGGTTGGGTGTCATGGTTGAACCCGCGAAATTGGTTCTCCGGTTTAGGAGACTGGGCTCAAGGAGTCATAATGGATGTTGGAAAGTTTCTCCTATGTATTTTGGGTGTCGTTATATCTATTGGATTGATATTTAGATGCGGGCAGGCTTTGATGAGGTGCAAGCAAAGTACGAAAGTGATGAGCTTAAGGAGTGAGGAAACTGTAATTAACCTGGATTTGATTTATGACCCAATGCTAGAAACCATGACGTAATGATGTAATGAGTATACGGTCCGTCTTTCACCCATTTCTATGTTTTCCTCCGAGGTACAAAGACCCACGTAGACGAAGGATTTGATGAGCCAAGGGGCCGACAACGGAAAGATGGAAAGAAGAAGAGCAGACGACCTGATATACAAGATTTTGATGGACAATGCCATGGGTACCCCAGTTTCCCTAGGAACTTTAAAATCACGCTAGCCCAACATTTTTTGTAAATCCATGGACGTTGTTTGCTTTACTCACAATTTATGAGCAAAAGCACAAAGAAGAAGACTCCAATCAACCGACACCAATCAAGACCTCAATCGACGAACGTACATTAACCTGACATAGAATATCATTGCATTTTCCATAAGTGTTCTTTATCTTCATCTCTACAACCCTCAGGTAATGACACACATAGTCGATAGGGAATACAGGCACAGATAGCAGCAACCACATACCCCCCCCAATTCATGTATCATCAACTAAAATGTGCATCCCCATTTTGTTACAACCACAGCCGAAATGAGCTCGGTAGAGTTTGACAGCCCATCCACAGACCTGTACCACAGGATAAGAAGGAATTCAAATGTATACTTCGCAATACCTCGAAGCTTGATTTACCACACGTACGGCACGATGATACATGACCCTCCAAACATGGACTCATACACACATGCTTCTACTTTCTCACTAGGTCATACCCTCTTCACACCTACTCCATTCTTCTTCCTTTCCCCACCATGGAAATCAATTAACCCCTGACTTACATTTTTCTCCTTAAATATTTTGTGGCAGTTATTATTGACTGCCAAAGGGTGGACTGTCAAAGTCAGAAAAATGTCTTAATGCACACTGCCATATTTGCACCGCACACTGGTCCGTGCTGCGCGTGCGTACGCTCTCCCGTGGAAGCGCATACTCGCAATAGCGTGCACTCGCACGCGCAGTATGCGCATTTACGGTAGAGTTTATGTAGTCGTAGCGTGCGACTCATTCGTTACAAATGTTCACAATTAATGTAGTTTATAGATCATGGTCCCTTTGATAGATTCTGAAAGTTTGGTTAAAATACAATGTCCCAGAGCTGAGGAATCCCTCTTTATATCGTACTAAGGGTCTAACAGGAATCATACAGCAGTGTTTGGTACCCATCGGAAGAGTATTTAATTAGCAATATTCCGGTGTTGGTTTGGAGCGTATTAATCGCTCGTGCGAATAGTTATGGACATAAGAAGTTTATGTCCATTTCTATTAATTACACATACTCAGGTATTCGGCGGGAAACCCAGTTTCCCACCCACCTGAGCTGTTGGAAATCGTCACAGCCCACCTGTATGAATCACCCTATGACCTTTTGTTATGATACAGGGCCGAATTCCTTCGGACAATGGACAATGGGATTGTAGGACCAGGAGATTGCATTGTGTGTGGGGCATAAATAGGCAGGCCGACCACATCCAGCTCTCACTCTCTCATCAACGGTTATCTGCTGATAATCGGGAGCTGGATATCGAGGCGCAGGCGATCATACCCTTTGTGCGTAAGTTCTCTCCATAATCATTGTCTTTCTGCGAGCCAATATCTCTCTCTCTCTCTCTCTCTCTATCTCTCTCTCTCCTCTTTTCTCTTAAATACTTCATAGTATTATTGTATTGTATTGCATTTAGGTCAGTGTAGTATTGTCTTTTTGTATTTATTGTTTAGTTCTGTGGTTAGGAAGTCTCTGTTATATTGTAGTGTATCATATGTACTGTTATCCCCTTTTACAAGTATATTAGACATAATACAGTTAATAGGCTTTGGAAACCTAAACCAGTATCAGTGTATTTACTATAGTGTTAAGTGTTCACTTGAGCGTCGGTGACGCTCAAACAGCTTTGTAGGTAGTCAGGTTACACAAGGTTGCATTTACACCCTGTACTCACATTAAGGTATTCTGTGTGTTTCATCGGTATAAGGTTTAATATCAAGGTATAGTGTTGTGAGCGTCTGCACCGCTGGTGACCTCCTCGTGGTCTCTAGCGTATGCTACGTTACAGCGAATCTTTCCCCTAGACATAACCAATAACGTGTCCTGTGATCACTGGGCCGTGAGCGAACGTGACGCTTGAGCGTCTCGCCTACGGCTGAGCGATCATTACGCAAATAGCGTATCATTACGGTATTTCTTAAGTAAACAGCGTACAGTGTTCTTAGCTTCATAAGGGTTGTTTATATGACAAAGGAATTTAGCATTGTCAGTTTGAACGTTCATTCATTAAACTGTGTGATGTTTATAAGAGTGCACCCAAAAAGAGTCTTCTTTCTCTTTTTTTCCGAAAATGTAAAATGGTCAACATACCATACACCAGACGCAGTGGCAAGGAAAGGCTCAAACCTCGTCCTTTCATTGCATGTGGTCGTCCTGTTATTGCTGTTTCATGTGATAAAAGGCCTATTGCGGAATATGTGAAAGCCTTCTTTCATGTTGCCATTCTAAATTGTCCACAACAGACATACAAATAAACAGCTCATACAAAATGCACATGAACACATAGGGCCTAATTCAGAGTTGATTGCAGAAACAAATTTGTTAGCAGTTGGGCAAAACCATGGCCCTCATTCCGAGTTGTTCGCTCGCTAGCTGCTTTTAGCAGCATTGCACACGCTAAGCCGCCGCCCTCTGGGAGTGTATCTTAGCATAGCAGAATTGCGAACGAAAGATTAGCAGATTTGCGAATAGAAAATTCTTAGCAGTTTCTGAGTAGCTCCAGACTTACTCAGCCATTGCGATCAGTTCAGTCAGTTTCGTTCCTGGTTTGACGTCACAAACACACCCAGCGTTCGCCCAGACACTCCCCCGTTTCTTCAGACACTCCCGCGTTTTTCCCTGAAACGCCAGTGTTTTTTCGCACACTCCCATAAAACAGCCAGTTTCCGCCTAGAAACACCCACTTCCTGTCAATCACACTCCGATCACCAGAACGATGAAAAATCCTCGTTATGCCGTGAGTAAAATACCTAACTTTTGAGTAAAATAACTAAGCGCATGCGCTCTGCGAACCTTGCGCATGCGCAGTAAGCGACTAATCGCAATATAGCGAAACTCGGCAACGAGCGAACAACTCGGAATGAGGGCCCATGTGCACTGCAGGCAGGGCCCGTGCTAGGGTGTTCGGCGACCTCCTGCAAACTATAATTTTGCACTCTCCCTCCCTTAACTCATAAAGAGACAGCGCACGCCTAAGGCGTTTTCCGCAAAAAGGGTGTGGCCTCACACAGGGAGGGGTGTGGTCAAACCCCTATCTCGACACCACCTTCCCCCATCTATTTTCCCTCCCCTCTTTACCTTTCTTTTTCCCACTATTTTGGTAGTTACAGGGAGGGTAAGGGCAGTGATGCTGAGTGAGAGTTAGAGGGAGAGTGATGGTGAGGACAATGATGCTGAGGGGGAGTTGAGGGGTGAGGACAGGGATGCTGACGAAAGTTAGAGGGAGCGCGAGGGCAGGAATGCTGACGGGGAGTTAGAAGGAGGGTGACGGCAGTGAGGCTGAGCGGGAGTTACAAGGAGAGAGAGGGTGAGGGAAGTGACGCTGACAGGGAGTTTTAGGGAGTGTGAGGGCAGGGACACTAACAGGGAGTTAGAGGGAGGGTGAGGGCAGGGTCACTGAGGAAACTTATAGAAAGTGTGCTGGAAGGGAGGCTGACCGGGAGTTAGAGGGAGAGTTAGGGTGAGGGCAGGGACATTGACGGAGAGTTAGAGGGAGGGTGAGAGCAGGAATGCTGGTGGGGAGTTAGAGGGAGAGTTAGTGTGAGGGCAGGGACATTGACGGGGAGTTAAAGAGAGGGTGAGGGCAGGGATGCTGATGGGGAATTAGGGGGAGCGTGAGGGCAGGGGCGCTGAGGGGAACTTAGAGGGAGTGTGAGGGCATTGACGCTGAGTGGGAGTTAGAGGGAGGGTGAGGGTGGGAAGCTGATGAAGAGTAAGATGAAGTGTAAGGGCAGGGACGCTGGCAGGGAGTTAGAGGGAACGTGGGGGCGTGTGTATGCAAGACATACTTCTGACATACACCTTCTGAATTTTATTTCAAATTATGTGTATATAAATAAATATATATAATATAAAAAATAAATTAAAAACAAATTAAAATAAACAAATGCTTAGTAAATCTGAGTGTGGGGTTCCTCACAAACTTCATATACAGACTATGTAGAGAGCCCCCTGTCACTTACCAATGATATGCTTAAGCACTGCCTCCTCTCTTCTTCAGGGAGAAGCAGCTGTTTGGTGATTGCACGCCGCAGCTATCTAGCCCTTTGATGTAAAGAGACCACAGCGGAGACGGAGCTCGGGACGGGACTCTGCTAGTGCACTGCAGTCTTCCTGGATTTCACTAGGTGGGCGGCACAGCGGATGTTGATTAATTAAGTTATGGAGAAAGGAGTAATAGGTATATACCCGGACCATTCCTTGATCTCATCTAATCAGAAAGGATGCAGAGAGCTGGGGAGGCGGGCTCCGCTCTTCATGATGCCGGCGCCGCTGCTGGCTGTCACACAGTGTGACAGGCTAAGCAGGCAGCGTCAGATCACATCAGCAAGGTTGCAGAGCGGGGACAGCGCCTCTCCAGCACTGCGCCTCCCTGCTTATACAGACCTTGCTGAGCGGATAGCGCCGGCACTGACTGCAGGTGGGGCAGATATAACATGTGCAGAGAGAGTAGATTTAGGTGGGGTGTGTTCAAACTGAAATCTAAATTGCAGTGTAAAAATAAAGCAGCCAGCATTTACCCTGCACAGAAACAACATAACCCACCCAAATCTAACTCTCTCTGCACATGTTATATCTGTCCCCCTGCAGTGCAAATGGGGGATCATTCCGAGTTGATCGCTCACTGACGATTTTCGCAGCGCAGCGATCAGGCAAATGGCAAAACTGTGCATGCGTATGCACCGCAATGCACAGGCGCGTCGTACGGGTACAAAGAGGCTTGGTGCTGGGCGATGGATTTAGCGAAGATTCCATTCGCACAGCCGAATGCAAGGTGATTGACAGAAAGAGGGTGCCTATGGGTGTCAACTGACCGTTTTCTGGGAGTGTTTGGGAAAACGCAAGCGTGTCCAGGTGTTTGCAGGGCGGGTGTCTGACGTCAATTCCAGCGCCAGAAAGACTGAAGTGATGATCACAAGGGATGAGTCAGTCCAGAGCTACTCAGAAACTGCACAAAATTGTATTTGCTGCGCTTGGCTGTAAAGGTGTTTGCACACTTGCAAAGCAAAAATACACTCCCCCCACACAATCGTGGGCGGTGACTATGCGTTTGTACGGCTGCTAAAAGTAGCTAGTGAGCGATCAACTCGGAATGACCCCCATGGTTTTGCCCAACTGCTAACAAATTTACTGCTAACTTATATCTGAATGCTACAAAGCAGCAATGAAGATTACTTTCACACAATATAATTATAATAATGATATCAATTTACATTAGTACCCAAGACAAATGCGTCCTTATCTAGTAAATTCCATAATTAATGTTGGGGGGGGGGGTTCCACAATGTAACTTTCTCTACAACACATGAATGTTCTGAATTGCTCTCTGAGCTTCTCATGAATGAAAAACAAGATTAAGGATTTCAAGTAGAAATATAAAGAACACAAAGTATTTTCTCTATAAAGCTACAATAAGCACAAAGTTCTGCATAATGGGGGGTTATCAATGCCTGCAGTGCAGAACAGAGGAAAAGCAAATAAGTTTGCATTGATCAAAAAAAACATACTTTTACATCCTTAAATTGAATAAGGTAGTTGGATTCAATATATTTTAGCTTGCATTCCCACCGTCCACATAGTGAAGAAGATGTGAATTAAAACAGTATGCAAGTAATAAATCATATATTGACAAAAAAAAGCAGGAGAAGCAGAAGTCTCAAAAATAATAATGGCAAATGTGCAGTGGCTGGAATATGATTAAGTACCAACATAAAAATGATAAAAGTGAAGGGAATATGTTGCTGGATCACAAAAAAAATCATGTAGCAGTAGTACATGCATCAGCAGGCGTGAGATTATAGTTTAGCACACCAGTATAAGCACATTGAAGTTTTATACAGTTGAAATTTAGTACACAAAGGAAACTAAGACATTGTAAGTCAAAATCATAATTTAAGTGTTGTGATAGATAGATAGATAGATAGATAGATAGATAGATAGATAGATAGATAGATAGATAGATAGATAGATAGATAGATAGATCAATCTCGGGTCATGTGCTGGCTTGGTGGGTATAAAAGGTGTGTGATAGGCATTCTGTACACATAACATTCATTGCTGTCATGGGTAAAAAGGAGCGATTTAACCGAGTTGCAAAAAGGGAGGATTAACGGCTTTCGGGCCAATGGTGCCAGTATTTATGAAACAACGCAGTTTGTGAACTGTTTGCGTGCTGCTGTGAAGGTGTATCGTGAGTGGTCAAATGGCACTATTGCGTATAACCAGCGTGGAAACGTGCCATTGATGTGAGAAGTGAATGTCAGCTATGAAGATGCAGGCAACAGTGGAGCAACTCACTATCAAAATTAACCTGGGGGCTACCAGAAGTATTTGTAAAACAATAGTTCAGCGAACCCTGCTGTGTATGGGGCTCCAAAGCGGTTACTCTGGCTATTAGCTGGTGGTCATTGTAATGTAACTCGAATGTGTATATACCTGTATATAGCTACCTTGTCCATAGAGCAAAAGCGGCAGGTGGAAGGGCCATGTGCTCTAACAGGGCACATGGCTTTGATTGAACATGATATTGCCATGCCTCCCGGATCCCTGAGTCTAGGCAGAGTGCAGTTAGATTGAAGGTAGAGAGTATAGTCCAACTGAGCATAATTGAGGAGTCTACCAGTGAGTGGTGTAGCTTGATTGTGCTGGTAACCCAATGGCAGCTTACAGTTCTGCAACAAATTTAGAGAGTTAAACATTGTGTCTCAGTTTGATGCCTACCTGATGCCATGGGTGGATGAACTGGTGGAAAGTTTGTCTGGCAGCAAATACTTAACCACCCTTGATCTCACAAAGGGCCACTGGCAGATTCCTCTTATGCCTACCAACAAAGAAAAGATAGCTTTCTCTACCCCTGAAGTCCTTTTTCAGTACACGATCATGGTCTGGTTTGCATAGAGCGCCGGCCACTTTCCAAACGGTGATGGACACAGTACTGAAACCCCAAACTGCCAAGATGACATACTGTAGTAATACAGTCACAAGATTGGGGATCTCATCTCCCTAAGGTTGAGGCGGTACTGGACTCATTGAGATCTGCAGGTTTCATGGTTAACCCTGAAAAATGTGCAGTTGAGAACCTTCCTGGGCTTGGTAGGTTAATATAAGCAGTTTATAAGTCATTTTGCAACTAGAGCGGCTCCTTTAAAAGACTTGTTAAAACACGCTGTCTAGATTTACTGAAGTGGACCAGCCTTGCTTAAACAGCATGGGCAGATCTTCATCTGGGCCTTTGTACCTCTCTGGTACAACAGGCACCCGATTTTGTATGCAGATTCTTCCTCTAGACAAGTACATCTGGTGTTGGCTTATATGCAGTCATGTCCCAGAAAAGCAAGGGATAGAGCACCCCATACTGTACTTGAACAGGATATTGTTGCCAAGGGAACATAAATGCACTATGGCAGAGAAGGAGTGCCTGACCATAAAATGGGCCATAAAGGCACTTGTGTACTATGTGCTGGGGAGAGAATGCTCCTTAATAATAGACCATGCCTATTACAAGGGATGCAGATAAACTGGGAGGTGAACGCCAAGATTACCAGGTGGTTGTTGGCACTTTACAGTGGAGCATCTGGGATCTAACACAAAAAATGGCGATGGCCTGTCCCAGACATTTGCGCACTTTGTGAGGTCCATGTAACCTCACTTGTCGGTGCTAGGGGGAGGGATATGTGGAAATAGGAACTATCTGCTACAGTGGTTCCAGGGGTATTTAACTAATAAACTCGGGTACATTATGTATTTGGAGGATAGAAAATGTGTGTCTTTCCTGCAGTGCACCTCTTTCCATGCAGTCTGGTGCAGCTGAAAACATGTCAGTGATCAACCAATACACCTGTGAAGATCTACCATATGTGCACACATGCACAAACATACACACTAGAAAGACTTTGCTATCGACACAAACAATAATATACTGCATATCTGTGTGTATGTAGCAAACAAAAGAGGGGATTTTTTTTCTTATTTATTAATTTAAGCTTGCAGCCCATCATTAAGGTTCCCCAATTCTCTGCAAGTCCCTACACTAGAATATATGCTCAGCACACAATTGCATTGCAGATAAATGTACTGACCTCCCAGATACAGAGGGGAACATCTATACAGGGTTGGCTTGTGCGCCACACCCAAATAGGCCTTTTATAATTTGAAAGCTGCCATGATAGCACTAAGCTATTTTTTTGGGGAAACAAAACAGAAAAGATATATGTCCATGCTCGGATTTACTCATATTGGGGGTAATTCCAAGTTGATCGCAGCAGGATTTTTGTTAGCAATTGGGCAAAACCATGTGCACTGCAGGGGAGACAGATATAACATGTGCAGAGAGAGTTAGATTTGGGTGTGGTGAGTTCAATCTGCAATCTAAATTGCAGTGTAAAAATAAAGCAGCCAGTATTTACCCTGCACAGAAATAAAATAACCCACCCAAATCTAACTCTCTCTGCACATGTTATATCTGCCTCCCCTGCAGTGCACATGGTTTTGCCCAATTGCTATCAAAAATCCTGCTGCGATCAACTTGGAATTACCCCCATTGTACATATGTATACAAAACAGATAGACTTTTGCTATCGGTGCTAACAATAATATACTGCAAATCTGTGTGTATGTAGCACATAAAACAGAGGGAATTTTCTCAGATTTTGTTCATTGCACTAAAGCTTGCAGCAGCCCATCTGTATCTGGGAGGTGAGTACATTTAACCAGTGGCGTAACCCCCAGAAACATTGGAAGCACTGGCTGCCAGGCTCCAGGTGTTAAAGGGGCACCAAGAAAGAAAGACCGAGGGGGCTACTGAACTTGAATAGATCTCTCTGCACTCATTTCATAGTAATTTGCTACTGCTGACTGCTGTCCTTGTTCACAAACCTCCTTTGCAGCCCCCTTGAGCTGAAGAGTCTTGTAATATGGACTATGTGATAACAGATCAAAGTGTTTACTGTCTCTGGTGTATCTATAATGGGTGCAAGGTGTGTGGTGCAAACAGGGTCAGGGGGGCTCACACACCGCACAGCCAGCACCCATTTAATTATATTCACCTCTCCGTCGGCCCTGCACTGGCTGCAGAGTGGCAAATATCACTTGGAAAATGACCGCCATGGATACACAATAGAGATCTTCCTGGGAAAGCAGCGTGGGCATCATGTTTCCGGAACCTCTAGGACTTTTGGGGATTTTACATTCTTCCTGATCAAACAACCACCCCTGATGTTACTAGGACATACTTTGCATGCTAAAAGCATGGGAAGACTAGCCAATATTTAGTAGAGAAGTGCGGCGGGCTCTTTTCGTGTTTTGTGTTTTGGTTTTGGTTCTAATTCCCCGCTCGTGTTTTGATTTGGATTGGTTTTGCCAAAACCACCCTTTCGTGTTTTGGTTTTGGATCTGGATGATATTTGAAAAAAAAACATAAAAACAGCTAAAATCACAGAATTTTGGGTCATTTTGCTCCTATAGTATTATTAACCTCAATAACTTTAATTTCCACTCATTTTCAGTCTATTCTGAACTCCTCACACCTCACAATATTGTTTTTAGGCCAAAAGGTTGCACCGATGTGGCTGTATGGCTAAGCTAAGCTAAGCTAAGCGACTTAGTCATACATCATGGTGTACTTCAACAGTGACATCTTCAATTTGAATATCAGAATCTGGACTGTGGGTGCTACTTCCAGCACTTGCAGACGGCGTGCAAATGGTGGAAGGAGCCACCTCTTCCCGTCCAGTGTTGGGAAGGTCAGGCATCACAACCGCCGAAAAACTTGGACTCTCCTTGGGGATTTGTGATACCGTCTTGGAACGCACAGTTCTTTGCTGTGCTTTTTCCAGCTTAACTCTTATAATTTTTCTAACGGGAGGATGAGGGCTTCCATCGTCATGTGAAACTGGACCACTAGTCACGAACATAGGCTAGGGCCTCAGCCATTGCTAGCCACTCCGTGTCGTAAATGGCATATTGGCATTGGCATTGGCATTACTGAACTTTGGCTTTTTGGATTTTACATGCCCTCTACTATCACATTGGGAATTGTCCTTGGCAGATGACGTTAATGGGATTTCATCGTCTATGTCATGACTAGTGGCTGCAACTTAAGCACTAGGAGGAAGTGGTTCTTGATCTTTCCCTATTTTATCCTCCAAATTTTTGTTCTCCATTATTTTTCTGGAGTTATATAACAATATGCGGTACAGGAGAGCGTACTTCGGGTGTAGTATGGTATGCCGGCGGCTGGGCTCCCGGCGACCAGCACACCGACGCCGGGAGCCCGACCGCCGGCATACCGACAGCGTGGTGAGCGCAAATGAGCCCCTTGCGGGCTCGCTGCGGGCATGGTGGCGCGCTATTTAATTCTCCCTCCAGGGGGGTCGTGGACCCCGACAAGGGAGAATATCTGTCGGTATGCCTGCTGTCGGGATTCCGGCACCGGTATACTATGCGACCGGGATCCCGACAGTCGGCAACCTGAAGACCACCCACGTACTTCTACACAACACAGGGCAAACCCTGTGAAAATGATTTGGATTAAATATTAATAACCCCTTTATTTGGAGTAAATAATATACAGCACAGGACAGCACCACTGAACTTATATGGCAGCACCACTGGACTGAACATATACGGAATTATATGGAATTTATGCCACTGGAATTATACGGCAGGATCACTGGATTTATACGCCAGTACCACTGGAATTATAAGGCAGTATCACTGGAATTATACAGCAGGATCACTGGATTTATACAGCAGTACCGCTGGACATATACAGCAGTACCGCTGGACATATACGGCAGTATCAATGGACATATACGGCAGTATCACTGTACTGGATTTATACGCCAGTAGCACTGGAATTATACGGCTAGATCACTGGATTTATACGCCAGTACCACTGGAATTATACAGCAGGATCAATGGAATTATACGGCAGGATCACTGGAATTATACGGCAGTACCACTGGCCTTATACGGCAGTACCACTGGACTTATACGGCAGTATCACTGGACTGGATTTATATGCCAGTACCACTGGAATAATACAGCAGGATCACTGGAATTATACAGCAGGATCACTGGATTTATACGGCAGGATCACTGCAATTATACAGCAGGATCACTGCAATTATACTGCAGGATCACTGGAATTATACGGCAGGATCATTGGATTTATATGCCAGTACCACTGGAATTATACGGCAGGATCACTGGAATTATTCGTCAGGATCACTGGAATTATACGGAAGTACCACTGGACTTATACGGCAGTACCACTGGACATATGCGGCAGTTTCACTGGACTGGTCTTATACGCCAGTACCACTGGAATCATACGGCAGGATCACTGGAATTATACGTCAGGATTACTGAAATTATATGGCAGGATCACTGGAATTATACAGCAGGATCACTGGAATTACACGGCAGGATCATTGGACTTATACGTCAGTACCACTGGAATTATACGGCAGGATCACTGGAATTATACGGCAGGATCACTGGATTTATACGGCAGTACCGCTGGACATATACGGCAGTACCGCTGGACATATACGGCAGTATCAATGGACATATACAGCAGCACAGGGATATCACTACTGGACTGATGCAGGACAACACAGCACTACTGCAATGGACTGGAATTATACAGCAGCACTGGACATATGGCAGCAGAGGACACCACCACTGTGACTGGACTGATGCAGCACAAGACACCACCACTGAACTGATGCAGCACAACACAGCACCACTGGACTGGATTTATACAGCAGCACTGGACATATGGCAGCAGAGGACACAACCACTGTGACTGCTCTGATGCAGCACAAGACACTAACACTGAACTGATGCAGGACAATGAGGACGGAGACACGTCCTCTCTCTACACTCTCCAATGCCGGAGTGAAAATGGCGGTGAATTATATGGAATCCAAACCCCGCGAGAATCCAACAGCGGGATGATGACGTTTTGCCTCGTTCTGGATTCCGAGTCAGGCAGGAAAACCCTAGCCTGACCTGGATCTGGGCTCAAATAGTGAAGTCCGGTAGGGTTTGGTTCTCTGAGAACCGAACCCGCTCATCTTTAATAGTTAGTCATGCATTGTTTAAAGGTGGCATCACTAACCTTTATTAAAAAGGAGGCAGTAAAGTTATGTGTGTCAGATTTAATCATAAATACCTGGAAGCAGGAAATGTGTTGATTTAATGCACAGTATAAACGTGGAAATAGCAGAATTTATAAATAACTATTTTTTTTTTAAAGAGCTCAAGGTAATATGGTCATAGATGGACCCCTGGAGTAGATACATAACCTGCGAGGAGGAGCAGCAATGGATGAGAAATCCATGACATTTGGAAATGCATTGCTTCAAAGACAGTCTGCATGATCAAGCCTGCTGTAATTTCATTTTCAGAACAGAACTTAAAACTTACTTTGGTCTAACATTACACTGATTAGAGTACATCAAGGACAACCACTACACCTGCCCCAACCTCTTCAGTCTCATGCTGTTATACGATTATGGAACATTGCTGAAATATATTTCACATTTATTAGTGATTAGACTATTCAATTTAATTTGTTGTTCAAAGTAAAGCTTGGTCACAAAATACATTTTTCCCAATTAAATTTATGCTCATGTAAAACTTTATGATGTTAAGTTTAAAATGTTAAAACTGTGCGCACATTTTTCATTTTCTAAACACATTGTGCTCCAGAGAGTCATAGCCCTTAGATGGAATGAGAGGCTGTTTGTCTTGACAGTGCCCCAATTACAATCCCATATTCTAGTTCTTTTATCTTCGATCACAGTATCAAACATGTTTGAAGTCATTGTTATCATTCAGGTTGTAACCAAGGCTATTATTCACTGAGCTTCAGAACTGTGAACATCACTCAGAACATCAGAACACCAACTCGGCCAGCTTTGCTATTGTCTATCCTTTTACATTAAACAATTGGTGATTTCACTGCTGTTTTTAATATTAATGGTGAGCTATTAATTCTGTGCAGAAGCATTTGAAATCATATTACTGATTTAGCTTTTATAAAGTAGGCACAATGTTTTTTTCATAATGCGTTGTATAGTATTTAAAATGTGCAACATGACAGATATTTATTTTGATTATGCTGCAATCCAAGAAGTTATTTAGTGAAGACAGTGAGAATTATTGCTTTTGAAAATATTCTGTATATATACGGTATTGTTGCAAGGTTTGCAAGCTAATGAAAGTTTGAAGTTATTGTTGTGCAATGTTTGTAATGTCCCTGGATTTTGTGTGACAGTGTGTCAGGAGTTCATAGTTAATACAAGGACACAGTTCAACACTAGGAAGTACGATATCAAGATATATTCCTTCAACACTTTTTTGTCTTTGAGGTTATATGCAGCAGCGGCTCCTACGTCGGTGGAGGAGGGGGACTGCCGCTGGCCGTGCTGCCGGGTCCCTTCTCCATAGTCCCTGTCGCTGGTCCCTTCTGCGGGTCAATGCTCCCTTGCCCTCGCCTCTGTCCGGGTCCCGGCATCTGTATAACGTAGTTTACAAATGCCGGGACTGGTGACGGTACTGCGCACGCGCAAACCAGGGCTGTAATGGACTGCATCGGCTGCAATCCATCGAAGCTGGCTAGGGCTGACAAGGCAGGGAGCTGGCTTCCTATCGCGGCCCGGTCTGGCAGTCCCGGAGGGAGGAAACACCTCCCAATAGGACTGCCTGTAGTATCTGTGACTGGCAGGTAGGATATCCAATAGACAGAAGTCACTGCCATGCACAGTAAAGCCAGTGCAGTCTCACTGACTGCATCTGGCTTCGGTGACAGTGAGCTGGGTGGCTGATTTTACCTGGGGTAGCTGCAGTCCTGCATTCCATAGGCAAGATCAGCCACTGGTTATATGTGCTTGTGGTTTATTTGTGTACTAGTCAACCATGTTGCTCAAAAATTGAACAAAACATTTTTTATTGTGTGTTCTGTGATGCATTTATCTAAAGTCTACTGTATCCCGACAGTTTACTGTATCCCGAAATGTGACGGTATTCCCAAATTTTACTGTATCCTGAAAGTGTAAGAAAGAATTCATTATATCAACTGAATTTGGGCCCTCATTCCGAGTTGTTCGCTCGCAAGGCGATTTTAGCAGTATTGCACACGCTAAGCCGCCGCCTACTGGGAGTGAATCTTAGCTTCTTAAAATTGCGAACGAAAGATTCGCAATATTGCGATTACACATCTCGTAGCAGTTTCAGAGTAGCTTCAGACTTACTCGGCATCTGCGATCAGTTCAGTGCTTATCGTTCCTGGTTTGACGTCACAAACACACCCAGCGTTCGCCCAGACACTCCTCTGTTTCTCCAGCCACTCCCGCGTTTTTTCCGGAAATGGTAGCGTTTTTTCCCACACGCCCATAAAACGGCCTGTTTCCGCCCAGTAACACCCATTTCCTGTCAATCACACTACGATCGCCTGAGCGAAGAAAAAGCGGTGAGTAAAAATCCAAACTTCATAGCAAATTTACTTGGCGCAGTCGCAGTGCGGACATTGCGCATGCGCACTAAGCGGAAAAACGCTGCGATGCGAAGAAATTTTCCGAGCGAACGACTCGGAATGACCTTCTTAGGGCAGAAAAAAATTGGCAAGGGCTTCACTGTAATTTACAACCCAAAGGGAAAAAGCTTGCACCCCCCACTCAATGCTTTTTCTAAGGGAAGAAATCACAAATTTGACGCATTATTCTTCAACAACCTGACCATTTGTCAAAATTCTGAGACCTTATTGCATACCTACTTCACACACCCTATCGACTGACACCTGAATAATCAAAATCGGTGGTGTCACTGCAGAGTAGTTGCTCTAACAAGAGAAAGCACACTGGTGCCCCACTCCCCTCCAATATTTTAAACAGGAACAGTGCACGCTGAAAGAAGTTTGTGGTCTCGTAGGGAAGGAGTGTGGTCATACAATAGTACCCCCAATTCATATTACTCCACACAATAGTGCAACCTTCTTCACGTTACGTCACACAGTAGTACTCCAAATACGTTATGCCACAGTAGCAAGCCTTATACACAGTATGCTACACAGTAGTACACCCTTTATACACAGCATGCCCCACAATAGTACACCCCTTGTACACAGTATGCTACACAATTAAATTTAGGAATTGGTTAATATGAGTGTGTATATATACACAAGCATACCTGTTATCCAATAGCTGTCTCGATATGCTGGGACTTGTAGTTTCACATGCCAGGCACTTAAAAATAATTAACAATGTACATGTAAATATGTAAATGTACATATAAATATGTGACATATGGCAGCATTAAGGGAGCAACAGCGGTGTGGCTAAAGGCAGGTGTGCAGATAGGTAGAAATACTGTACAGAATATATATATATATATATATAAATATATATATAGTATCTACACTATGCGTGTGTAATTACCTTCTCCACCTGTGTGCTGAGCCAGCATGCTGGTGTTGATCCAGACACTGGTGAACATCCTCTACCCCCGCCACGCAAAGACACCGAAGCCGGTCACACAGCTGCACTTTTCCTGGCGGGAAACCAATACCCACAATAACCAATCAGCAGCAAATGCACACTTCCGTGTCCCTGCCGGAAGTGGTGCAGGGCGATCATGGGTGCCGGGTAGATCCTGGTTTAGCTGACTGGTTCTCTGCCCACAGGTCATACGTTCTGTGGGCAGAGCATCTTCAGCACACCCATAGTTACAGCCCTGACTGTACATTAGTCACATTGCACCACACAGTAGTACCCCTTTATACACATTACACCACATTAGAGCCCCTTATACACATTACGCCAGGTAGGCACTTATAAACATTACGCAAGGTAGCCCCTTATACACATTACGCAAGGTAGCCCCTTATACACATTACACCAGGTAGCTGCTTATACACATAATGCTTGGTAGCCCCTTATACACATAACGTTAGGTAGTTCCTCATACACATTTCGATAGCTAGAACACCTAAATCTGAGAGAGAAAGAATGTGTGTGTGTATGTATGTGTCACTTACACCATCATAGACAGTAGCGCTTCATAACAACCCACAGCTCCATGTCTCACCCTCCTCTGCGAGCAGCTTTGGGACCCGCAGCTCCACATCACCAGCTCCACCATGCACCACACGGGGGTGGAAACTCAGGGTGCTCAGTGCTACCTGCTGTTATATACACAACACACAGCGCTGCAATTGTCAACAGCAATGCAGACAGAGGTGGCCAATAGGGGTAAGTGCAGATGGTACGCCCACATGAAAAGTGCATGGTATACTAAGCACTGTCTGCCCTATCCTAGTTACGGCCCTGACTGTAGGATTATCTCTCATATTGGTGGTGCATAGCTGCTGCCATCTTTATTCCTGTCAGCTGACATTAATCACCAACCAAAGAAGCTGCTCTAGGATCAGCTGACCCAAGGAGCCTATCAGGGGATAGGGCTCCCTCTTTAAGGATGTTCCAGTAGGCAGACCACTGCCAGAAAAACTTCACTCCTGTGCCCTGCTTTTAGCTGCTATTCCTTGGTATTTCTCTTACATCCTAGAGGATACTGGGGGCCATTTGGTATAGACTGGTCCACTAGGAGCCATGGGCACTTTAAGAATTTGATAATGTGGGTGGGCTCCTCCCTCTAATCCCCTTCTACCAGACTCAGTTTAAAAAATGTGCCCGGAGGAGCCGGTCACGCTGAAGGAAGCTCCTGAAGAGTTTTCTGCATTTATTTTATATGTCTGTTATTTTCAGACAGGGCTGGTGGGCACCAGCCTGCCTGCTTTGTGGGACTTTGAGGGGGTGGAACGGCCCAACCTCTTGAAGGGTTAATGGTCCCGTTCCCCACTGACAGGACACTGAGCTCCTGAGGGAAATATTCGCAAGCCCCGACATGGCGAGCATACATTCCCGCAGTACGCCGCCACCCCTAACAGACCCAGAAGAATGAAGAGTGGGGAGTACTGAGCCAGCGTCCCGGTTAGCGGGGCGTCGGCCATTATGGAGGTATGAGGGTATGGAGATGCACAGCTTCTAAACGGGGCGGAATGCGTCACCGGACACAGACACCAGACACAGTACACACAGTAGCATCTCAGTACACTGCACACAGTACCCAAACTGGCAAACGCAGCCTTAAAACGATTCTGCTCCATTTTAAACACAAAAATGACCTCAGCCAGTATAAAAAAAGCTGGAAAACTGCACGCCATTGATGGGGCGGGGTTTCACTATGAGAGGATCCAGCAGCTCACCAGCGCCATTTTCCCTCTGCAGTGGACACAGACGCTGACTGACAGGGAAGTGCAGCTCCTCCACGGTACCAGGGGGTCATAGCAGGGGGGGAGTGACTATTAGTGTACTAAGTCCCCTATCAGGGTACTTAGTCTGCAACCCAGCTAAGCTTGGCATTAGTGGTAAGGGCGCAGTGGGGGCTGGCTCCAAACAACTCTGTGTTTCCCTGAAGGGTTCTTTGTGGGTTACTTGTGCTTAACCTTTTCGTGTGTGTGTGTGTGTGTGTGTGTGTGTGTGTGTGTGTGTGTGTGTGTGTGTACTGTCACATTTACATTAGTGTTCCTTTTCACCAGGGGGCTCACTACTGGGTACTCTGGGTTCACAGAATAGCGGGGCTGAACAGGAATGAGAAAGAGACGCAATACTTAAAACAGACTGTGGATGAGTTTATGAACAGATACTCAGTCCCCAAAACAGCGTCTCAATCCCCTCCCATTTGTCCGCAAAAGCGATCTCTGGCCAATATCCTGCAGTCTGACTCTGATGCTGACAGGTCAGACGTGGAGGAGGGGGAGGTGGACTCGGGGGGGGGGGGGGAGGAGGATGCAGCTCTGTCACAGGGAATAGAGGCTCTTATAGAGGCTATCAGAGATGTTCTGCATATTCCTGATAAGGTGTCAGAGGAGTGTGAGGAATCTTATTTTAATGTATAAAAGAAGTCCTCAGTCACTTATCCTGCGTCAAAGGAATTGAATACCCTGTTTGAAGAACCATGAGTTAATCCTGATAAGAAGTTTCAGATCCCTAAAAGGTTGCTCTCATCTTTTCCTTTTCCTCTGGAGGATAGGAAAAAAATGGGAAAATCCACCGATAGTGGACGCATCAGTCACTAGGCTGTCATGTAAAATTGTATTGCCTGTCCCTGGTGCAGCCTTCCTGAAAGACACGGCTGATTGCAAAATTGAGACTACATTCAAATCATTGTACACAGCTGCTGGGGTAGCCCAAAGACCCACTATTGCATGTGCGTGAATCACTAAAGCCATTGCTAAATGGTCAGGTAACCTAATTGAGGGGTTAGATTCCTTATCTAGGGAGGATGTTGTCTTACTCCTGCAGCATATACAGGACTCTGCAAACTTTATGGTGGAAGCCATAAAAGAGATTGGTTTGCTTAATGCACGCACCACCGCTATGGCAGTGTCGGCATGCAAGGGCTTGTGGCTATGCCAGTGGACTGCTGATGCGGACTCCAGGAAAGGCGTGGAAGGCCTACCATTCACACGAGAGGCCTTGGGGTATATTTACTAATATTCGTGTTTTAGCCGTTTTTAAGGGTGTTTGATCGCGAATGGTATCGGGTGCATTTTACTGCAACTTTTTGAATCCTGATACGGTCATTTACTTAGCTGCCGAGTTTTCCTCATTCGTCTTCTCCGATGTCGATGTGATTCGTAATGTCAGGCAGTGTTTTACGGGAGTGATGAGTAAAACACTGCCTGACAAAACACAAGGAATTCCGTCCGAATCTGTGAGATCCGTGCAGGGCTTCATTGTGTACCTTAAAAACAGTGTTTAAAGAGTTAAAAAACAGAAAAAAAATTGCGTGGGGTCCCCCCTCCTAAGCACAACCAGCCTCGGCTCTTTGAGCCAGTCCTGGTTGTAAAAATATGGGGAAAAATGTGACAGGGGATCCCCCATATTTAAACAACCAGCACCGGGCTCTGCGCCTGGTCCTGGTGCCAAAAATACGGGGGACAAAAAGCGTAGGGGTCCCCCGTATTTTTAACACCAGCACCGGGCTCCACTAGTCAGAGAGATAATGCCACAGCCGGGGGACACTTTTATATAGGTTCCTGTTGCCCTGGCATCAAATCACTAACTAGTCACCCCTGGCTGGGGAACTCTGGAGGAGTGGGACCCCTTAAATCAAGGGGTCCCCCCCTCCAGCCACCCAAGGGCCAGGGGTGAGGCCCGAGGCTGTCCCCCCCATCCAAGGGCGGCGGATGGGGGGCTGATAGCCAAGTGTAAAAATAAGAATATTGATTTTTGTAGCAGTACTTCAAGTCCCAGCAAGCATCCCCCACAAGCTGGTACTTGGAGAACCACAAGTACCAGCATCCGGGGAGAAAACAGGCCCGCTGGTACCTTTAGTACTACTACAAAAAAAATACCCAACAAAAAACAGAACACACCGTGACAGTAAAACTTTATTACATACATGCACACCTACATACACACATACTTACCTATGTTCACACGAGGTTCAGTCCACTTCTCCATGTAGAATCCACGGGGTACCTGTGAATAAAATTATACTCACACAATCCAGGGTAGCTCTGTCCTCTTTGTAATCCACGTACTTGGCAAAAAAGCAAACCGGAAAACCCAACCACGCACTGAAAGGGTTCCCATGTTTACACATGGGACCCCTTTCCCCGACTGGTGGGACCCCCCGTGACTCCTTTCAAAGAGGGTCCCTTCAGCCAATCAGGGAGCGCCACGTCGTGGCACTCTCCTGATTGGCTGTGCACTCCTGAACTGTCAGTCAGGCTGCGCACTGAAGATACAATGTAGCGCATAGGCACTCCATTGTATCCAATGGTGGGAACTTTGCGGTCAGCGGTTGACCGCGAGTAACCTCAACCGCTGACCGCAAAGTTCCCACCATTGGATACACCATTGGAGGGTGTTCACCAAGGTGATGGCAGAGATGATGTTTCTACTCCGCAAGCAGGGAGTGAACATAATTCCGTACCTGGACGATCACCTGATAAAAGCGCCGTCCAGGGAAAGGTTGCGGGACAGCATTGCTCTGTCAACCAAACTCTTTCAGGATCACGGGTGGATTCTAAACCTTCCAAAATCTCACTTAGAACCAACACGGAGGCTCCCATTCCTGGGAATGATACTGGAGACCAAGTCACAAAAGGTGTTCCTTTCCTTTGGAAAAAGCATTGTTAATCCAGTTGTTGGTTCGGGATGTCCTGAAGCCAACCCGGGTGTTGGTGCATCTGTGCATTCGCCTTCTGGGGAAAATGGTGGCTTCTTATGAGGCACTTCAATACGGAAGGTTTCACGCAAGACCCTTCCAGCTCGATCTGTTGGACAAATGGTCCGGATCGCATCTTCCCATGCACCCGAGGATCCGTCTGTCACCAAAGTCCAGGATCTCCCTTCTGTGGTGGCTACAGTCTTCTCACCTCGTCGCAGGACGGAGGTTCGGAATTCAGAGCTAGATTCTGTTAGCCACAGACGCAAGCCTCAGAGGTTGAGGAGCAGTCACTCAGGGGGTGCAGTTTCAGGGAAGATGGTTAAGTCAGGAAGTCATCCTTCCAATCAACATTCTGGAACTCAGGGCCATATACAACGCCCTTCTGCAGGCCTCACATCTTCTTCAAGATTGGGCAATTCAGGTCCAGTCAGACAATGTGATGGCAGTAACGTACATAAATCGACGAGGTGGAACAAAAAGCAGAGCAGCAATGTCAGAGGTGTCAAGAATTCTCCTCTGGGCAGAATGATATGCTGTGGCATTGTCAGCGGTCTTCATTCCGGGAGTAGACAACTGGGAATCAGACTTCCTCAGCAGACACGACCTGCACCCAGGGGAGTGGGGTTTTCACCCGGAAGTGTTCAGGTGCTTGACAAGTCGGTGGGGATATCCACAGATCGACATGATGGCCTCTCATTTCAACAAGAGCTCAGGAGGTATTGTTCCAGGTCGAGAGACCCACAGGCGGATGGCAGTAGATGCCCTGACAACTCCATGGGTCTATCAGATGGTGTACGTGTTTCCTCCACTTCCTCTGAACCCAAGAATTCTAAAACAATTAAAAAGGAAATGGTTCAAGCAATACTCATTGCTCCGGACTGGCCAAGGAGGGCCTGGTTCACGGACCTTCTAGAGATGCTCCTCGAAGATCCGTGGTGTCGAAGTCAAAAATATTACATACACAGCACATGTAAACTCCAATCAGATGGGTCTCTGTGCGTTTGCATTCACGCAGCGTGCACAGCTATATATGGTAGCATACGCATTCACACAGACATGCCACAAAGATATATTCAACGCATATTTCATACCACACATAAATTAAACATGTCAAGCACCAGACATTATAATGTATTTATATGAGAGTTATAACATCAGATATATATGCATTATTGGAACGGAACAAGATAAACATGTCATGCTTGGTGTCAAAATAATCAGGGGAATGAGTGTGTTAATTTGATAGCTGTGGGAAAATTGTAGCACATTGCAACGATTAGTTATGATTGAAGGGTGTGGTATTGAAAGTCGACAGTAACTAGGTCGACAATGTCTAGGTCGACCACTATTGGTCGACAGTAACTAGGTCGACAGGGTGTCTAGGTCGACAGGGTCTTTAGGTCGACATGTTCTAGGTCGACAGGTCAAAAGGTCGACATGAGTTTTTAATGTTATTTTGGTGTCGTTTTCTTCGTAGAGTGACGGGGAACCCCAATTAGTGCACCGCGTCCCCTCGCATGGCTCGCTTCGCTCGCCATGCTTCGGGCATGGTGCCTTCGCTTCGCTCGGCACAGATTACCGTTCCAATCGTAGTCCACGTGGATTGTTA
Source organism: Pseudophryne corroboree (assembly GCF_028390025.1). Classification (NCBI taxonomy): domain Eukaryota; kingdom Metazoa; phylum Chordata; class Amphibia; order Anura; family Myobatrachidae; genus Pseudophryne; species Pseudophryne corroboree. The sequence goes on along the minus strand of NC_086444.1, from coordinate 579,803,130 downwards.
AGTATGAAAAGGTTCAATAAAAGAAAAAAATTGTGAAAAACTCATGTCGACCTTTTGACCTAGAACATGTCGACCTAAAGACCCTGTCGACCTAGACACCTTGTCGACCTAGTTACTTTCGACCAATAGAGGTTGACCTAGACATTGTCGACCTAGTTACTGTCGACTTTCAATCCGGATCCCATGATTGAATGTAAGAATATGAAGCCACATTCTAAAGTGAACAAAAGAATCTCCTGAAAGACATGTGTGCAGAAAGAAACCAGTGGCTAACCCCTGTGATGTTACCTTCAAGGCTAGATGTTGCTTGCATATGAACTGACCAATAACACATCATGAATGAGAGATCACCCTCCCCTGGACCAATAACAGAAGACTCAGTCCTAGACATGTACTTCCCACAATACACAATATATAGGTATTTTCCCCTCACCCAAGAACTTTTTGCTATTTTTCTGTTGCTGATTTGTTGCTGTTGAGGCAGATTCAAAGATGGAACGGACTGTGCATTGAGCAAATAGGTTGAAGTATGCTGGCTGTGGCTGTAATCCTTAATGTAACTACATCTGCTTCCTATGTAATTGTAACTCTATAACCATGTATATACTGTACGTATGTTATATTGTATGCATACCCTTTTAATATCAAATATATACATCTCTGAGCATTGGAGCTCAGCCTGTGTGTGCGCATGCTTGTTTTCTCTTAAGGGATGCAGTGTCTGCGACGTACAGCGCACTTTTATCGTATATGGTAATAAGATGCACCTTGTGTCTGCAGCATATATTAACACTGGCATTTTAAATATTTATTAGAAATAATCTAGACATTCTCAGTGGCCTCTATCTCTTTGCGAGGATCTTCTGCAACAGAGCTCGTTCATCTATCAGGACTTACTGCGGCTACGTTTGACGGCATGGAAGTTGATCTGCTGATTCTAACCAGGAGAGGGATCCCTAACAAGATTATCCTGACTGTGATCCAAGCCAGAAACTGGGTAACGTCTAAGCATTACCATCGTATTTGGAAGAAATACATCTCTTGGTGTGAGAGCAGAAATTATTCTGCAGTGGAATTTAATCTGGGACGTTTCCTGCATTTTCTGCAGATAGGCGTGGATGTGTGCCTGCGTCAGGGCTCCATAAAAGTCCAGATTTCGACCTTGTCCATTTTCTTTCAGAAACTATTTGCTTCTCTCCCTGAGGTCCAGATGTTCTTGAAAGGTGTTCTGCATATCCAACCTACCTTTGTGCCTCCCACGGCACCTTGGGATCTCAATGTGGTGCTGCAGTTCATCCAATCGGACTGGTCTGAACCGTTACAGGAGGTGGACGTAAAATATCTTACGTGGAAGACTGTCATACCGTTGGCCTTGGCTTCAGCAAGACGTGTGTCGGAGCTGGGGGCTTTGTCTCACAAAAGTCCCTATTTAATTTTCCATAAGGAAAGAGCTGAACTCAGAACTCGTCAGCAATTTCTTCCTAACGTGGTGTCCGCATTTCACATCAACTAACCTATTGTGGTTCCGGTTGTCATCGACACCTCTGCTACTTCAAAGTCTTTGGATGTTGTGAGGGCTTTGAAGATGTATGTAAAAAGAACAGCTCATCACAGAAAGATGGACTCACTGTTTGTTCTTCATGATCCCAATAAGATTGGGTTTCCTGCTTCAAAGCAGACAATTGCACGCTGGATCAGACTTACTATCCAGCATGCTTATTCCACGGCAAGTTTGCCGTGTCCAAAATCTGTACAGGCCCACTCTGCTAGGTCGGTGGGTTCTTCCTGCCCGGGGTGTCTCGGCTTTACAACTCTGCAGAGCAGCTACTTGGTCAGGTTCGAACACGTTTGCTAAGTTCTACAAGTTCGATACTTTGGCCTCTGAGGACCTTCAGTTTGGTCAATTAGTTATGCAGGAACCTCAGCACTCTCCCACCCGGTTTGGGAGCTTTGGTACATCCCCATTGTACTAAACGGACCCAGTATCCTCTACGACGTAAGAGAAAATAGGATTTTAATTACCTACTGGTAAATCCTTTTCTCATAGTCCGTAGAGGATACTGGGTGTCCGCCCAGTGCTTCATTCTTCTTGCACTGTTACTTGGTTAAGTAATGTTGGTTCAGCCATTGCTGTTCCTGTTTCAAGTTTAGTTAGCTTAGATTTCCTCTTTATGTGTGTGCTGGTTCGGAATCTCACCACTATCCTTATCTATCCTTCTCTCAAAGTATGTCCGTCTTCTCGGGCACAGTTTCCTAGACTGAGTCTGGCAGGAGGGGCATAGAGGGAGGAGCCAGCCCACACTATCAAATTCTTAAAGTGCCCATGGCTCCTAGTGGACCCGTCTATACCCCATGGTACTAAATGGACCCAAGTAACCTCTACGGACTACGAGAAAAGGATTTACCGGTAGGTAATTAAAATCCTATTTTTTCCAGTTCCTAGTTGTGTTTCTGTATGCTAGTTGCACATAGGCCCTCATTCCGAGTTGTTCGCTCGGTAATTTTCTTCGCATCGCAGCGATCTTCCGCTAATTGCGCATGCGCAATGTTCGCACTGCGACTGCGCCAAGTAGATTTGCTATGCAGTTAGGTATTTTACTCAAGGCATTACGAGGTTTTTTCTTCGTTCTGGTGATCGTAATGTGATTGACAGGAAGTGGGTGTTTCTGGGCGGAAACTGGCCGTTTTATGGGTGTGTGTGAAAAAACGCTGCCGTTTCTGGGAAAAACGCGGGAGTGTCTGAAGAAACGGGGGAGTGACTGGGCGAACGCTGGGTGTGTTTGTGACGTCAAACCAGGAACGAAACTGACTGAACTGATCGCAGTTGCCGAGTAAGTCTGGAGCTACTCAGAAACTGCAAAGAAGTGTCTATTCGCAATTCTGCTATTCTTTCGTTCGCAATTTTACTATGCTAAGATTCACTCCCAGTAGGCGGCGGCTTAGTGTGTGCAAAGCTGCTAAAAGCAGCTTGCGAGCGAACAACTCGGAATGACCCCCATAGTACTAATTACTCATACCCCTTTTCCACTAGCTCAAATAACACGGGTAAATGCACGGGGGCGCGCATTTACCCGTGTTTTTGGCAAGTGGAAAAGGGTAAACCCGGATCAAGTGACCCGTGAATCCTACCCGGCTATTTACCTGGGTAGGACACGGGAATGATCCGGGTAGGGTGTAGTGTAAACGGGAGCCGTGTCGATGCGACACGGCTCCCGTTTACACTGTATGGATGGGCGGCGCTGGGAGATCATGTGATCTCCCTGCGCCGCCCCTGCCGTGTAGCTAGAAGCGTCACCAACCCGGCATATGCCGGGTTGTGACTGCTAATGGGAAAGGGACCGAGCACGGGTCGCAGCAGGGGGCAGCTCCCGTGTCAGGCTCCCGGCTGCGACCCGTGCTCGTAGGTGTAAAAGGGGTAATAGTTAGTGAGGTTAAAAAGAGGCAAAATGCCCATCAGCATCAACCTGTATTCCAGGCTTTCCCATCCACGGTCCTCGAGGCACACCAACAGTGCAGGTTTTAGTGATATCCAGGCTTCAGCACAGATGACTTAATTAGTAGCTCAGTTATTTTGATTTAACCATCTGTGCTGCAACCTGGATATCACTAAAACCTGCACTGTTGGTGTGCTTTGAGGACCGTGGTTGGGAATGTCTGCTGTATTCTGTTAAGCTGTTCATATTATAATACACCTGCTGAAGTAACGGTTTAGTATATCAATTGACAACTATGGTTCTTACCAATCCAAGATATATAATGTCACTATGTTAAGAGCTATAGCCCTGGATACTTTTTCAGTTAGAAATTTGTCCAATTCGTTTTAACATTTATTTACAGAGTCTGCCATTATTACCTTCTCTGGCAGGGAGTTCCAAATCTTTATTGCCCCTTTTAATAAACAAATCCCCTGCTAACTCCTTGTAGTGACCCTTTATATATTTGAAGATATTAATAATGTCTCCTCTTAGACGCCTCTTTTCTGGTGTATACATATTTAACCTAGTAAGCCTTTCCTTATACTCCAGTGTCTCTAGCCCTTTAATCAATTTAGTAGCTCGCCTTTGAACTCTTTCTAGCCCCCTATATCTTTTTTATAATATGGTGCACAAAATAGAACACAATATTCCAGGTGCGGATGTACCAAAGATTTGTACAGTGGCAGGATTATATACTCGTCCCTCGTCTCAATGCCCCGTTTTATGCACGCAAGCACTTTAGTTGCCTTCTTTGCTGCATTTTGACATTGTGCACTGTTGTTAAGCCTATTAGCTATGAGCACCCCCAAATCTTTTTCCACCACAGTCACCCCTATATTTTCCCCATTTAGAGTGTAGGATGCTAAACTATGCAGTGCAGTTAAGTTAGCAAGTAGCAGTATCCAATCTACACAGTGCACTTTGGTGGTCATTCCGAGTTGATCGCTAGCTGCATTCGTTCGTTGTGCAGCAATGAGGAAAAAAAAGGCACTTCTGCGTATGCGGCGCAATGCACACGTGCGACGTACTATTACAACGGCCGATGTAGTTTTACACAGGGTCTAGCGAAGCTTTTCAGTCGCACTGCTGACCGCAGAGTGATTGACATGAAGTGGGCGTTTCTGGGTGTCCTCTGACTGTTTTCAGGGAGTGTTCAGAAAAACGCAGGCGTGCCAGGAAAAACGCAGGCATGGCTGGGCGAACGCAGGGTGTGTTTGTGACATCAAAACAGGAACTGCATAGTCTGAAGTCATCGCAAGCTCTGAGTAGGTTTTGAGCTACACTGAAACTGCACAAAAAACTTTGTAGCCGCTCTGCGATCCTTTCGTTCGCACTTCTGCTAAGCTAAAATACACTCCCAGTTTGCACGGCTGCTAAAAACTGCTAGCGAGCGATCAACTTGGAATGACCACCTTAATCCGCAAGTTCTAGTATCCATTCTACCCCATGCACTTCAGTCTGCAAGCACCAGTGTTCAATCTACAGTATGCAGTGTACTTCAGTTTGCAAGTACCAATATCCATTCTATGTAGTGCATTTTAGTTTGCAAGTATCAGTATCCATTCTACACAGTGCACTCCAGTCTGCAAGTACCAGTATCCATTCTATACTTCAGTCTGCAAGTACTAGTATCCATTCTACACAGTGCACTTCAGTCTGCAAGTACCAGTATTCATTCTACACTTCAGTCTGCAAGTACTAGTATCCATTCTACACAGTGCACTTCAGTCTGCAGGTACCAGAATTCAATCTATCCAGTGCACTTCAGTCTGCAAGTACTAGTATCCATTCTATGCAGTGAACTATAGTCAGCAAGTACCGGTATCCTTTCTACACAGTGCACTTCAGTCTGCAAGTACCAGTATCCATTCTATGCAGTGTACTTCAGTCTGCAAGTACAAGTAGTCATTCTACACAGTGTACTCCAGTCTACAAGTAACAGTATCCATTCTACACTGTGCACTCCAATCAACACCTACCAGTAACCATTATACTCTGTGCACTTCATTCAGAAAGTACCAGTTACCGTTCTCTGCTGCTTACTCATCTAGTAAGCACAGTGTGGTGCATTCCACTGCTCAATACCCTTTTACTATGGAGAGTGGAGCACTCTATCCAGCACAGTGCACCCTAGTTTGACATATCACCTGTAACCATAGCCGGATTACTGACAATAGATGGGCACCTAGGGCACGGTGGTCCTAAGGGACCCATCACCTGCCTGCATCACATGCACACTCATGCATACACAGTACCTTGCCTTGTGCTCCTATGCCCGCTGCCTACATAGTGAGGCCTGGAAGTTGGCTGCACATAACTTTAAGAGAAGTTTACCCGGCTGCTACAGTGAGGTTCCTAGATGTGCAGGGGGTTAGGTTTAGGCACCACCAGGGAGGGTTAGGGTTAGGCTGCGGGGAGGGAAAGTTAGGGTTAGGCTGCGGAAAGGGAGGCTTAGGGGGGAGTATACTAACCTAGCCCCTGTCGGGATTCTCACCATCTGGATGCTACGGTCGGGCTTCTGAATATACGGTGGTCATGGATGCTCTCTGTAATATATGGTGTTCACTGATGCTTTCTGTAATATGTGGTGGTCACTGATGCTCTCTGTAGTATATGGTGGTCACTGATGCTCTGTAGTATATGGTGGTCACTGATGCTCTGTAGTATATGGTGGTCACTGATGCTCTCTGTAATATATGGTGGTCACTGCAATTTTCTCTAATATAAGGGGGTCACTGGTGCTCTCTGTAGTAGATGGTGGTCACTGCGATGCTCTCTGTAGTCAGGGCCAAATTAACAATGGGGTGAATGGAGCTGCAGCTCCAGGCCACCATTGAAAATAGGTCCACAGAATCCCCTGCACTCCAATTCCTGCAGGCCAAAGCTCTGCCTCTCCCTTCTCGGCCACCAGCAGCAATTTCTCCAACATTCCTCCTCTTCCCCCTCCCAGGTCACCCAAAGCTCTGCCCCCAGCCACGATAAGTTCTGCCCGCTGGGTCCATCTGCAGTTGTTTCCCCTTGATTGCCTAAAGTTCCTCCCCCGGGCATGGGAGGAGGGATGATCGGACGAGTGCTTAGTGTGGACACACTGGAGCAGCTGCTGTGAGGGGCCTTACCACTGCTGTGAGGACTGCTGCTTTGCCACCAAAGCCAGCCAGCCCATTATCAAGGAGTGTTGTGAAAACACAAAATGTATGTTTAATGCTCTCTGGAGATATCTCTGTCACTGATGCTCTCTGTGGTATACAGGCGGGTCACTGATACTCTCTGTGCTGTACAGAGATCACTGATGCTATCTGTAATATATGGGGGTCACTGATGCTCTCTGCGGTATACGGACGTCTCTTATGCTCTCTGCGGTATATGGGGGGGGGTCATTGATGCTCTCTGCTGTAACAGTCACCTCTGATGTTCTCTGTGGTATATGGAGGGTGTCACTGATGCCGTCTGTAATATGGGAGTCACTGATGCTCTCTGCAGTATATGGGCATCACTGATGCTCTCTGCGGTATATGGAGGTCACTGATGCTGTCTGTGATATATGGAGGACAATGATGCTCTTTGTGGTATACGGGGGGTTCACTGATGCTCTCTGTGGTATACAGGGGTCACTGATGCTGTCTGTGATATATGGAGGACACTGACACTCTCTGTGGTATACGAGGGGTCACTTATGATCTCAGAGGTATACGGGCATCACTGATGATCTCTGTGGTATACGGGGGTCACTGATGCTGTCTGTGGTATCTGTGGGTCACTGATGCACTCTGCAGTATATGGGCATCACTGATGCTCTCTGTGGTATATGGGGGTGTCACTGATGCTCTCTGTAGTATACAGGGGTTCACTAATGTTCTCTGTAGTATATGGGAATCAGGGATGCTGCCTGTGGTATACGGGGATCACAGATGCAGTCTGTGGCATACGGGGAGGTCACGGATGCTGTCTAGTATACGGGGGTCAAAGATGTTGCCTGTAGTATATGGCGGGGTCACGGATGCTGTCTGTGGTATGCAGGGGGGTCACTGATGCTGTCTATGATATACGGGGATCACGGATGCTGTCTGTAGTATACAGGGGGTCACAGAAGCTGTCTGTAGTATCCGGGGCTCACGGATGAGATCTGTAATATACAGGTTTATTGATGTTATGGAAGGCGGTCATGATGCTGGTGGTCATGATGTCAGTGCTTGATATCCCAGTGCCGGAATACAGCCACGCAGGCAAAATGTTGGTGCAGGAACTCCAACATCAATTGCAATTCTGACTGGTGGCATCCCAAATGTAAGTATCCTGGGGGTCTCTTAGATTTTTGCCACAGGGGGTGGGGGGTTAGATTTAGGCTGCAGGAAAGGGAGGGTTAGGCTTCGGGGAGGGGGGGTTAGGTCAGGGGCATTTCTACAAAGGAGGGAGCCCGTGTGCACCTCTGGGTGGGCCCCCTCCTCTGAACGGCACTGTAGACTCTGACATTGTGCTGGAGTCTACTGCGCATGCACAGGTCTCCAGAAACATGGCACCCGCCATGATCCAGAGACCAATTTGGCTACCACGCATGCGTGGTGGCCATTTTGGTGGCCATTTCTGCCGCAAGCGCTGCGCCCACCACTGGACTTCGGTAAGGTAAGTATTTTTAAATGGGTGCAGTGTGTGCAGTGAGGTCCCCCCCCCCCCCCCCCCCGCCTGGACCCAGGGGCCTGTGCGCACCACACACATTGCACCCACTATAGAAACGCCAATGGGTTTAGGCACCATCAGGGAGAGTTAGTGTTAGGCTGTGGGGAGGGAGGGTCAGGCTGTGGGAAGGAAGGTTAGGTTTACACATCACCGGGGAGGATTAGGGGGGCATTGGGAGAAGGTAAGTATACTTACTTAGCCCTGTTTGGATTCTCACCATCAGGATGCATCGCGGCCGCCAGCATATCATACCCAACTGATGCTATCTAGTTTATAAAGGTGAGGCTTTGCATCTTGTTTTGGCACATGCCTTAGAAGCACAAAGAGGCCCTGTTTTAGCGCTTGGGGCCCAACCCATATTGTCGCACCTGGGCCCACCAGTCGCTAGTCACGCCACTGTCTAGGCTCCACTCATCATCTTGGCAGTAGACATAGAGAGTACCATTGAAGGCACTGTTACAGGAGAGCAGAACATCAGGAAAGGTAAGATATGTATTTAACTGGTAACACTTATGGTGTATAATGGAGTGTGCTCTTATAAAAGGCATCTCCGGGGAAAAGTTATGAGCAGCCTGTGCATATTTTTATGTGGATCATGAATTACCTTAACACAGGTAATATAGAGGGCTCAGTGTGTCAGATGTAGCACTGCTCCTTTATACCTCCCTGCGTGTGTGTGTATATATCTATATATATATATATATATATATATATATATAGATATAGATAGATAGATACACACACACACACACACACACACACACACACACCTGCTTGCATCTTAGTGTGCATTTTGTGATTGTCATTGTAGTACTTTGTATAAGATAGCACTCATTATAATATATGGTGGTCATTGATGCTCTCTGTAATATAAGGTAGTCACTGATGTTCTATGTAGTATATGGTGGTCACTAATGTTCTATGTAGTATATGGCAGTCACTGATGCTCATTGTAATATACGGTGGTCACTGATGCTCACTGTAATATATGGTGGTCCCTGTGATTTTCTCTAATACATGGGGGTCACTGATGCTCTGTAGTAGATGGTGGGGTGAATGGAGCTGCAGCTCCAGGCCCCCATTGAAAACAGGTCCACAGGATTCCCTGCACTCCAGTCCCTGCTGGCCAAAGCTCCACCTCTCCCTTCCCGGCCGCCAGCAACCATGCACAATTGCTCCAATATTCTGTCTCTCCTCCCGTATCACTCGAAGCTCGGCCCCCAGCTGCGATAAGCTCTGCCCCCTGGCTCCATCTGCAGCTGTGCCCCCATGAGTGCCCAAAGTTCCTCTCACAGGCATTGGAGGAGGGACGATCGGACGAGTGCTCGGCGTAGTGATATACGGTGGTCACTGATGCTATCTGTAATATACGGTGGTCACTGATGCTCTCTTCGGTATATGGGGGGGTCACAGATGCTCTCTGTGGTATATGGGCATCACTGATGCTCTCTTTGGTATATGGGGGGAGTGAATGATGCTCTCTGCAGTATACGGGGGTTATAGTAGTGAACTGGTTAGTACTATGCCCCATATTAATGCCCTAGTTTATTTAATAAACCATCATAGTTTCCTTGTTTACATGATATCACATTGTAGGGTAGCCAGTACACATTATGCCACACGGGTGGTCTTCAGTTTGCCGGCGGCTGGGTTCCTGACGGCCAGCATACCGGCGCCGGAATCCCGATTGCTGGCATACCGACACCTTCTCTCCCTCTTGGGGGTCCACGACCCCCCTGGAGGGAGAACAGATAGCGTGGCGCACGCAGTGAGCCTGCAAGGGGCTCATTTGCACTCGCCCAGCTGTCGGTATGCCGGCGGTTGGGATTCTGGCGCCAGTATGCTGGCCGACGGCATACCATAGTACACCCGACACACAGTATCCCCATTTCACATTATGACATACATACAGTGTCCCTATTTCATATTATGCCCATTACAGTGCTTCCTGTTCATACTGTGCCACATTAGAATGCACGTCAGTTCACATTTTGCACAAGTTACAGTGCCCCAGTTCATATTATGCCACACTACAATGTCTCCATTTCTTATTGTGCCACATTAAAGTGTCCCCGTTCTTATTATTTAACATTACAGTGCCCTCCACATTACAATGAGCAGGTCAGATTGTGCAACATTACAATGACCTTCAGTTCAAAATATACCACATTACAGTGTCCCCGGCTGGGCCATGGATCAGACCCAATTACTTAGCAGCCATAACTAGGGAAATTGCTAGGCAACTTTATAACTTGGGTCCAGGCCTCCCTAAGCCTCTGTGCCCCATAGCAATGGCACCCCTTGCACCCACTATAGTTACGCCCATGGCAGTGACGTGCGGTGAGGCAGTGCCTATCCTGTCATACTAATGTATATGCCCGAGTTTTGACTATATAAAGCAGAGCTGGCCAAACCAGTCCTCGAGATCTACCAACAGTTCACATTTTCCAGCCCACCTAGCTGGTGCACAGGTGTAGTCATTAATAATTAAGATGTGCTGCATTCATTCCTAACTGACAATTCTACAGGTTTCCAGGAGGCCTGGAAAACATGAACTGTTGGTAGATCTCGAGGACCGGTTTGGCCAGCCCTGATATAAAGTATATGAAAAATACAAAGTATATATTAAAAATATATTTTTATTATGCTAATCATTTTTATATTCAAAATTCTGGAGTAAAATGTCTATGGCAGGTGAGCTACCTTTTCTGTGCATCTCTGATCAAAACACACCAAGTTTCCAGCAATATATCCTGCTACATCTTTGTATAATGCCCACATGAACACATGGCTTGTGTGTAAATATGACTCTGGTACTAGCAAGTGCCTCCTGAGCCATTTACCTCAGTGCACGTCCCTGGCCCATGGTCACGCCCCTACACAGATTACTGAGGTTGCCCTGTTCACTTGATGAATGGACTAAACAAATCCCCTCTTGCGCTATAAATAATATGGTATGGCTCAAAAGTTCAAAATAAAAACAAATTGATAATTTCATATAATCTATATTTTTTATTATTTAGTGAAAAATAGACATATGTATCTATATATATATACTCTCAAATAAACTATTAGACCGGTCAATAAAATCACTAACAATATCTTTGCATATCTAAAGGAGGTGGATCTAGGTAAACTCTGTGCACAGAGAATAAAAATTTTTATCAAAAAATGTATAAAACTCAGTCCATATGTTGAAATAAAAAACAAATTGCCAACTGTGATTTGCACCCTTGCTGTGTATTGAATTTCCTCTATAAGCTGCCACTCGTTATAAGGAAATGTTATTGTGCAGAAATGATCGCTCCACACTGGAGCCTTACGTGTAGCTCACACCGGTTGTTGTACCACGGTGTGAGCTACACGTAAGGCTCCAGTGTGGCAACATATGGACTGAGTTTTATACATTTTTTGATAAAAATTTTTATTCTCTGTGCACAGAGTTTACCTAGATCCACCTCCTTTAGATATGCAAAGATATTGTTAGTGATTTTATTGACCGGTCTAATAGTTTATTTGAGAGTATATATATAGATACATATGTCTATTTTTCACTAAATAATAAAAAATATAGATTATATGAAATTATCAATTTGTTTTTATTTTGAACTTTTGAGCCATACCATATTATTTATAGCGCAAGAGGGGATTTGTTTAGTGGTTTAGTGTTACCGGAGATTTCTAAGTACCGGTTCTTTTTGACTTGATTTACCCCAAGTCGAGCTCTCTCCTGCAGCTTAGGTATTTATTAATCATAGTATTATTTGTATACAAATTTTAATACTATTAATTTGATCACCAGGATGTGGTGATGATTTATTAGCGCCTGGTTATATTTTCTTATACACTTGATGAATGGAATCACATAGTTCAGCCCCGCCCACTTCCTCTTTTACTAAATTGCCTTCCTATCTGCCCTCTAGTAGGTTAGGAGCAGCAGGCAAGTACACTCTACAGCGCAGTTCTGGTCATTTCAAAACAACAGCTCACACCAAAGGAGTTATTTCTTTTTATTATAAAATGTAATGTAAGCTATGTTTGTTGTATAACTCACATTTACAACACATTTACACAATAATCAAAAATACAGCTTTTGTGCTTACACTTGGCATTAAATCAACAAAAAATTATATATTAACATAGGCAACACATACACCTTTTCATCAAATTAATATTTTGCAGAGTGTGCTCAGTAATTAATTATCTGCCATCAAAAGTGGATTCCATACATTTACCTTAGGCAGTAAAATACATTTAATTATACATAATATTTAAGTAAACTGGTGAGAAAATATATACAATGACCCTCTTCAATTAGCATTTGACCTTGAGCAGCATATTAATATACATGTGCATATGAAAATATAGATGAACTTAACAAAAAAAAAAACAATACACAAGCATAAGAAAGTATATCACATTATAGCATTCACATATGAACTAAAATGCACTCCAGATTAGATCCTGGATGAAATGGATTATCTGGCATGCTAAAAAGGAGAAAACCCATTCTTTCTTTTTCTGAAAGAGACAAAGAAGGAAAAACATTTAGGATGTGAGTAAAGCTACAGGTGTGGCATCAAAAGGAAGCAAGGATTGCATTTTTAAATAATGAATAATAAATCACAGAAAAATAATAGGCCAGTTTGTGGGTATCACTTAGCCTTGCCTTTATCTAAAGGACTGTGTGAATAATACATGGGAAATTATAATTTATATACAATTAATTTAACATAATTTACCAGAATTATATTTGTCAATAGAATAGATTAATTAACCCTTTCTCATATCTTATTGTTTTCAATCAGCAAGGTGTTCAGTGTCAATTTTACATCATTGAAATTTACAAGCATTTCTTTTTAGAAGTGATGGTCAAGTGCTTATTGCCATTCCTGGCCCCAGCTGTCCCTCTGACCAACTAATATTTCAAACATTAGGTCACCCCTGGTTTCTCTACGAAGGAGACATGTAACTCAGTTACATGTTGTGATGCTGCTGCTTTCTCCAGTTCTCAGCGGAATAACAAACTAGCGCCAAGCCTGCCCCAGCAGCCTTGGACAGCAGTAACAGCACAGAGAATACTCTGCATGTTGTGAGATCCATAGCTTCTGCTGATGAGCACTGATATGATGGCCCAGAGGAGCCGACAGAGGGGGTCATTCCGAGTTGATCACTCGCTGCCGATTTTCGCAGCGCAGCGGTCAGGTAAAAAAATGGCAAAACTGCGCATGCATATGCGCCGCAATGCGAACGCGTGTCGTACGGGCACAAAGAGCAACGCTGCTGTGCACTGGATCTAGCGAAGATTCCATTCGCACAGATGATCGCAAGGAGATTGACAGGAAGAGGGCGTTTATGGGTGTCAACTGACCGTTTTCTGGGAGTGTTTGGGAAAATGTAGGCATGTCCAAGTGTTTGCAGGGCGGGTGTCTGACGTCAATTCCGGGACCTTTGTCGCTGCAATCATCGCACAGAATAAGTAACTGCAGGGCTGGTCTTGTTTTGCACAAAATGTTTTTGTACCACTCAGCTGCACAGGCGTTCGCACTCCTGCAAAGCGAAAATACACTCCCCCATGGGCGGCGACTATGCGTTTTCACAGCTGCTAAAAGTAGCCACTGAGCGATCAACTCGGAATGACACCCAGAGAGCAGCCATGAGCAAGGAGACAAGGTAATAAAAAGCAAGGAGGGGAGGAAAAAAAAAAAAATCACAGGAAAGGTAATGTCCAGGTTAGTAATGGGGAATAGGAGATAGAACCCTTTAAATCCAGGCCTGCTTATAATGAAATATTTTAACTACAGATGAGATATTCAAAGGAAAAAAGGAAATAATGCAGCACATATGTAAGGAAACCAAGCAGAGAATTTCGTACCCCTGGCTAAATCCCCTCAGAAATGTTATTTTATATCTATTAACCCAAAATGCCTCCTTTTATTGTGACTGAATATAAACATTTGGTTTGCACAAGATTAGCCGTATTCTGCAATGCTGTGTGCTGGATGCACTGTAGTTACGACTTCTGCTTTAAAAAATAGAACCACCCCTTAAAAATGTGAATCCACATACAGATGGAGCCTCGCTCATTTAGACACAGCTTGGCATAGTGGTATCATCGAAGGTTGCCATGCCCGTGGAACTAAGGTTAGATTCCCGCAAAGTACACTCTTGTATTGTATATCTGTGTACAGATTAGCATACACAGTTTTTTTTCTAATTTTGTCAAAACAAGTCCTGTCATACTTCGTATAGAGTCTCAGACATGCACACAGATATACAGTCAAAATTTGAAAAAACTGTAGATGCTACTTATTACACAAATATACAAGTGTGACTTTTCAGATTACGAGAGTCTTATCTTTATGACACTGAGCAATGGACCATTGCTTTAACACATAAGGTTGCGTCTGTATACACTATTTTTAATTATTGATTTATTTTTTTGGTCCCGACTGAGAATGAATATTTTTTACAGCGTCCCTTTATTTACAGTACGCTATACACTAAAGTTTCTGATTGACTCTCTCCGTCTGACTGTTGGTCTATGTGTATAACATTACAGTTGTCACTGGCCATTTGCCAGGGCTTGCTAAGAGTACACTATTACGGTACGATTACCTTACTTACTGTATATCCATCCACCGCTATTCACTCTACAGTACTGAATTAGTGGAGCATTAGCCACCCAGTGTATGCTGTGTATGTTTTCGCACCGCAACGAGCCTCTCCGTGCAGTACCCCAACAACCTGAGCTATAGCTAAGGAATGACAAATACTCCGTATAGGCAGAGAAACTGCAACGATGAGCGAGGCTTCATCTGTAGCAATAATAGTTCAGCAAGTTCTTTGGAATATACATAGCTACCCAACTCAGGGCTATTTTACCACTTCTCAGGGTCATACATCACTCTGTTTAAATCAGATACCACTCAAAGCCGCTATTATACCCCTCACTGAATGATTTATGCATAAAAACAATACTTGCCTAGAGCAGTCAGGTCCTGACCAGCTTGGAGGGCAATTGCATCTGTTTGGTCTCACACATCTACCTCCATTTAAGCAAGGTGACTGGCACTGAGCTGTAATAAAATACATAAAGGATGAAAATGTATACTTAATATCATATTTTTTATTTTAACCAGTATTGGACAAAGGTACAAATGAAATTTGTAATTGGAACATACAGTAATGATGAATACAAGTCTAAAAACAAACGCAAACAGAAATGCACATAAACAGGTGTTTATTATTTATCATGGATCGCATACTGAATGCGATCTGGGCAGGATCTTACTGTACAGGACTGAGCTGCACAGAAGCCACTTCCGGGAAGGGTTCCGGGGGTACCCTCTGCCAGCCACAAGTGCAATCTGTAGCCCACAGGCTACAATGGGCTACCTCCATCTTCAGATGGTGGTAGATGCAGGGAACAATATTGGGAATTCATTGCATTCCTTAGACCAGAGGTTCTCAAACTCGGTCCTCGGGAGCCCACACAGTGTATGTTTTGCAGGTAACCCAGCAGGTGCACAGGTGTATTAATTACTCACTGACACATTTTAAAAGGTCCACAGGTGGAGCTAATTATTTCACTTGCGATTCTGTGAGGAGACCTGCAAAACATGCACTGTGTGGGCCCCGAGGACCGAGTTTGAGAACCTCTGCCTTAGACTGTAAGCTTGCGAGCAGGGCCCTCCTACCTCTATGTCTGTCTGTTTTTACCCAGTTTTGTCCTATCACTGTTGTTCCAATTGTAACGGAATATGCTGCGCTTTATAAGAAACTGTTAATAAATAAATACATAATTCTGGATATTGGGAAATCTAGCAGCATCGCATCCCCCATAGAAACCTATGGGGGATGCGGCTGCAGGCAGCAATGGAGGGATCGCAGCAGGTACCCGAGATACCTGCCGCGATCCCTCCTTCTTACATGCAGCTGTTACTTAATATTTGCGGCTAACCCCCAAACATGGGTGTTTTCAGGGATATAGCCGCAAATATACTATTATAAATACATATGGGAGACCAGCAGACAGGATGCCGGCTGTCACTATACCGACATGAACGCTGGGATCCCGACAGCCGGTATATTAACTGCATCCCGATAAATAGACCCCTTAGTCCTCTGTGTTGTCTGTCCCATTGCTTAGAAGAAGCTGAGATGTTTGATGTCCAATTTGCAGCTGGTTTTCTCTTAGAGATGACATTAATCTTTCATACTTAGTGACAGCTGAGCAGCCACAAAAAGTAAATGGCAGTAATATTGTATGCTAGGAGATAAAATAAAGGTGTAATTTTTTTTTTACCAAGATGACAGCGAGATCCAGACCACCCATTTAGACAGTCACATTTGTAAGGAGCCGTACATCGCCCTCCATTTAAACATGGCAGGATGCAGATAGCTAAATGAAATAAAAGGAATGTTAGAAACAACATTAAATGCAGCATCATTGTGTCACTTTTCTGTATTGAAGTCTCAGAAGAAGTAGTTACACATACACTGCTCACTATTAGCTGGTGTGTGTGTGTGTGTGTGTGTGTGTGTGTGTGTGTGTGTGTGTGTGTGTGTGTGTGTGTGTGTGTGTGTGTGTGTGTCTTTTCTTTCCCGTCTACTGTGTATGTAAAGTAAGTACAGAAAATGCATCCAGCTGTGTATTCGAATGCACACATCTTGAGAGAGCCACAAAGCACACTCCACTATCCAGATTTAAAAACAAAGCATGATGATACAAGTAAAAATGTCACTTCGAAGCCTTGCCATCTGACTACATTTCTATTGCTGTTCATTCAAGTACTGGGACTTTGTAATATATTAGAGGCGCAAAGAGGGGAACGTGGGTGTAAAGTAAATGTCTATCAGGGAGCCCGGGTAAACCAATGAGGTGTACACAGGCTCCCACCATTTTGTGGCAATATACCACAAAATGACCACTTCACAGCAGTGTAGCATCTCCTTGGGGCATGATTATCGCAATAGGGTGTTGCAGTGCCACAACACTTACAGTAGCTACACCCCTAAAAGTACCAGGGCCAGGACCTTTTAATGGAGGTCGTGAACATATAGCTACCATATAGTCACTACCAGGAACTCTTTAAAATGCATTATGCTTTACCATATAAAAGTGTGCCCCATACGTCACTGCCCAGTCTTTGCCACATCAAGCACCTCTAGAGTGTTTCAAGCCCAGGGCTAACCTTATTAAGGCACTCCATTCACCCAAATTATCTTATTTTCAATCTGTAAAGAGAGTGTTTTGCTAGGATCACCACGCCCATACAGTACTTCTCATAAAGACCACCAACAAGTTCAAGATATGCCCAAATTAACACAATTTTATATTTTATGTGCTCAAAACAAACGTATGTCCAACTCTAGATGATGCCCAGAATAGTGGCCCACTGCCCTTGAAGCACATGGGAAGTCTAAGTATCCAGTAGGTGCCTGTAACATTGGGACCAGGGCAACAAATTTTTGGGGGCCACTATCAATATAACTATTACATTTATGGGCAGGAAGGGCTGGGAGTAGGTATGCCTGGGCAGCAGATAAATAGCTGGGAGGGAGCACAGACTCTGCCCAATCTTTAGTGTGTGTGTCGGGGGGGGGGGGGGGTGCTTAGTAGGGAGCGCCTTCTTTTACTTTGCACCAGACCATCAAAGGAGAGCGGTGGCATCAGTAGGAAGAAGTCCGGAGTCTGGGACACAACACCCCACTTTCTGTCATCTTTCTGGGGACTGCGGACAGCCTGGAGGGGTGTGTGCTGTAGGTTTCTTTGCCTTCCGTCTCCCAGCGCCGTGGCTGAGGCAGCAAAATGCTGTTCTGCCCTTCATTAATATACTATTTGTGGGGGGGCCTTTTGTGTGGGGGCCCCAGGGCGACCCCCCCCCTGGACCGCCCCCATAATCCAGAAATGATTGGGATGTCATAATAACATGTCACTATTGTATAGTCACGAGCATTAAATTATTTTAAGCTTTAATATATAAAGAATATGTAGACCGAAAGGTGCCCAATAAAAAGTTAGTGAGGAGTTCCACCTGAAAGTCTTTTTACAGAGGGAAAAATCTATATTGCTCCCTACTAATCCAGGGCAGTCACCAGAAATGCACTATCTCCTCTCCAGCTCATTTACGTGAGTATCTTGCAATAAGAAATCACAGTTTTGCACTTATAATTTGGAGCATTTGCATGATGTCACAAAGTGGCATTTGCATCATGGGCCTACAAATCAGATTCTAAAAACACTTTTCTCTTACGTCCTAGAGGATGCTGGGGACTCCATAAGGACCATGGGGTATAGATGGGATCCGCAGGAGACATGGGCACACTAAAAGACTTTGACTGGGTGTGAACTGGCTCCTCACTCTATGCCCCTCCTCCAGACCTTAGTTAGATTCTGTGCCCAGAGAGACTGGACACACACTAGGGGAGCTCTCCTGAGTTTCTCTGAAAAGACTTTATGTTAGGTTTTTTATTTTCAGGGAGACCTGCTGGCTACAGGCTCCCTGCATCGTGGGAGTGAGGGGAGAGAAGTCAGACCTACTTCTTCTGAGTCTTAGGCTACTGGACACCATTAGCTCCAGAGGGTTCGATCACTTGGTGCGCCTAGCTGCTTGTTCCTGGAGCCGCGCCGTCACCCCCCTCACAGAAGCCAGAAGAAAGAAGCCGAGTGAGTATGAAGAAGCAAGAAGACTTCAGTGATGGCAGAAGACTTCAGTAACGGAGGTACAGCGCAGCGGTCGCGCTGCGCGCCATGCTCCCGCACACCAACGGCACTCACAGGGTGCAGGGCGCCCTGGGCAGCAAGTTACTGGAGCTAAATACATTGGCAAAAACATATATATAAGTGCCTAGGCACTAAATATAAGACCCCCGCCAGTCTAAATATTCAAATTTGAGCGGGACTACAGCGCGCCAGGAGGGGGCGTGGCTTAGCCCTCACAGCTTACCAGCGCCATTTTTCTCTCTTCGCAGACATGCAGAGACGCTGGCCCGGGACCTCCACTCTCCTTGACAAGTAAAGGGAGCAAAACGGGGGGGGGGGGGGGGGGGCACAGTTATTTGGTGCTATAAAAGCAGCGCAGTGATCATATATTATTTTTTTGTAGTATATGGGCGCTGGGGTGTGAGCTGGTATACTCCCTCTGTGTTCTCTCTAACAGGCTTCTCTGTGGGTCTGTCCCCTTTTGCCAGTGTGAGTGTGTGTATGTCGGTACGGTGTGTCGACATGTCTGAGGCTGAGTGCTCCTCCCCAGAGGTTACTGGGGGCGCAGATAAAGAGTTGGGAGTGACTCTGTCGGCACCGCCGACTGCTGATTGGGTGGCCATGTTAAGTACATTGAATGCAAATGTGGCATTATTGTCTAAGAGGCTGGATAAATCTGATTCTCAGACTCAAACGTGGAGAAAATCCATGGAGGAAGCCTTATCCCAGGTACAGGCCCCCTCAGGGTCACAAAAGCGTTCATTTACCCAAATGGCGGATTCTGATACCGACACGGACTCTGATTCCAGTATCGACTTTAGTGAGGCCAGTTTACATCCAAGAGTGGTGAAGAGTATTCAGTACATGATTGTGGCAATTAAAGATGTTTTACATATTTCTGAGGTGCCTGCTGTTCCAGATACAAAGGTTTGTTTATATAAAGGGAAAAAGCCTGAGGTGACGTTTCCCCCCTCTCATGAACTGAATGCTCTTTGTGAAAAAGCTTGGGAATCGCCTGACAAAAGGTGGCAGGTTCCCAAGAGAATTTTTATGGAATATCCTTTTCCCTCTCTCGACAGGGAAAAGTGGGAGTCATCTCCCAATGTGGACAAGGCCCTCTCCCGGCTGTCCAAGAAGGTGGCACTTCCGTCTCCCGACACTGCTGCCCTCAAGGATCCTGCGGATCGTAAGCAGGAAACGACATTAAAAGCTATTTATGTCACAACGGGTGCACTCCTCAGACCTGCCGTGGCGTCGGCTTGGGTGAGTAGTGCTATTGCTAAGTGGGCTGATAATTTGGCATCTGATATGGATACCCTGGATAGGGATAACATTCTTTTGACTCTCGGTTATATCAGGGATGCTGCAGCTTACCTAAAGGATGCGGCGAGGGATATTGGCCTCTTGGGATCAAGGGCCAATGCCATGGCTGTCTCGGCCAGGAGAGCACTGTGGATTTATCAATGGAATGCTGATGCCGACTCCAAGAAAGCTATGGAAGCTCTCCCTTATAAAGGTAGTGTCTTGTTTGGTGACGGCCTCGCTGACCTGGTGTCTACCGCTACAGCGGGTAAGTCATCTTTTCTTCCTTATGTTCCAGCACAACAGAAAAAGGCACCCCATTATCAGATGCAGTCCTTTCGGCCTAATAGATACAAAAAAGGAAGAGGCTCGTCCTTCCTTGCTTCAAAAGGTAGAGGAAGGGGAAAAAAGACGCCTGCTGCATCAGGCTCCCAGGACCAAAAGTCCCCCCCGCCCTCTGCCAAGTTCACCGCATGACACTGGGGCTCCCTTACGGGAGTCCGTGCCGGTGTGGGGCGCATCTCAGACTCTTCAGTCAGGTCTGGGTTCACTCGGGCCTAGATCCTTGGGTGGTAGACATAGTGTCCCAAGGATACAAACTGGAGTTTCAGGAGCTGCCCCCCACCGCTTTTTCAGATCAGCCTTGCCAGTTTCTATTCCAGAAAGGGAAGTAGTGAGTGCGGCAATACAAAAGCTGTGTCAACAGTGTGTCATTGTCCCGGTACCCCCGTCCCAACGGGGAGAAGGGTTTTATTCGAGCCTCTTTGTCGTACCAAAGCCGGACGGCTCGGTCAGACCGATCCTGAACCTAAAATCCCTCAATCTGTATTTGAAAACTTTCAAGTACAAAATGAAATCTCTTCGGGCAGTGATTTCCAGTCTAGAAGGGGGGGATTTGCGGTACAGGATTATCATTACCAATTTCAGACGTTGCCGTTTGGGCTTTCCACGGCCCCGAGGGTCTTCCCCAAAGTGATGGCGGACATGATGGTACTCCTACGCAAGCAAGGTGTCACAATTATCCCGTACTTGGACGATCTCCTGATAAAGGCGAGATCGAAGGAGCAGTTGCTAAGAAATGTGGAACTCTCCCTGACGGTTCTGCAACATCATGGTTGGATTCTAAATTTGCCAAAATCTCAGTTGATTCCGACAACTCGGCTGCCTTTCTTGGGCATGATCCTGGACACGGAACTGCAAAGAGTGTTTCTTCCAGCGGAAAAAGCTCTGGAAATCCAATGCATGGTCAAGGAGATTCTGAAACCGGCAAGAGTGTCGATTCATCAATGCACTCAAGTGCAAGGGAAGATGGTTGCGGCTTACGAAGCCATTCCGTTTGGCAGGTTTCATGCAAGGGTGTTTCAGTGGGACCTGCTGGACAAATGGTCCGGGTCTCACCTGCACATGCACCGGAAAATAAGTCTCTCTTCCAGGACCAGAATTTCTCTCCTGTGGTGGCCGCAAAGTTCTCACCTTCTAGAGGGACGCAGGTTCGGAATCCAGGATTGGGTCCTGCTGACCACGGATGCAAGTCTCCGAGGCTGGGGAGCAGTCACGCTAGGAAGAAGTTTCCAGGGAAAATCGTCAAGCCAGGAAACTTGTCTCCACATAAAGGTTCTGGAGTTAAGAGCCATTTACAACGGCCTTCTGCAAGCAGAACACCTACTTCGAGGTCTACCTGTCCTGATTCAGTCGGACAACGTAACTGCGGTAGTGTACGTAAACAGTCAGGCCTGGAACAAAAAGCAGGGCGGCGATGGCGGAGGCCACAAGAGTTCTCCGCTGGGCGGAAAAGCACGTGAGCGCTCTGTCAGCAGTCTTCCTTCCGGGCGTGGACAACTGGGAAGCAGACACGATCTCCATCCAGGAGAGTGGGCTCTTCATCAAGAGGTATTTGCAGAAGTGACAAGGCATTGGGGAATTCCTCAAATAGACATGAATGCGTCTCGCCTCAACAAGAAGCTTCCGAGGTACTGTTCCAGTGCAGTGGACGCCCTGGTAACTCCGTGGGTGTTTCAGTCGGTATATGTGTTCCCTCCACTTCCTCTCATTCCGAAAGTGTTGAGGATCATAAGACGAACAAGAGTTCCGGCAGTACTCGTCGTTCCAGATTGGCCACGGAGGGCCTGGTATCCGGATCTTCAGGAATTGCTCATAGAAGATCCTTGGCCACTTCCTCTCAGAGAGGACCTGTTACTGCAGGTACCATGCATATTTCAGGACTTACCGCGGCTGCGTTTGACGGCGTGGAGGTTGAATGCCAAATCCTAGCTCGAAAGGGTATTCCCGGGGAAGTCATCCCCACTCTCCTTAAGGCTAGAAAGGAGGTCACGGCGAAGCATTATCACCATATTTGGAGAAAATATGTGTCGTGGTGTGAAGCCAGGCAAGCTCTGCGAAGGAAAGTGGTCATGCTTTTGGCCTTGGCGTCCGCCAGACGGGTGTCGGAATTGGCGGCTTTGTCTCACAAGAGCCCATATTTGATTTTCCATGTGGATAGAGCAGAATTGAGGACTCGTCAACAATTTCTGCCGAAGGTGGTTTCTTCGTTTCACATAAATCAACCTATTGTGGTGCCTGTGGCTACGGATGCCGTGGAGGTGCCAAAATCTCTCGATGTTGTAAGAGCGTTGAAGATTTATGTCGCCAGAATGGCTCTTTTTAGGAAAACGGAGGCTCTGTTTGTCCTGTATGCTTCCAACAAGATTGGAAATCCTGCTTCCAAGCAGACTATTGCGCGCTGGATTTGTAATACGATTCAGCACGCTCATTCTACGGCTGGATTGCCGTTGCCGAAGTCGGTGAAGGCCCATTCTACCAGGAAGGTGGGCTCATCTTGGGCGGCTGCCCGAGTGGTCTCGGCACTTCAGCTTTGCCGAGCAGCTACATGGTCGGGTTCAAACACGTTTGCTAAATTCTACAAGTTTGATACCCTGGCTGATGAGGACCTCGTGTTTGCTCAGTCGGTGCTGCAGAGTCGTCCGCACTCTCCCGCCCAGTCAGGAGCTTTGGTATAGACCCCATGGTCCTTTTGGAGTCCCCAGCATCCTCTAGGACGTAAGAGAAAATAGGATTTTAATACCTACTGGTAAATCCTTTTCTCCTAGTCCGTAGAGGATGCTGGGCGCCCATCCCAGTGCGTACTGTTACTTGCAGTTGTATTGTTAGTTGTTGGTTTCGGTTACACGAAGGTTGTGTATCGGTTATGTTCAGCTTGTTGTTTTTTTTTTTTTCGTTCATACTGTTATCTGGTTTTCTTGGTAATCCAGTTGTACGGTGTGTTGTGGTGTGAGCTGGTATGTATCTCACCCTTGACTTAACAAAAATCCTTTTCCTCGAAATGTCCGTCTTCCTGGGCACAGTTCCTATAACTGAGGTCTGGAGGAGGGGCATAGAGGGAGGAGCCAGTTCACACCCAGTAAAAGTCTTTTAGTGTGCCCATGTCTCCTGCGGCTCCCGTCTATACCCCATGGTCCTTTTGGAGTCCCCAGCATCCTCTACGGACTAGGAGAAAAGGATTTACCGGTAGGTATTAAAATCCTATTTTTTCTACTGCAGACTATTGTATCCGTCTAATGATGAAATAGAATATATATTTGTAAGTATTTGTACACTATTTAAAAGAAAATAAACATAAACACTGGTAAATGGGGTCTATTTTTCCATGGAGAAGTTTTATATTGACTTCAAGCAGTTATTTGCAATAAATATGGAATTTGTAGTGGAGTCATTGATTTGTCTCTTTCCAAATAGGTTGTACTATAGCTTCCTTCTTATGAAGAATCACTGCTAAAATAGTTTACTGCAACCTTTGCAAACTGTCACTTCATGTTTAAATCATTGCTAAGAAATGATGCACATGAACAGTTCATTGCTCTAAAATACATTGCTGTTCTGTCCTTCAACATATCAAACCACAATACAGAAAACTTGGCTACTGCCAATAGAGATGAGATTTGTGATGTGTGTTTATCTGGATGGCAATATAATAAGCATGCTGTATTGATTTAAATAGCACAAACTCAAAAACTTTCATAGTTAAAACAAAAAAGTTACAAATGAGATAATATTACAATTAGATGCAAACAAATTTCTAAAATTGTTCATGATATATTCCACATTTCACCACAGAAAAGCAAATGTTTTACAGGTGTAATTTGTTCTGTGTCACAATTCCCCATATCATTTTTGTTTTACTTGGAATTCCCAGGCCTATCCCAACAACACAGCAGTGTGATATTTCCCCTATCAGTTTTATTTTGCATGGAATTCCCAGGTCTTCCCCAACCACACAGCAGGATGAAATGACCATCGAGCACAACCTGGTTTAGTATTGTGAAGTGGGCACTGCCTAGCACAGCTGTAAAATCCAGCGAAAGAATAGTTCAATGGTATGTGTGCGCTGTATTCATAAAATGCTCCCGCAGGTGGTAGTTATGTGCCAACAGCTGGGAATTCTGCACCCAGGCCACGTTTGCACCTAACTCTGTTACAGTTACAATTAGTTTCCCTTTATGGGGGAAATTCAATTGGATTCAGTATGATTTCCTGATGGACGGGACGCCAGAAGTCAGAATCCCGACAGCGGCATCCCGGCCATCAATATCCCTCCAAAAGTATCCTAACCCTCCCCTGCCTCCTACCCTAACCCTCCCTTGTGGGTGTCTAACCTAACACTCCCCGGTGGTGCCTATCCCTAACCCTCTCCGGTGGTGCCTAACCCTAACCCTCTCCGGTGATGCCTAACCCTAACCCTCCCTCCCCCATTGATGCCTAACCCTAACCTCCCCTTCCAAGTATCTAACCCTAACACTCCCTCCCCGGTACCTAACCATATCCTTCCCTGCACCCTGACCTCCCTTCTAATGAATAAACCTAACCTTCCCTTCCCGCACGGTAGGAAGGGAGTGTGTCCCTCGGGAAGAAGGTTCGGGATTCCAGGCGTCGATATTTTGACGCCGGGATCCCATGCTCTGTTGGGATTTCGATGCTGACAATATGCCGTCGTTCGGGATTCCGTCTGGCTGCATTTTAACTACACCCCATTCAATTGTGGGCAAAAAAAAGTTTTGGTTGAAAAAAACATGCTTTACCACAATTTTTGCCAAATATATTTGGGGTTGCATCCAACTCACCCAAAAAAACGGCCCAGTGTTCGGGAGAAAACACATAGGATATGGGATAAGTTCCCAGCTCCATGTGTTTTCACACCCGCAATCGCGAAAACAGGACATTTATTGGGATTTTTTTTATCAACTGAAAAAAAATCCCTAAAAGGGCCAGCTTTCGGGGCTAACTGGGTAGCCCCCGGGAGATCAAGTAGCCACAGTAATTTACCAGAGCTAATTGAATTCCTCCCTATATGTTTCCATTTGCATCAACTGATAACTATAATGCTATTATATTTAAACCTGGAAGAATACTTCATATATATGTCATGATTTACATTTATATATTGTACAAGTGCAAACTGTATTGTTTATCTTTTGATTTTGTATATTATTTACACATTTCTTTTGTAGTGAACACTATAATATTAATATTGCTTCATTATAATTATATTACTGTATTATTATTTTAATTCGTAAAGACTGCGGGTGCCATGTTTTCGGAGACCTGCGCATGCGCAGTAGGCTCTGGCATTGTGCCATGGAGAGGAGGGGGCACACCTTGAGTCTGCACACGGGCCCCATCCTCTCTTAAAAAGCCTCTGGCAAGGGCTATGTCCTTGGACGCAGGTCAACAGGCCCCGGAAGCTGAATTTCCAGGCCTTCCTGGGTAACCTATTGGGACGCATACTACTACTTTTACATATTTAGCACAGCCGCTGCATACAAAGAGGCTGTAGCTACATATGGCTGCGTTCATCCTTGTGCAAATGGGTCACAGGTGCAAATCTGCCACGGTTGCAACTATTTGCACCAGCACGGAATCTGTTTCGCGGGAGCGTATGTACCATGCGATCCTGTGGATCGCAGGCGTGTGCACAGAGCCCACTCATGTTCACTGGCTTACTGGTTGCAGCAAATTATTACTCAGACTAGCGGCAGGCATGAACGCTGGCACATCTCTACTGTCAACTAGTGATGAGCGGATTCGGTTTTACTCGGTTTTACTCGGTTCTCAAAACCGAATCTTATTGGCTATCCAAAACACGTGACATCAGTGAGCCAATAAGATTCGGTTTTGAGAACCGAGTAAAACCGAGTAAAACCGAATCCGCTCATCACTACTGTCAACCTCTTAATAAAACCCTGTATTCTTTTCATCATACTATGTTTATATTATAGTGCTTGATATAGTTATATATACTGTACTTTATTGGGATTGGATGCATTATTATTTTCAATATATGGTCACATGTATATGGTCATTTACTATTTTGCATAAAAAAATAGTCTCAATATTATATTGAGTTATTTCTAGTAGCTCATGCATTGTATTGGTTATAGTACTGTTTGGACATATTTAGTTTTAACCTTTCATTATTTCTATTGGTATTTTAGAAGCCTTAATTGAGTGTCTGCAACTAAATTACTTATGTATTCTGTCCTATTCACCAACAAATTACTGATACATATATTGGATGTTAGATTTACATTGTTTGCCCTGTTATTATTATTGTTTGCCCTGTTAGTTTGTCCATTCGTGGCTCAATAAGTTCACATTCTACAGTATGTATGATTTGCAATTCAATTATTACAAAGAGAGTACATTTTCACCATTATCATACAGTATGTAAGGACATAAGGTTATTATTTTAGCAAATAGAAGGAAGCAATAATACGTACGTTCTTCACAGAGCCGTCCCATCCAGCCATCTGGACATGAACAAGCATTTGGTCTTTCACAGACACCGCCATTCTGACATGGAAATCTGCAAACAGCTTTAAAGAGAGTGGAACAAACTCAACAATCAGTGTATGAAATAGTTACATACAGATGATAAAGAAAATTACACTATGGGGGTCATTCTGACCTGATCACTCGCTGTAGTTTATCGCAGCGTAGCGATCAGGTCTGAACTGCGCATGCACTGGCCCCGCAGTACGCCGGCGCATGTCTGACAGCCGATGGCTGTCGTTGCCTAGCGATCGCCTCTGCCCGATTGACAGACAGAAACGGTCACTGGGCAGGACGGGGCGGCTCGGCGGCATTAGGCCGTTTTGTGTGCGCAGTCCGGCCAACGCAGGCGTGGCCGGACCGTGCAGGGGGCGGGCTGCTGCGGCTGCATGATGTCACACGCAGCCGCTGCGAGACAGGCAGCGACAAATAGCTCCTAAATTTAGCACAGCTACGATCAACCCGGAATGACCCCCTATCTGTACGTTCTTTGGTGAAATAGCAGTAACATTTACAAAGCTCGGTCAAGCTGAAAGATGATGGTGTTTACTACATTGTGACAAGTCTCCACCTTTTAATGCAGACAGAGCAAAGTCTACATATTTCCACACAGTTCTGGGGAAATGGGAAATGGATTGGGCAAGCAGTGAAGAGGGGAAATGTGGCAATATAATTCTTTCTTCCTCTTCATGAAAGCAGAGGATATTTTTGAAGCACACTCTGTACTGCTGTACAATACTGTCAGTTTTATCCAACAGAGTGAAAACTTCCTCTGCACTTACCACTTGGACCTCTCTGACAGGAACTCCCAGAGGAAAACATAGAATTTGACGGCAGATAAGAACCACTTGGCCCATCTAGTCTGCCCTTTTTTCTTTACCATATTTTTAGCTCAATCCTTATTTGATACTTATTTCTTTGTAAGGATATCCTTATGTCTATCCCATGCATGTTTAAATTGCTCTACTGTCTTAGCCTCTACCACCTATGATGGGAGGCTATTCCACTTGTCCACTACCCTTTCTGTGAAGTAATTTTTCCACAAATTTCCCCTGAACCCCCTCTAGTCTCAGTGCATGTCCTCATATCCTATTGCTTCTCTTCATATGGAGAATGTTTCTCTCCTGGACTTTTTCTATCATGTCCCCCTTTTCCTTCTCTGCTCCAAACTATACATACTGAGATTTTTTAGTCTTTCTGGGTATGTTTTGTGATGTAGTCCATGCACCATTTTAGTTGCCCTTCTCTCTACAGTCTCTAATGTATTAATATACTTTTGAAGATATGGCCTCCAGAATTGAACACAGTATTCTAGATGAGGCCGTACCAATGACCTATACAGTGGCATTATTACTTCTTTTTTTCTGCTGCTGATTCTTCTCCCAATGCAGTCAAGCATCTGACTAGTCTTCCTCATTGCTTTGTTACATTGCTTACCTGCCTTTAAGTCACCTGAATTATACCCCTTTTCCACTACCTTTAAAAACACGGGTAAATGCGCGGAGGCCGTGTCACTAGCAGCGTCACCAACCCGGCAATATGCCGGGTTGGAGAGCGCTGTGGGAAAGGGGGCTGTAGCACGGGTCACAGCCGTGTCAGGCTCCCGGCTGCGACCCGTGCTACAGGTGGAAAAGGGGTAATAGTGGCTCCTAGATCCCTTTCCTCCTCAATAGTTTCCAGTATAGTGCCATTCATACTATATTTAGCCTTTGGATTTTTGAGACCCAAGTGCATGATTTAGCATTTTTTGGCATTAAACTGTAATTGCCACACTCTTGACCATTCCTCTAGTCTACCTAGATCCTCAATCATTTGTTTTACTGCACGTGGTGCAGATACCTTTATGTCATCTGCATAAAAAGGCATACATTCCCTTTAATACCATTTGCAATGTCACCAATAAAGATAACAAAAAGCACTGGTCCAAGTACAGATCCCAGGGGTACTCCACTGGTAACATTTCCCTCCTGTGAATGCACTCCATTTACCACAACTCTCTGTTTTCTATCCTGCAGGTGATGTCCCAATGGTTGGTTAGTATGGTTTTATACCCTACCTCAGAGTCAAAGACAGGGGAAATGAAATTGAGCTTACAGAGAAAACTATTTTAAAGACTGGCAGTTAAGAGGGAGGGGAAACAGAGACACAGAATAAGGCACGAAGGGGCATAGAATGAATGGGGAAACACACACAGAGA
Source organism: Pseudophryne corroboree (assembly GCF_028390025.1). Taxonomy (NCBI): domain Eukaryota; kingdom Metazoa; phylum Chordata; class Amphibia; order Anura; family Myobatrachidae; genus Pseudophryne; species Pseudophryne corroboree. The sequence goes on along the minus strand of NC_086444.1, from coordinate 579,773,930 downwards.
GTCACAGTATGAAGGGGGGGCACAGAGAAAATATGAATGGGCAGGGGACAACGACACAGAGAGACATAGAATGAAGGGCGCACACTGAGAGACAAAGAATGAGGGGGCACACAGAGAGACATAATGAAGGGGGGGAGGCTGCTTGACACAGAGTGAAGGGAGGGGGAGACTGAGAGATACAGAGTGAAGGGCGAGGCTGGGAGACACAAAGTGAGAGGAATGGTGAGAGACTTAGGCGGAACAGAGAAGCAGTCAGGAGATGATGTGCGATGACGCAGGGGGGAGATGATAGAGTGCTGAGAGATGACGAGGGAGGAAATTATTGTGTACCCAGAGGCAACGCAGGGAGATTATGGCGTGGCTGAGAAATAACCAAGGGGGAGATGGTGTGGTTGAGAGGCGCAGGGAGATGACGGTGTAACTGAGAGATGATGCAGGGAGATGATTGTTTGGCTGTAGAGACACAGGGGGGAGATGGTGTGGCTGTGAGATGCAGGAGGGGAGATGATGGTGTGGCTGAGAGTTGCCGGGTGCAGGAAGGACACCAGGCGCACAAGACTGGTTGAACCTCTGTTGTATGATGATGATCTTAGTAATATTTCTACACAAACAGGCAACTTCCGGACCATGTTATATCCTACATGCATAGTGGTATCCTCCATTGTTGGGAGGTATTCTGGTGTCACTATATGTGGAGTGTGATATATGTAGTTATCTCCAGAATATCTCCTTTGTATCACAGAAAGTGAGAATTCCAGAACATTCTAACTATATTAACACAGTAATACAGAATTATGCAGGATCAAATATGCTGGGTTCATCAGAGGAAATTACTGTAATACTGTAAATCATAGATAGATGAATGTAAATAATATTATTTAGTATTAGTACATATATGCATACTTTTTCAGGTCTCTGTCCACATATCCAGATTCTGGGGGGATGCAGGGCATACTGTACCCCGGGCCCCCCTCTGTCAGGGCCCCCTCGTCCAGAGCACACTGACATCACCAGCTTGATTAGAGATTAGACTGGCGCCCAAGATGGCTGCCTCACCCTTTGCATGCTCCTGATCATCTCCATAAAACAGCTTAAATTCACCACAACTGACCTATGAATCATCATAAATATCCATGGACTTACCTTTAACTTGTACTACTCTACGTGGACATTTCATCAAAACCAACGGATTGCATTCCTGCGCTGAGATACACACTGGATTGAATCCTGGACTGAATCCTCTGCATATCTCCACTGAGAAATCCTTCAATTTAGCAGCTGCTACTCTGCATTGGACATTACCCAGATAAGGTACTGTGGATTACAACCTATCTTTGGCTACATCCAGACCCTCACTTAGACATCATCCACTTCTGTTCTCTGAGCAACAAATAACTGATTTATTGCATTAATCTACTAATATCAGTATATTCAGGCTCTGAATTTCTGAAGGCTCACTGTTTAAAATCAGGATCCATTTCCAGGACACGTTATCACTACTACCCCCACAAAAAAAAAAAAAAAAAATCTACTTCAAAGGCCTCTCACACTGAGACTTTTCACACCTACACAGTAGGAATTGGCTTCTAACACCTTCCAAAAGACTGCCTATCCTAGGATAATTGACTAAATCAACAGTTATTTTATTTATTACTTGCTTCAAATACACCCAATAGGTTATAGCAATAACTTTGTTCATAATCCCATTATAATTTTGGATCACATACCGAATTGGGGGAAAACACAAAAAAAAAAAAAAAAAACACTGCTTTCTCTCCCTCTCTCATCATATGCAGCTCAAACTTATAGTAATCTGTCATTGATGACCAAATGTATACGTATTGCTCCAGCTTCATTCTTTCACTCCGCCCACCACGTTCTGCAGTTCCTATCACACCATCACAGGCTTCTATTCTCCAATCCTTTGGCATTTTAAAAAGAAAACACAGGCGCATTCGTGGGAAGCGAGCAGGCCGGAAATGTATTTCCCCCGGTAACCATCTAAGTCCTTTGCCCACCTGCTCACCCCATACTCAAAGAACAATCAAATAGAAGTGATAACTAAAAGACGGCCCTGTGTTTGGAAGGACAGAACTGTCAACTCTCACTTTGTGACCCCCATACCCAGAGCTCCTGCACTTAACATAAAGAAAACTGAAGGCCCTCTGGTATGCCCAATCAGGTCAGTCCTTTGTAATGCCAGATCTATAAGAAACAAGACTGCAACAATTGCTGACCTTATTGAATCTGCAGATCTAGCCTGTATTACAGAGACCTGGCTAGATGAAAATGCAGCACCTATATTGGAGGCTGCAGTACCAACAAACTACTCTGTCATCCACAACCCAAGACTGGACCGCAGGGGTGGCGGGGTGGCTATCTGCTTCAAAAAAGAACTTAAACTTAGGGTCCACCCTATTGAAACTACTCGCTCATTCGAGTGCATTGCTGCCCGGAGTTCGACAGGATTAGGTTTCAGAGTACTTCTCATTTACCGGCCACCTGGAGATGGAAAGATATTTCTACAAGAAATTGCAGACACTGTTGCTGGCCTGGTTCTGGAACATCAAAGATGGCTCATCCTCTGGGATTTCAATGCATGGGTGGATGATGAGCTCTCATGCCTTGGCCAAGACCTCCTGTGCACAATGAATGGTCTGGGCTTCACACAGGTCGTTCCCTCTGCCACACATAAAAGTGGTCACACCCTCGACCTTGTCTTTCAGATTGGATTAGAAGTCACTGACCTAAAAATAAACCCAGTCATCTGGTCAGACCACTACTCCCTCTGGTTCTCAGTTGCAACCCCTCAAATAAGATCTCTGCCCGTGGAGTTGACTAGGTATCGTCCAAGGAGGGGTATTACTCCCCAGGCTCTTGCAGCAAATCTGGATCTCTCTGCTATACTGGGTGCCTGTGAAGATCCCTGTTCCCTAGTCCGTTATTATAATAGGGATCTTATGGCTGCAATTGATATTATCGCCCCTGTGCGTTTAAGACCTCGTAAACCACAACGTCAAGCTCCATGGTTTGACAACAGTGTTAGTGAGCTCAAGAAAAGGGGGCGTAGACTGGAAAGACGATGGAGGAAGACTAACCTAGTGGATGACAAACTAAAACTAATAAAGCATAACGAAGAATATCAATCGACAATCACTCGTAAGAAAGCACAGTTCCTGTCAAATGAGATCACAGCAGCAAACAATAGGCCAGCTCAACTTTTTCGCACAGTGGAGATGCTTTGCAAGCCAGCATGCCTGCAGACTGATGAGACCCTCTCCCAGGCAAGATGCAACGAGTTTGCAAACTTCTTTGCAGATAAAATATCCACCATCCGGGCTGGAATCTCCACAGTGCCATCAAAGGAGTGCCAAACTACAAAGCCCTCCAATATAAGCTACCTGCCTTCATGGACCAGCTTTGACCCAGTGGATGTAAAGGACACTGCTGAAATTGCTCGGATTTTGCGTCCCACCACCTGTGATCTGGACCCAGCCTCAACCAAGCTTCTAACCGGTTGTATGGATATAATTGGTCCTGTCTTTACAAAAATTGTTCAATGCTCTTTGCAGACAGGCATTTTTCCTGGACCCCTAAAGGAAGCAATTGTTAGACCGCTTCTTAAAAAACCTAATTTAGATCCCGACTGCATGACCAACTACAGACCGGTATCAAACCTTCCTTTCCTAGGAAAGGTTATTGAGAAAGTCGTTGCAAATCAACTGGAGACCCGCCTGACAACCCATGATATTTATGATCCATTTCAATCAGGATTCAGGAGAAGACATAGCACTGAAACAGCCCTGGTGTGTGTGTTAAATGATCTTCTGATGGCAAGAGACAGAGGTGACTGTTCAATATTAATCCTTCTGGATCTCTCGGCAGCATTTGATACCGTGGACCATGGGCTTCTGATTGAGCGACTGATACATTTCTGTGGTCTGGATGGCACAGTCCTAAGCTGGTTCAAATCATTTCTCACAGGCAGGTCACAGAGAGTATCATCTGGATTATACTCATCACCACCAGTGCCATTGCCATGTGGTGTCCCACAAGGTTCTATACTATCCCCCATGCTTTTTGCAGTATACATGCTCCCATTGGGCGAAATAATCAGGCGCCATGGCCTGGTCTACCACTGCTATGCAGATGATACACAACTGTACTTGTCCTTTGCTCCGGGCACTGATAACCCAATAGCCACCCTAAATGGCTGTCTAGCTGAACTACAGGAGTGGATGAGCGCCAGTTGGCTGCGACTGAACCCGGATAAAACAGAGGTCCTTTTGATACGACCGCAACATCAAAGGACAAGACTGCAGCATAGCCAACCAACTGGACTTACACTCGGGGATTCAGAATTACAGACCAGTGATCGTGTGCGGAATCTTGGCGTTGTCCTGGATGGTGGCTTGACACTTAAACATCAGATATCAGCCACAATCAAATCCTCATTCTTTCACCTGAGGAACATAGCCAGAATCAAGCACTTAATTCCCTCAGATGACATGCCAAAAGTCATACATGTATTTGTATCATCTCGTTTAGACTACTGTAATGCCCTCTACCTTGGTCTACCAGCAAAAGAATTGCAACGCTTACAGCTGGTGCAAAACACAGCTGCCAGGCTATTAACCAACCAGCCCCGTTCTAGCCACATAACACCCATCCTCTACTCCCTTCACTGGCTGCCTGTAAGATGGCGAATCATCTTCAAGATTGGCTTACTGAGTTTCAAAGCATTACATGACCAAGGCCCAAGGTACCTAAAACAGCTTCTGACCCCATACTGCCCCACTCGATTACTGCGATCTGTAGATGAAGGACTTTTAGCAGTACCTAGAATCTACCGTAATTCATCTGGGGGTCGAGCTTTTAGTCATGCGGCTCCGACTGTATGGAACTCACTTCCCCGCACAGTGCGAGAGGCCCCAACTATAGAATCCTTCAAAAGTAGACTCAAGACTTTTCTGTTTACTCAAGCATTTCCATAATGTCCCTTTTAGTATCTTCATGCTTCTGTATTTTATGAAAATGTACTTCATTATTTTCTGTACTATATTATGCTATGTATCTGTTAAGCGCCTTGAGTCCTATTGGAGAAAGAGCGCTATATAAATAAAATTATTATTATTATTATTATTATTTCCCCCTTATGCAGCAGCAGAACCAGACTGCCAGAATGCGAGCAGGACAGTATGCAGTGCAGACAGAGACACAGGAGTATCAGATTTCATGAACTATTGATGGAGTTTCCCAACCAGAGGAGAGATAGGAGGGCGGAGAGAGCTGTAAATGACACAGGGTGAGATCCTTGTGTCACTCATAGCTCTCTCTACACCTGGGTGTCTGAGTCCTGTGTAACTTGTTATCTAATGAGGATCTAGAGAGAGACACACACACAAACACACACACACACACACACACACACACACACACACAGTCCTCCTGAGTCCTGTCTCAGTGTGTAAGTAGTACAGAGGCTGCTGCTATTTTTGCATGTGACAAGATAAATTATAGATTTTATTTTTCTACGTGAATTTTAAGGTTGTTTACGTTTTGTTCCACTATAAGAACATTTTATAAAATAGTTGTCTTTCAATTAGGTGGAGCTATAAACAGTACCCAGACATTAATAAACTATTAGCTTAAATCTAATATACACCATTGGGCTACATTTAATATACACAATCCATACACCTACCTGGACTTCCTTCTTAAGTTATGGTTGCAATCACCTGTGTTGAAACACCTTTCTTATTAATTAAATAGTTCAACACAGGTGACTATAATCATGTATTAAGAGGGAATTCCATGTAAAAAGCATTTTGTCCCTCCTGGAATGGGGCATGTTTGGAGGTATGCACAATCTTATAAACAGCGCCCTCCCCCTTTCCACCGGGGCACCCCTGTCTAAAGTCCCCCGGGTATCCCCAAGGCTTTATCCGGCCCTGCCTGTCCAGGAGAGTCACATAGGGGCAGACATGTTCGATGGGCAACAATAGTGGGGCAAGGAATTGTGGTGCAACAATAATCTCATCTTAGTCCAACCTCTTACCGACCAAAGTCATGATTCACAGCAACAGATGTTCAGAGTCTAACATACAGTATTCTAACATACCCCCTGCCAAAGGGTTTGGGCTTTGCTGCGCACAGGTCGCGGCCCTCTGACTGGGTTCCTGTGTGCAGGTTGGTTAGTACGAAGGCAGACAGTAAGACTAGTTGCCATGAAGCATTCTGGAGAGTAGTTGATAGAAATACATCAGAAACAGGTACAAGGGGACGGGCAGTATCAGGCCAGAAGAAAAGCCAAAACTGAAGCCATAAAGTCACTAGAGGAAGTTCCAAGTGAGCAGACAAAGAGAGTCATCAGACGGACAGGATCAAAACACTGGAAGTCCGCAGGGAGTTCAAAAGGAACAGACACCGGAAATCAGGTAGTGAGTGTAATACTCTGACACGGAAAAGTGCTGAGACTTCCTTTAATATGGAGGAGTTTGAATCTTGTGCCAAATCTGACATGTCCCTTTAAATGTCAAACAGCAGTGCGCGCATCCCTATGGGTGCCGCAGCAGCCTGTAATCAAAGCTGTCAGAAGAAGAGGTGTAACCGGCGCCGGCGGTACCGGCAACAGCCGGGATAGGGACCGCTAGCAGCAAGGGGACCAACTGTGGTGACGGGTCTATCGCAGCCCCAGGGTACAATGTTAAGGTCGACACTCATTATGCCGACCACTATTGGTTGACATTGACATGATCGATATGGGCAAATGGTCGACACATGAAAATGTCAACATGGCTTTTTAAAAAAAATATTTTTAACTTTTTCATACTTTAACATCCACTTGGGCTACGATTGGGAATAGTAACCTGTGCCGAGCGCATCGGTAGCAGAGCAAGGCACCTTGCCCGCAGCTCGCTCACCATGCAAGGGGACGCGGTACACTAATTGGGGTTCATGGTCATGTTATGGAAAAAATGACACCAAAAACAGTAAAAAAAAAATCCATATCGACCTTTCACGTGTTGACCATTTTCATGTGTTGTCCATTTGTCCATGTTGACCATGTCAATGTCGACCAATAGTGGTCGACCTAATGACTGTCGACCTTAACATTGTCGACCATTCATACCGGAACCCAGCCCCAGAGGGACTCATACACTAAGGGCTCTATCATGTATTCTATGGGATACATCCTAGTCTATATCGCATGCATAGCAACGTTTATTAACACTGTATGCAGGGCCGTAACTACGTGTGTGCCAAGGGGGCTTGGCACACAGCGCAGTTGCCCTGAGGGCGCAACGGCCAGCGGCATGTAATGAGTCAAATTGACTCATTACATGCCGCCTCTGCTGTGTGCGCCGCCGCCGCGCTGTGGAGGGGAAGACAGCGCCGAGCAGCGGAGAGAAGGAGGAGGGAGGGGGAGCAGGGAGCCGCAGCAGCGCTATTTGATTGGTAGTAAGCGCCACTGCAGCATCCCCCTCTCCTTCTGTATTGGCTGCCCGGCGCTGCTATGGATGCTGGGATGCGGTTCCTTCATCCCAGCATCCACAGCAGCGCCAGGCAGCCAATACAGAAGAAGAGGGGGATGCTGCAGCGGCGCTTACTACCAATCAAATAGCGCTGCTGCGGCTCCCTGCTCCCCCTCCCTCCTCTTCCTTCTCATCTCACTGCCTGCACCGAGGGAGCTGCCAGCACGAGGAGCCTGTCAGGTAAGTATCTCTCTCTCTCTCTCTCTCTCTTTTAGGGGGACACCGTCTGCCATAATGTGTAAAAAGGGGTCCTGGCTGCCGCATTGTGTAAAAAGGGGTCCTGGCTGCCGCATTGTGTAAAAAGGGGGACTGGCTGCCGCAATGTGTAAAAAGGGGTCCTGGCTGCCGCATTGTGTAAAAAGGGGTCCTGGCTGCCGCATTGTGTAAAAAGGGGGACTGGCTGCCGCAATGTGTAAAAAGGGGGACTGGCTGCCGCATTGTGTAAAAAGGGGGACTGTCTGCCGCAATGTGTAAAAAGGGGGACTGGCTGCTGCAATGTGTAAAAAGGGGGACACCGTCTGCCGTAATGTGTATAAACGGGGACGCTGTCTGCTGTAATGTGTAAAAAGGGGGACTGTCTGCTGTAATGTGTCAAAAGGGGGACGCTGTCTGCTGTAATGTATAAAAGGGGCTCTACCTGGTGTAGTGGCGCTACTGTGCAGCGTAATTTGAATAATGTAGACTACTGTGCACCGTAGTATGAATTGCTATTATTTTGTGGCCACGCCCCTTCCCCATGAAGCCACGCCCCTCTAAATTTTTGCATGCGCCTACGGCGCGCACTGCCCCTGTCTTACATGGGGGGGGGGAGGGCGCCACTGTCGTTTCTTGCACACAGCGCTAAAATGCCTAGTTACGGCACTGACTGTATGCATGAATAATTACGCTTACAAATTACAAATAATTACAATAAATGACAAGAAATAATTATAATGGATTACAGATAATTACGCTTGATAAGAGTTGTCCCTCGCGATGTGAGGACTTCCGGGTTCATGATTCAGGAGTCCTAATGTGTATTCGCCACAATTAGCAAGCCTACATATGGTTGTATTTGAAGATTTGACTGCATTGTAGTGCTTAGTACATCCTGTCCTGAGTAGGAAAATGGAGGCTAGGACATAGCATAAAATGGAGCAAGGACTCCAAGCTATATCAATGCTACATGTACTCATCAAACTAAACTAGCAGAGTGTAGAAAACATTACTAAAAAATCATAGAAATTCCTAGTACAGCTGGGGTATTCAACTGCTATGGAACTACACATCCCAGAATGTCCTGCCAGTTTTACTAGGGCATGCTAAAACTGTGGCAGGGTATGCTGGGATGTGTAGTTCCACAACAGCTGGAGTGACGCATGTTCAATACCCCTGTAATAAAGCATAACAAAACAAGTACTGTGGATACATAATTGATATCAGCAATATACTATAGGGCAGCACTGAACAGAAGTAGAAATTTCTGACTTGAAGGGAAAATAAATAATTATTGATGTTAATAATATTCATTTATTGATTTATATATATATATATATATATATATATATAAAACAATTCAGAAGGTGAATGTAATTACAGTAGGAAGGTGGGTACATAGGTCGTAGGGCCTAATTCAAGGTTGAACGCAATGTATTAGCAAATTTGTACAGAAAAACACGCCCACAGTGCAAAATGAGGCCCATAATAAAACGATTAGAGAAAAATCAGCACATTGCTGCTGGTGAAGCTGTATTACAAAGCCACATCTTTAGTTCAAGAGAACTCATAGTGGAAACTCAGTGTTTGAATCATTTAACACTGCTGGATCACAGAGCAAACAGAGCAAAAAACAGAAAATGACACTGAATTAGCTTTCTTTTTACCCAGTGCCAGAGAGGTTAAATAGAGGGTTGGCAGGAAATCATTTGAATAATCCACCTTACTGTAACAATGAAGCAACTTCCAGTGAAGAGGTCTTCCAGTGGGTCATATGTGTAAGAAAAGATCGCCAATTTAATAAATAAAATTATATTTAACAAGCATGACTATGTTAATTCTTTATCTCAACCAATGGAGTAGATAAAGAAAATTGCAGAATGTAATAAATTCTTTCTTTTACTTAAGAGCGAGTTTACCAAGATATCTGATAACAATCGGAAAGAACTGGGAGCATCAGTTTCAGGCATGTTGGTAAATGCTGTCAGTATGCCACTGGCCTGTGTGTGTAAGAGCACTACGATGCCCCCGTCATGTAAAAGGGAACCAGCTGCATATCATCCTATCTGGCCACAATATCTGCAGCCCTATTGGACACTGATCCTGCGTCCTGTATCCCACGTCTTCTTGTATGTTCACTAGTGGGTGACCAGCTTAAGTTTCAGCATTTTGTCAGCAAGGTTCTAATTTGCATCCTCAGTTTTTGGTAACAATTTAAGATTGCTGACTTTATTTATTCTGCGGAACAGGGGCGTCACTATGGGGGGTGCGGAGGGGGGTGGCACCAAAATGTCGGCTCCTCCTCAGTGACTGGGAGCCGGGTACTGCATACCTCCCAACTGTCTCGCATTCAGTGGGACAGTCCCACTCTCGGCCAGCAGTGTCCCGTGGCGTGGGGAAGGTGAGTTGGGGGAGCGCACACATCGCTGCTCTGCCTGGCAGAGCAGCAGTAGATGAGGAGAATTGATGTGGTGCACATGCGAACAGCATCTATTCACAGTGCTGGGGGAACCTTGGCTCGCTCCCACACAGTGACGCAATCCGGGGGGCTGGGAGGAGTCCCGAATAACAGATCTACAAAGTTGGGAGGTACGGTACTGTGACATTTTCTGCAGCGCCCACCTTCTATCCCTGAGGATGAGCCGGCAGTGCTAGGAGAGTCTCCATAATGATTAAAGTGTCTATTCATGAAGCAGTGAAAAGTGTGGGGAAGTGAGCCAGTGGAGAAGTTGCCCATGGCAACCAATCAGCATTGAAGTAACATTTATAATTTGCACACTATACAACTGAACAGAGCAGCTGATTGGTTGCCATGGGCAACCTATCAACTGGCTCACTTCTCAACGCTTTTTCGCTGCTTCATGAATAGACCCTTAAAATGGGTGCCACACCCCTTTTTGGCATGTGTGGGATGGGGTGCCTGTCTGGCACACTGGGGTTCACCGACCCCAGTAACGACATTGCCACAGACCATGGGTCTCCTTCATTACATGCTTTGTCTGTTATCCCAACACATAAGGAACACTATGCATCACCTTAGAAAACATATTGATTATAGCTATTGTGTTCAGAAATTATACTTTTATAGTACCTAATTCTTTTACTAATCAACATAATGTTGATAACTTCTTTTTATCTTTTCAGGACATTAGTGAGATTAAACATTATTATCCTAGAGGTGGGGATAGACAACATAAAGCTAATAAATCTGAAGCACAAAAACAGTTACCAAGAAACCTTTTAGCCTTAAGTGGATGCGGTATCTTAATTTAATTTATTATTTTTTCAGTAGGAAAATAGCACCTATTACGTCATGATTTTTATGCTGAAATATAGCATGCATCAAATTGTCTATTAATGCTGGGTAATTCTGATGCCATTGTGTAGCCCATACATGACGATTTCTCCATGTGTAATCTTATTGCTAACACCAAACCAATGTAACGTTTTACTTCACTGTAAATAAGGTTGTAATGAGAACAGCAGTTTACACTATAAGGGCAGATAATGAACTTTCATTTACTATTGATGAATCTGCAGCATCTGTGGTCACTGGTAATCTCTTGCAGGAAAAATACATGTGACTAAATAACACTGAACTAATTGATGGTTAGTTATTAATTATTAAAAACTAGGCAACATATCCCTCCCAAATTCACTGATAGCCACAAGCTAAACAGGCTTTCCAGTGAAGGTTTGGTGCCTCTAAAAGTAGGGGGAACCCACTCTGAAAAGCTACTGTACCCAGTGGCGCATGCAGGGGGTTTCTAAGTTCTTAAAACTTCCCCTAACTGACCACAATTAGATCCCCGAATCATTGCAGTGTAATGCCATGATTTGCGGGTGTCTTTTTGGCTCCGCTCCCTCCCATACAACCATGAATTGTGGCATTATGCTGTGGGGGTGGGGCCTAATGATACAATTTATCTGGTCTTGCCTCCAACAAGAGCTGTTGCATTGCACCTGAAGGTAAGTGTGTGAAGTATATGAGATATACTGTATAAACAGTAGTAGCACACACAAGGGTGGTTTCCATGTACCCAGAAACCACCCCTGATGGGCCAAAGTTTTTTACTATTTTTTTTTAGAGACAGAGACAGCTGCGATTGACCTGCCACTACTGGATCAGCTGTAAGGTATCCATACCACCTGACGTGGAGCGCTGAGAGCTGAACTGGCAGTGGCAGGTCGGGCAGCGTGCCACAATCTGTTCTGACAGAGAGGGACTCGGGAGGATCTGTGCCACCCAGCTAGCTAGAAACCCTCCCCTCCCTTGCAAATCCTGTGTTTGTCCCTGGACCCTGTGCTAAATAGAGCTGAAAAGTCCAAGATAATTAACAAGATTTGGCCTGCTGGCGTGGTAACTTTATTGCCTCTATGGCCCCAGTAGAAAAACAGGGATCCCTAAAACCCTACACATCAGACCAAAAAATAGTTTTGCCACATTTGCGAAAATGCGTATAGAAAATACTGTACCCCTTACTATTGAAGAATATCATAGGTCACCTCCCGTGAGTTCAAAAAACATTTATATGTTCACACATATAGCTTCTAGTATCCTGTAGCTTCTAATATCCTTTTTACAGTACAATTTTTCATATATATATATATATATATATATATATATTACAGTATATGGACATAGCCAGCTGATGAGCTTTATTACATATTGATTTTTACTTTTGTTTTTTACAGTTAAATAAAAATGTATGATATTCTCAGTTGCGAAGGGGAGATTTCCGCATTATAAGCTAAAGGGCCCCATACACTACAGCGACATGTCGGATCCTCATGTCACATACAATTTCCCTTGAACCTCCTCCCGGGTGGCAGGATCGCATAGGATACATCATATGCGGTCCTTTTGCATATGATGTATGTTATGCGATCCCAGCCATGCCGGTGGGATCCGATAAATCACAAGTGCAGCACTAACGACCTACAAGCTCCGATCCGATGCTCGCGGGACCGTGCATCTGATCGGATCAGATGTAAAACACATCCGATTTGCCACTTTCCATCCGATTTATCGACCCGAAAGGTCGAAATTGGATGAAATCGGGCATTATCGTTCTAGTGTATGGGGCCCTTAAGACCCACAGTAGCAATGACGCTACAATTTTAAATATTTTGTGAAAATATATTGACCTTGGCATAAATATTTATTTAAAACAGTTAAGGGGAAGCTATAAAAAAATATCTTCCTAGAAAAACAGAATATGGTGTCTATTTATTAGTTTTCTCTGTTTTGCTGCAGAGAAAAGGCCCCCTTGGGGAGGGTTAAGGTTAGGCTAGCAGGAGGAGGGGGGGGGGGGTAGATTTAGGCACCACTGGGGACAATTAGGGTTAGGCTGGGGAGGGGGGGAGGGGTTAGGCTGCGGGAAGGGAGGCTTAGAGTTACAGGGTGTATTGGGGAAGGGTAAGTATACTTACCTAGCCCCTGTTGGGATTGTTTCTATCAGGGATAGACTGCCGGCATTCCAAATGCCGGGATATCATATCCCACCCAGACAGAATATCTAACCTGTCTATCAATCTGTCTATCAATCTGTCTATCAATCTGTCTATCTATCTATCTATCTATCTATCTATCTATCTATCTATCTATCTATCTATCAATCAGCTGTCGGGATCCCGGCGTTCATGAAATGCTGACGGACGGAATCCATGCCACCAACCAAGTGGGAATATAACCTGTGGCGAGCGAAGCGAGTCCGTGAGGGGACTCACTGCCAAGGTTCCAACAGACAGGATGCGGCTGTCAGTATACGGTATAGTGACAGCCGGCATCCCGTCTGCCAGTCAAACATATGTACCCAATATTTATCTATCTACAGTATCATCTATCTATCTATCTATCTATCTATCTATCTATCTATCTATCTATCTATCTATCTATCTGTCTGTCTGTCTGTCTGTCTGTCTGTCTGTCTGTCTGTCTGTCTGTCTGTCTATCTATCTATCTATCTATCTTGTCTTCCAACCCTAATTTCTTTAATTTTGACCATCCTGCACAAACCGAAAGTCCATGCATGCACAATAAAAAGCTGCAAAGGAGAAATCCTCTCATCTGTCTGCTTTCCTACCAGTTTGTCCTACGCATGCAGGCTGATAAAAATGTGGGAAGAATTGGTTACCGTTGCTTAGTAAATAGACCTTATATATAACTCATATTGTGTGCTGCACAGTACGAAGTTCTAAAAAATCTTTTTATAGATATTTATGCCCTCTGCAGAATCATTCAGTGCATCAGGTAATAAAAGACTTTTACGGGAATTTTATTGTACGTTTTATCATTTATACATACACTATAATGCATATCATTGAATTACTCTTCTAAGGTTAATAATTTATCTTTTGCTGCATTCTTTCCTTAGAACTCATGTTCTTATCAGTAAAGGAAATAAACATTTTTTTATATGATACAATATTTGCTTTTATTCAATTTACAGAGAATTTTTTTGCTGAATGCAAAAGCCAAAACTATTTTCTTGTGAAACTAAACACATATTTAAACATACTTCAGCAAGAAAAAATAATACATTACCAATAGCAAGCACAATATTCATACTGAAGCAACAGAATGTGTGACAAATTACTTCTGTGGAACTATGGGGCTGATTCAGACCTGATCGTTGCTGTACGTTTTCGCACAGCAGGCGATCAGGTCTGAACTGCGCATGCGTATGCACCGCAATGCGCAGGCACGACGGTCCGCAGCGACGGGGAGCGCAAGGAAGTGACGGGATGGTGCAAAAAATCCGATCACACCGGCGATCACAAGAAGATTGACAGGAAGAGGGCGTTTGTTGGTGGCAAGTGACCGTTTTCAGGGAGTGTACGGAAAAACGCAGGAGGGACTAGGCGTTTGGAGGGAGGGATTCTGACGTCAGCTCCGGCCCCGATCATCGCAGCAGCTGAGTAAGTCCTGGGCTGTGCAGAGACTGCACAAACTTCTGTTTGTGTAGCTCTCTGCACATGCGATCACACACCTGCACTGCAAATTCCCCGTCACCCTGTAGGCGGCGACTACCTGATCGCAGGGATGCAAAAAATACACCCTAGCAATCAGGTCTGAATTACCCCCCTATGTGTGCTAGAGTGATATTGATTTGTACCCTCCCCCCCCCAAAAAAAAAAAAATGCACGACAGTAAAATTCACCTGTTGTTTTATGGAAACTCTACATAGCCTTACACTTTATCACTTATGCAACAAATAATAACAACAACAGAATTCATGATCACAGAGATGCTAAGAGGTTGCACAGATTGTCGACATACATAATGCTGACAACAGAATACCAAAAGTTGTGATGTGTCAACATGGTTATAACATAGACATCTAATATGTCGATATCTGCAAAAATAGGATTTTAATTACCTTCCGGTAAATCCTTTTCTCATAGTCCGTAGAGGATGCTGGGGTTCCATTTAGTACCATGGGGTATTGACGAGTCCTTTGGGAGCCACTGGCACTTTAAGAGTTTAACAGTGTGGGCTGGTTCCTCCCTCTATGCCCCTCCTACCAGACTCAGTCTAGAAACTGTGCCCGAGGAGACGGACATACTTCGAGAGAAGGAATTACAGATAGTGGTGAAATTCACACTAGCTCACACCGAATCGAAAAAACCATGCTGACCAGCATGCAACATGGACAAACCATGCCAACCAGCATGCAACATGAAGAAATCATGCAAAACCGCATGAAACATGAAGAAACCATGTCAACCAGCAGGTAACATGAATAAACCATGCAAACCAGCAGGCAACATTAAGAAATCATGCCAACCAGGATGAAACATGAAGAAATCATGCCAACCATCATGCAACACGAAGAAAACATGTTATCTAGCATGAAACAGGAAGCAACCATGCCAATCTGCATGTAACCTTAAGAAACCATGCTAACCATGCATAAAAGAGGAACAGCAACAGCTGAACCAATACTTAACCAAGTAGCAACGCAGGAAAACAAAGCACTGGGCGGGCACCCAGCATCCTCTACGGACTACGAGAAAAGGATTTACTGGTAGGTAATTAAAATCCTATTTTCTCTTACGTCCTAGAGGATGCTGGGGTTCCATTTAGTACCATGAGGACGTACCAAAGCTCCCAGTACAGGAGGGAGAGTGCTGAGGATCCTGCAGAATGGAGTGACCAAACTTTAGGTCCTCAGTTGCCAAAATATCGAACTTGTAGAAGTTCAGCAAACGTGTTCGACCCCGACCAAGCAGCTGGTCGGCAAAGCTGTAAAGCCGAGACACCCCGGGCAGCTGCCCAGGATCAACCCACTGTACGAGTAGAGTGGGCCGTAACAGATCTTGGACATGGCAGGCCTGCCATAGAATAAGCATGCTGGATTGTAAACCCGATCCAGCGAGCAAATGTCTGCTTAGAAGCAGGACACCCAACTGTGTTGGGACCATAAAGGACAAACAGAGCGTCCGACTACCCATGACGAGAAGTCCTCATCACAGAAACTTTCAAAACCGTCACAACATCCAAGGACTGTGAGGTAATAGAGGAGTCAGTAGCCACTGGCACCACAATAGGTTGGTGACATGAAAAACCGACACAACCCTTGGAAGAAACTGCTGACGCGTTCTGAGCTCAGCTCCATCTTCATGGAAAAACAAGTAGGGGCTCTTGCATGACAATGCCCCCAATTTCAACACCCATTGAGCAGATGCCAATGTCAACAGTGTGACCACCTTCCAAGTTAGAAACTTGACGTCCACCTCCTGTAAAGGCTTAAACCAATCCGACTGCAGGAACTGCAGCAGCACATTAAGATCCCAAAGTGCCGTAGGAGGCACAAAGGGTGGCTGGATGTGCAGAATCCCTATCAAGAAAGTCTGAATCTCAGGGAGAGCAGCCAATTGTTTCTGGAAGAAAATGGACAAGGCCAAAATCTGGACCTTTATGGAGCCCAAGCGTAGGCCCACAACCACATCTGCTTGCAGAAAGAGGAGAAACCGTCCTAGTTGAAACTCCACCGTAGGAAACTTCTTGGATTCACACCAAGACATGTACATATTCCAAATGTGATGGTAATGTTTAGACGTTGCCCCCTTCCTAGGCTGTATCAGGGCAGGAATTACTTTGTTCGGAATGCCCTTCCGAGCTAAGATCTGGCGTTCAACCTCCATGTTGTCAAACGTAGCCGTGGTAAGTCTTGATAAGCGAACGGCTCCTGTTGCAGAGGTCCTCGCGAAGTGGAAGATGCCTCAAATCTTCCAGCAGTAACTCCAGAAGATCCGCGTACCAAGCACTTCTTGGCCAGCCTGGAGCAATGAGGATCGCCTGAACTCTTGTTCTTTTTATTAGCTTGAGAATCCATGGGATGAGTGGAAGTGGAGGGAACACATACACTGACTGGAACACCCACAGAGTTACCAGGGCATCCACCGCCACTGCTTGTGGGTCTCGTAACCTGGAACAGTATCTCCAAAGCTTCTCGTTGTGGCGAGTGGCCATCATGGCTATCTGAGGTACACCCCATCGGCTTGTTACCTCTGCGAATACCTCCGGGTGGAGGCCCCATTCTCCTGGATGGAGATCGTGTCTGCTGAGGAAGTCTGCTTCCCAGTTGTCCACTCCCGGAATGAAGACCGCTGACAGCGCCCTGACATGGGTGGTCATTCTGAGTTGTTCGCTAGCTGTTTTCGGTCGCTATGCAGTGATCAGGCAAAAAAGCGGCACTTCTGCGCATGCGTATGCGGCGCAATGCGCACGCGCGACGTACTTTCACAACGGCCGATGCAGTTTCACACAAGGTCTAGCGATGCATTTCAGTCGCGCTGGCTGCCGCAGAGTGATTGACAGGAAGTGGGCGTTTCTGGGAGGTAACTGACCATTTTCAGGGAGTGTGCTCAAAAACGCAGGTGTGTCAAATACAAACACAGGCGTGCCTGGGGAAATGCAGACGTGGCTGGCCGAACGCAGGGTGTGTTCATGACATCAAAACAGGAACTAAATAGTCTGAAGTGATCGCAAGCGCTGAGTAGGTCTGGAGCTGCTCTGAAACTGCACAATCTTTTTTTGTAGCTGCACTGCGATTCTTTCATTCGCACTTCTGCTAAACTAAAATACACTCCCAGAGGGCGGCGGCTTAGCGTTTGCACGGCTGCTACAAACTGCTAGCGAGCGAGCAACTCGGAATGACCACCATGCTTCTCTGCCCAGAAGAGGATTATTGTCACCTCTGACATTGCAGCCCTGCTCTTCGCTCCGCCCCGCTTGTTTATATAGGACACCGCTGTGACGTTGTCCAACTGAAACTGAACGGCTTGATCTCACAGAAGATGTGCCGCATGTAGTAGGTCGTTGTACACGGCCTTCAGATCCAGAATGTTTATTGGAAGGAAAGATACCTGAACTGACCGCTTTCCTTAAAAGTTTTCCCTCTGCACGACTGCTTCCCAACCGCTGAGACTTGCATCTGTGGTTAGATGAATCCAATTCTGAATCCCGAACCTGCGTCCCCCGAGTAGGTGAGAAGTTTGCAGCCACCAGAGGAGTGAAATTCTGGCTTTCGGCAACAGGCATATCCGCTGGTGCATGTGAAGATGAGATCCTGACCATAAGACCAAGAGATCCAGTGGGAAAGACCGTGCAAGGAATCTTCCGTACTGTCGAGCCTCTCAGTAGGCAACCATCTTCCCCAGAAGGCGAATGCACCGATGAACCGATACCCGGGCTGGCATCAGGACATCCCTGACCATTGATTGGATCACCAGCGCTTTCTTCACCGGTAGAAACGCCCTCTGCACTTCTGTGTTGAGAATCATC
This sequence comes from Pseudophryne corroboree, assembly GCF_028390025.1. Lineage (NCBI taxonomy): Eukaryota > Metazoa > Chordata > Amphibia > Anura > Myobatrachidae > Pseudophryne > Pseudophryne corroboree. The sequence continues at coordinate 579,755,408 of NC_086444.1, read as the reverse complement.
CCCAGGAAGGAACGCCTCCTTATCAGCTTGAAAAGCGAAATTGGAAGCTTCAGGATCCACCCGAGATCCCGGGACAGTTGATTTGAGAGAGCAACACTCAGTAACAACATCTCCCTGGAGGATGTTAAGCTCGCCCAAATATGGAATTATGTCCACTCCTGGTTTGTGGAGCGGAAGTATAAAGGCTGCAATGGCCCTGATGAACACCCCTAGTGTTGCGTAGAAGCCAAGCTCAGTGTTTGGAACTGGAAGTGACATAGTTGTAGTGCAACCCTGGATAGAGAGGCGGCCAGATTGGAATGTGAAGTACGCACCCCTGATATCCCGGGATACCAGGAATTCCTCAACATCTCGAGCAGAGGTCACTACGCCCATACTCCATCCTGAATTGAACACCCACCAGTAGGGAATCAATGACCCCAGGTTTGAATAGTAACCCCTGTTACGTAAATGAGGTGGAACTGGAATAATGACATTAGTTTGACAAATGTTATGATAGCTTCAAGCAGTAGTGCACTTTCCGCCTGAGAAGCTAGTAAGCCTGATTTGAATAATCTGTGAGGCGGGAATACTAGAAATTATAGTCTGCACCCCTGGGCAACCCAACTGTTTCCCGGGGTCTAGGCAGGATATCGCCCAGATGTGTTACTGAATCTCTTTAGTCTCGCTCCCACCTGCCTGATCTCCAGGCAGTGAGGTCCACCGACAAACCAAAGGGTTTGAAAAAGGCCAAATTTGAAATCCGTCCCTGGGAACCTGGCGGCACAGGTTTTCTGGATTTCCCTAATGACCTCTAAAGGAAGTGGAGGAATATGTGGAATCATGTTCGAAGGAATTGCAGTGTAGGTGTAGGATATAATTTCCTGGACTGTGCAGATGTGGAAGGAAGATATACCGACTTACCCGCAGTTGACATGGATAATCACTTATCCCGTGCGTCCCAACAGGGTCTTACCTGTGAAGGGTGGACCTGTCATACCTTACTCGGATTCTGTATCCGCAGTCCATTGATGTAGCCACTGTCCCCTGTGTGTCGAAACTGCCAGAGCAGTGGTCCCTGCGTTATGCAGGTCAATCTCCTTCATGGCGTCCACCTGTGAAGCCTGTAGAATGCAGTATGTGGCATAGAAACAAGTACAAGTCACTTCTACACATAGAATCTAAATCAGCAAGTAAGGAGCCTGACCACGTTACAATAGCCCCAGAGATGTACGCAAAAGTGGGTCTCCGAGTCACACCTGCAGCAGTGTACAGTATTAGAGATTAGTCTCAATAGGTGATCAGCCTTTATGGAGGTTGTACCAGGGACAGGGACACTCTATAGGGATGTGGATAAAAAACTCTGGGTGCAGACTGGCCCACAGGGGTACAGGGGAAACCACCGGTGGGCCCCACTGCCTGGGGGCCCACCTCCTGCTCTACGGATCAGGTTCCAGACTGTACACTTGAAATATACATTATGCATATGTTACCTTATACTGGACAATAGTGTATTTTCTACAGTGCATTACTGTTATTAATCTTTTATTAATCTGTTACATTATCATGCATGCAGCAGCTGAATTTACTGTATATATTTTTTTAAAGGCCTAGACGTTGCAGCCTCTAATGGTTAGTGAAACCAATGAGGTGGCAGGCCACACACCCTCTGCAGACTGGCCACACCCTTAACATGGGCCCCTACCACTGCATTCCACCGGTGGGCCCTGCATGTCCCAGTCCGACACTGTCTGGGTGTACTCAGGTTTTCCCAAATAAGGAGTTCAACGCCCCACACAGTGGGAAGGCATTCATTAAATACATATAATAATATTCCTCATCCCTAATAGCCTCAAACAGATGTTGGACCTCTCATATATATGCATTATATTGGCAAGTGTACGCTTTCTAGGGTACGGAGATGGGGTGAAAGGCACAGCAGTGGGATTTGAAACCCCACTTTTCTCAAAACGGTGGCTTCTAGCCATTATGGGATATATTGGAAGCGACATATTCTTAAAGTACACCTTATGGAGGCCACCCCAGGGGGATCTGCCACCGAAGCCTGAAATGTGCACAGTTTTGAGCATGGTATAGACTCCCCAGGAGAAGATATACTGTACATTCTGCAGTACAGGACAAACATGTAAAGTGGATTACACATACACAGGAAAATGTCAACACAGTCGTCGTCCGTCCCCCCCCCCCCCCCCCCCCCCCCGAATATCTTCAGAGAGTCACAGAGCACAAGAAGCCAGTCACCGCGCGCGATAATAGGCTTTTATAAAGATAAAAACCCTGCTGACTAGCGTAACCTGAACAGGGTAGCTAGTACATAATGGGGGTAATTCCAAGTTGATTGCAGCAGGACTTTTTTTTAGCAGATGAACAAAACCATGTGCACTGCAGGGGAGGCAGATATAACATGTGCAGAGAGAGTTAGATTTGGGTGGGCTATTTTGTTCCTGTGCAGGGTAAATACTGGCTGCTTTATTTTTACACTGCAAATTAGATTGCAGATTGAACACACCACACCCAAATCTAACTCTCTCTGCACATGTTAAATCTGCCTCCCCTGCACTGCACATGGTTTTGCCCATCTGCTAAAAAAAAGTACTGCTGCGATCAACTTGGAATTACCCCCTATATCACTCCCCCCTTTTATAACACCTTTTACCTCAGTGTAGTTATGTAGAGGACAGCGTTCCCTGTCAGCGTGTGTCTGCAGGGAGAAAATGGCGCTGGTTAGTGCTGGATCCGCTCTGAGGAGAAGCTCCGCCCCCTGTAATGGTGCGTCGTCCCGCACTTAGAGATTATACTGGCCTGAGGTAATTTTTGCAGCAAACAGTGGGTTAGACCTTGAAAGCTATGTTTGACCAGTGTAGGGTATCGCCCTGGCCCATGACGCCCCTCACAGCGCCGTACACAGTGTGCCGCTGAGCTGCGCTCCCACCCTTGTGCCACCATTCCCACCGGAAACCCGCTTACCGGAACTCCGGCGTCAGATTCACCACTCTTCTTTCTTCTGACTCTGTTAGGTGGTGGCCGCATGCTGCGGGAGTGAGCGGTCACCTCGGGCGGCTAACGATCATCACCCTCAGGAACTCAGTGTCTTGTCAGTGGAGATAGGGGCCATTAACCTCAAGGGTTGGATCCTACTCGCCCCCTAAGTCTCAATAAGCTGGGAGGCTGTTGCCAGCAGCCTACCTGTAAAATAACAAACTCTAGAAAACAATAAAACTAAGAAAACTCCTAGGAGCTCCCCTAGCTGTGACCGGCTCCTCCTGGCACATTTTCTAAACTGAGTCTGTTAGGAGGGGCTTAGAGGGAGGAGCCAGCCCACACTGTTAAACTCTTAAAGTACCAGTGGCTCCCAAAGGACTCGTCTATACACCATGGTACTAAATGGAACCCCAGCATCCTCTAGGACGTAAGAAAAATGTTGACATGGAGAAAATGTCAACATATGGCACATTGACACAGTGAAAATGTAGACAAAAGCATTAGAGTTAATTAATGGTTACCGTTAGGGTTAGGGTTCCCGTTTTGGTGAGGGTTACTGTTAGGGTTTAGCTAAAAAGTGCTTGTCAACATTATCACCGTGTTGATATTTTGTCAGTGTCAACATGCTGAAAGTCGACATGATAAACCATAAATCCAGGGCAATTCTCTTACCCAGGTCATTACCAAGCAAGTAAAACATGTGGAACACCAAAACACCGCAAACTCCAACAGTCATGCTCTAAAAGAATGCCATTGAATTCCTCAAAAGACAATCCAGACCACCTTGTCAGATACTAAACAGGCCATTAGCAGCCATAAATTGAGAAACCACCAAGCCAAATATGTAAACCTACTAAAAAGTGGAGGAAAGGCAAGGACAAAAAATGTAGTAAAATAATTAAGAGTGCCACATATAAAAATATGTAATTGAGGAAATGCCACAAAAAAAAAAAGTTGAAAAATCTACAATAAAAAGATAGACAGTTGATAGATCATCCCCAAATGCTTGACATACAAAAGGTTGACAGGATCAATAGTGCTTTCCTTGGCTACCTTTAAAAAAAACCTTGTTGACCAATTTTGTTTCGACCATTGTCATGTTGACATTTTGACCCTGACAACCTTTTCTACTGTCTACATTTTGACCCTGTTGACCTTTTGCATCTTGACCATTTGGGGTCGACCTATTGACTATCTTTTTATTGTAGATCTATTGAACCACACCCAAAGAAAAATGTCAAATCATATCAATATTTTGATTGAAATGTCAGAAACGAACAAAAATACACATACAGATGTATCCTCATATACAGATAACACAATGCAGCACGAGTTGCCTGGAGTGAGTTAGCCACACCAAGTGTCTACTGCATGTAAATGTGTGTCTTAACTGCAATGTGATGCAATTAAACCGCTGCATGAGAATTTGATAGGCGACACTTGTATATCCGTGTGCGATCGGAACTACTGCATTGAGGCTCTTCGTATACAGATTCAAAATCACATTCAGAGGGAAAAAATGCAAAAAAGATGCTATGTACAAGCCATATCTCATGGGACCTGGCTCGCCGTAGAGGGAGCGACTGAAGCAATAGTGTATGAAGACACATCTGTAAAGGAAAACTAAAAGTAATAAAGAGGAGAGGAGTAAGGGTATATAAACTAAAAAACAAGTGAACTTGGCAAGAGTTAAAAATAAAAAAAACCTGCTGAGGGACTGAAATCGTACAATGCAAAGTCAATTAGTTGAATTAGACTCATCAGAACAGGCAAAAAACTCTAAAATCCCTCAAGACTATAGTGGCAAGTAGCTAATCTCCAAGTAGAATAGGCAATGGGGGAAACAAACCAGACAAAACTACACAAAATTCAATAGACGACAATATAAATAAGGAAGACACACACCACAAATATGATACCAAACTGACAACAAATATGGCAGAAATAGCAACGAAATTCAATGAAAAGGCCTAATGCAGTATAACATTTATAACTGGCCGATTTCCATCAACCTAGGGGCTTAATGTCCACAATCGAGAATCCTGTGGTCGCAGCACAGATCTGAAACAAATGGGTGCCAAAACTCTGCAGCAAGCGCCTGATGCCAGAAACAACGCACCAGAAAACTCAACCAAATTTGTACTTAGTAAATGGCGTAACATGAACAAGCCATGAAGTGGCAACACCTGGTCAGAAAACCACATATTGTTTAGCAAGAACAACAGGTCAGACTCAGCAGTCCCTTGAGGGAACTAACTAAATCCATCTGCCCCTGCCAGTTTGGTCAGTTTTAGAACATGGCAGTCTACAGAGTATCAACCTCTTGCCAATCTGGATGTCCGAATGTAGCATAGTAGCATCCAACCATTTGGAGGAGGTGACTAGCTCATAAAATCCCAAGAACCAAGTAAAAGGCCATAGAAAATAGCAAATTTTAACATACCCTGTACTTGTCCTATATTGTATTGAACTGTAAGTCACTGTATTCATGTTTTGCTTATTTGTTTACTCTGTAATTGGACACTGCGGATCCCATGTGGCGCCAAATAAATAAATGATAATAATAATAATAAAAGATGCAAAGCCAGCAGAGACAAAGTCTGCTACTGATTTATCATGTTTCCCGCACCAAGGTTTTCACAAATCAGCACGATACTGCGATTGCGCAACCTACAGCCACATATTTCCAATGCACCCGTTATTGGGAAGGGTTATATAAAAAGAAGATCTTTTAGCAAACTGCTCTGTGCTAATTTCTCAGGCCAGAGAGCTGCACATCAGGAATCACATCTGTGAACAGCTACAGCTGAAAATTGTCCACAACCAGGGAGATCCATAGCCAAACACCATTAAATTCTTTCAGAAACAAAACCCAAATAGTCCATTTAATTCCTGATGACAAGAAAACAAAATGATGAGGCTTAGACCCCTTGGCCATGGCTCTTTCCAGCTTTCTACAAAACTAGGAAATTACCCTACAGATAAAGTTTGACACCTAACAACGACTGTGCCTGACGGAGATTAATCTTCCAACATGCTGAAGACTCCATGATGGCAACACTAAATTTATCAATCTTAGGCAGGCAACAAGATCCCTCTCAGATATTGATCTCAATACAATAGGTACTCCAAAATGATAAAATGACACCTTCATTGAAAATAAAAAGTGACCACATCTATCTGAGTATTACAGGCTTACTCAAAGTGAGTTATCCCATTACCCCCACAAGAAAATTCCAGGTAGGTGCTGAACTGTTTAAACTGCAAACATGTGCAAGATGCTGAATACCCCAAAGGCAAACATTTGTCAAGGCAAATAACCATGAACCTGAAAGAATAAAGGTGCAAGGGAAGCAAACTGATAGCCGATTCATTATCTATGTTAGCCAAAAGGGTCATAAGCCAGAACAATATGTACAGCATCATCCACAAATTGATATAACACTCAACAAAATTCACAGGTATAGCGTCATTAACAGAAGACTCTGCAGGATAAGAAATTTTACACTGACCAGGAAAACAAGATCCTTAAACGGGAGTCCGACAAAACCCTGACATACAACCTAAACTAACCTCTTTGGACACTGTATGCTTAACTACCTGAGATGCCACCAAGATCCTTATCCGCTCACTGGTCATCTCCAGACTAGACTACTGTAATCTCCTCTTGACTGGCATCCCTAACACATATATCTCTCCACTCCAATCTATCCTCAATGCTGCTGCCCGGATCATCTTCCTCACTAAACGCACTACATCCACCTCACCTCTCTTACTAGCCCTGCACTGGCTTCCCTTCCCTTTCAGAATCCATTTGAAGCTACTCACACTCACTTATAAAGCCCTCACCCACTCCTCTCCCAGTAACATCTCTGACCTTATCTCCCTTTACACTCCTGCCCGTCCTCTTCGCTCTGCTAATGCACGCCGCCTCTCCTGCCTTCTGATTACCTCCTCCCACTCCTACCTCCAAGATTTTGCACGTGCTGCTCCCTTTTTCTGGAATTCTCTACCTCTCCCCCTCAGACTCTCCACCTCTCTACAAAACTTCAAGCGGGCTCTCAAGACACACTTCTTCACCAAACCCAGCCATCTCTCATCCTGAGCCTTCTGTGGCCCATGCTTACTTTCTGCCCCATCTGTGTCACCCCTGTCTGTGTACCCCTCCCCTTTAGAATGTAAGGTCTCACGAGCAGGGCCCTCTTCCCTCATGTGCTTTTACATCTCTTACTTAACCTATCATCTTTTCAATACTCCCTTTGATGGCACCAAATCCTTCGGTTTTCTGCCGTCCTGATACTTATTTCAGTGCTGTTTACTGATGCAGCCATGTTTATATACCCTGTACTTTTCCTATATTGTATTGAGCTGTAAGTCACTGTCTTCATGTTTTGTTTATTCGTTAACTCTGTAATTGGTCGCTGCGGATCCTATGTGGTGCCATATAAATAAAGGATAATAACAATAATAATAATAAATAACTCAAATGCTGACTTCAGGTTCTTAGAAGAACCTGTGTCAAACAAACCAGCAAACAAAACCCAAAACTAAATTAGCAAAACAAGAATGCAGCATCCCAAACGTTCAGGTACCATGCCAACCACATAGCCATGGCCACCAATTGGATAGGAGAAGGTGCTTTATTTAGCATGGTTAGGTGTGACTGGCTTCACGTGATGCTGCTGGGCACCAACTCTGGATGGATTATACCAGGTGTAAAAAATGAAATAGCTGACACTGCGTACAGGAGGTATTGTTTTTACTGGCAAAACATCTACCTCTAGAATCCTGCTGTGCAGGGACCCGAACAGCGCCTGGCACCCAACATGCTGGAGATAAGTTAGGCATAAATGGAAAAGGTTGCATCACCTCAAGCCACACCTCAATGTCTTTACACCTGAAATCCATCACCAGACTACTTTGCCTGATTATGATAAACGCTTCATCGTAGGTGCACCAAACCAATGGACAAATCCTGAAGGTATTTGATCAATCGCTCCAGGACTGTCCTTGCCACTCCCAGGGCAAGTTGCTCATCTACCTTCATTGTAAGCCTCCAGACTAGCATACTTCAAATCTTGCCTATGCGCCTTGCTAGAGCTATCTGAATCCACCAGAAGAAAGAAGAATAACTAAAGGAACAGGATTAACAGAATCCAGTAGAGACCCGCTTGTCATCCCCCTGCGACCCAGCACCTGCTTGTCTTCCCCCTGCGACCCAGCACCTGAAGCCCTGGATGATGCCGCCTTTTCCTCACCCACATCATTGTGGGTGCCATCATTGATGTGATCATCTGCAAAATATAGAAGCACATCATCAGAGGACAAAAGCCTCCACAGGAGACCACAAAGAAATACAAGGCAAAGGAGTTCGCTGCAAGGAACCTTGGGAAGTGGTTGGGTACCCCCATGTGGAGCACTGTGCTGAGGAAAAAACATAAGCTCACAATGACTGTAAAAACTGTCCTGCAGCGGAAGCAATTTGCAGGCCAACAGAAACCTGGACAGGATATGGGGCTGAGGAAGACTGCGTTTCTGAAAGAAATACTGATATGAAAGGTGCAAAGGCTGGAGCCATAGATGCCAACATGCACATAAATGCTTTGGGGTCTGCAACCGGGGATGCTGTGGCAGCACTAGCTGACGGAACAACCATAGAGGCAGCTGTAACTCGGCCATGCCTCTTGCACAGTACCAGAGGCGGATTGTCCATAGGGTTTGTAGGGAAGATTCCCGGTGGGCCGGCACACCCGTGGGGCCTGTTTTGTTTGAGGACATGTGGTCCTTTTTATAGACATAATGAATAAGATGCAAAATAATTTGCATATATGAAAATGACTTTGCCACTTAGCCTGTGATTGCAGATGATCTAGTGTATGCTCTGTCTGCCTGCTTGGCTGACATAAGATTGAGTGAATAGTGATTGGGATACGGTTGGTGTAATAAGCAAGAAAATATATCTTTCTAAAGAATGACATAGTTTCCTAAATTCTGAAGGTGTATCATATAATGTGCTCATAATATTTCATTTTATTTCTTTTTAACTTCCCCCTTGATGCTGGACATGCCCAATATCTGGAAAGTCTTGGGGGGAGGGTGCTGCTGGCATGGCACATGGCTAGACCTTACACCTCTGGTGCTGACCATGTGGGGCCACTAGTACAAATTTTTCCAGGGCCACTTTTTGTTCCCAATCCGCCCCTGCACAGTACTGCAGGTAAAAGCAGGTAATGTGTTATAAGGGGATGAAGGACCTGCAATGGCCACTAGTGCGGCAAATCCTGCAGACACTGAGAATAACAGTGTTGGAAATAACACTCCAAGACAGTGGGCAGTGAGGGAATGGTGTGCATACACCCCTGTCACAGCCATAGTCCAGTTTGTGGTGCAGTGGATCCAGTTGAGGTCATGAACAGGGGCACAGCCACATAGTGGCAACGGTACACCCCCGAACAGTGGGGAGGAGGTTTAATAACACAGCAGGGATGGTGGATAATAAAACAATAGTGCACAAGACATCACTGAGTAAAGAAAGGAAAGGGGAAAGGGAAGGCAGTGAAAAAGAAAGAGAAAAGTAAGATCAGTAAGACAAAAGATCACTGAAAATAAAAAGATAAGGAGAGAATATATATATATATATATATATATATATATATAAGGGCACAACAAGATAAGGGAGGCAACAGAAAAGCACAATGCAAACCACAACAGTCTGTGCAATCCACTTCTCCCTGTCAGAGGACTGGACAAATAAGTTTGGCCCACAGCCCAGCTGCATCCATGAGACGGATGATACCCAGAGCACCAAGAGAGTACCCCACAGCCAAGGAGCGTGCAACCAAAAAGAGGCATAGTCTCACCCCATCCGAGGGTTACACCCAGGTGAGATCCGCACCCCTCTAATGATGCCTCTATCACAGCCCAAGCCTTTAACCACTTCCCTGGCATGGTCGCATCAGGTGCGACCAGACCAGGCTGGGCTTTTCCTGACATGGTGGCATCTGATGCGACCAATCTTTAAGCTCACTGTGCAGCAGTAGGGAAGCGAAGCTACCAGCAATTGCTGCTCTGAGAAGGACCTTTGGTCCTTCTGCTTTCTGGTTCCCTCCCCTCCAGTGCCTACCGTGCTGCAGATCACTGCTGATCGGTCAGCCCGGCAGCACTCCCACCCAGAGGCTGTAGACATTAGCAGCCGCTGGGATATTTGTAAAAAAAACACAGCCCCTCACCTTTGTGAAAAGCTCTGGGGGCTACTGAGAGGATCTCATGCCTAAAACGGGAAGTTGCAATGGTTGTGATTTTCTGATCATCGATGGTCGTAATGTTTTGATGCCTGCACCAATTATTTTTATTATTATTATTTTTTATATACAGTATATATATTTTTTTTGAAATGTTGGTCTTGTTTTTTGTGTGTTTTTTTTAAGAAAATAATTTTGGACAATTTATTTAACTATTCTTAACCTAAATCAATCATAAAAAGAACAAACAATTTTAAAGCGTTTTTGGAAAAAAAACTGTGGTCACTGCATCATAGCACTTGGTATGCAGATTCAGAGACTCGGTCGCACACAGATATACAAGTGTCACATTTCAAAAAGAGATGCAAAAAAGACACCTGACCCTAACGAGTCCTGGCGTGCCAAGAGAGGCTGTCTGGTGTCACTGCAGCAAAGATGTATGAGGACACATCTGTATTTGTTGGTTTTTGTTAGAGATGAGCGGGTTCGGTTCTCCGAGATACGAACCCCCCCGAACTTCACCCATTTTACACGGTTCCGAGGCAGCCTCGGATCTTCCCGCCTTGCTCGGTTAACCCGAACGTGCCCGAACGTCATCATCCCGCTGTCGGATTCTATCGAGATTCGTATTCTATATAAAGAGTCACGCGTCGCCGCCATTTTCACTCGTGCATTGGAGATTGAACGGAGAGGACGTGGATGCGTTCTCTCCCTGAAAAGCTCCGTAATCTGTGCTCAGTGTGCTGCAAATATCTGTGCTCAGTGTGCTGCAAATATCTGTGCTCAGTGTGCTGAAAATATCTACGTTCTCTGCCTGAAAATGCTCCATATCTGTGCTCAGTGTGCTGCAAATATCTGTGCTCAGTGTGCTTTATTGTGGGGACTGGGGACCACCAGTATATAATTATACTTATAGTAGTACAGTACAGAAGGCCATTGCTGTATCTTGCAGCTCTGTGTCACTGCAAGTATCCATTCCATATCTGTGCTGCATTTTTGTGAGCAGTATATATAGTATTACAGTGCAGCATTTTGGTGACCAACAGTATACATATATAGTACAGTACAGTAGGCCATTGCTATTAATATATTACTGGCATATAATTCCACACATTAAAAAATGGAGAACAAAAATGTGGAGGGTAAAATAGGGAAAGATCAAGATCCACTTCCACCTCGTGCTGAAGCTGCTGCCACTAGTCATGGCCGAGACGATGAAATGCCATCAACGTCGTCTGCCAAGGCCAATGCCCAATGTCACAGTAGAGAGCATGTAAAATCCAAAAAACTAAAGTTCAGTAAAATGACCCAAAAATCTAAATTAAAAGCGTCTGAGGAGAAGCGTAAACTTGCCAATATGCCATTTACGGCACATAGTGGCAAGGAACGGCTTAGGCCCTGGCCTATGTTCATGGCTAGTGGTTCAGCTTCACATGAGGATGGAAGCACACATCCTCCCGTTAGAAAACTGAAAAGAGTTAAGATGGCAAAAGCACAGCAAAGAAATGTGCGTTCTTCTAAATCACAAATCCCCAAGGAGAGTCCAATTGTTTCGGTTGCGATGCCTGACCTTCCCAACACTGGACGGGAAGAGGTGGCGCCTTCCACAATTCGCACGCCTCCTGCAAGTGCTGGAAGGAGCACCCACAGTCCAGTTCCTGATAGTCAAATTGAAGATGTCACTGTTGAAGTACACCAGGATGAGGATATGGGTGTTGCTGGCGCTGAGGAGGAAATTGACAAGGAGGTTTCTGATGGTGAGGTGGTTTGTTTAAGTCAGGCACCCGGGGAGACACCTGTTGTCCGTGAGACGAATATGGCCATTGACATGCCTGGTCAAATTACAAAAAAAATCACCTCTTCGGTGTGGAATTATTTTAATAGAAATGCGGACAGCAGGTGTCAAGCCGTGTGTTGCCTTTGTCAAGCTGTAATAAGTAGGGGTAAGGACGTTAACCACCTAGGAACATCCTTTCTTATACGTCACCTGGAGCGCATTCATCAGAAGTCATTGACAAGTTCAAAAACTTTGGGTGGCAGCGGAAGCAGTCCATTGACAACTAAATCCCTTCCTCTTGTACCCAAGCTCCCAGTGCAAACCACACCACCAACTCCCTCAGTGTCAATTTCCTCCTTAGACAGGAACGCAAATAGCCCTGCAGGCCATGTCACTGGCAAGTCTGACGAGTCCTCTCCTAACTGGGATTCCTCCGATGGATCCTTGAGTATAACGCCTACTGCTGCTGGCGCTGCTGTTGTTGCTGCTGGGAGTCGATTGTCATCCCAGAGGGGAAGTCGGAAGACCACTTGTACTACTTCCAGTAAGCAATTGACTGTCCAACAGTCCTTTGCGAGGAAGATGAAATATCACAGTAGTCATCCTGCTGCAAAGCAGATAACTCAGGCCTTGGCAGCTGTGGTGGTGTTAAATGTGTGTCCGGTATCCACTGTTAATTCACAGGGAATTAGACAATTTATTGAGTTAGTGTGTCCCCGGTACCAAATACCATCTAGGTTCCACTTCTCTAGGCAGGCGATACAGAGAATGTACACAGACGTCAGAAAAAGAGTCACCAGTGTCCTAAAAAATGCAGTTGTACCCAATGTTCACTTAACCACGGACATGTGGACAAGTGGAGCAGGGAAGACTCAGGACTATATGACTGTGACAGCCCACTGGGTAGATGTATTGCCTCCCGCAGCAAGAACAGCAGCGGCGGGCACAGTAGCAGCATCTCGCAAACGCCAACTCGTTCATAGGCAGGCTACGCTTTGTATCACCGCTTTCCATAAGAGGCACACAGCTGACAACCTCTTACGGAATCTGAGGAACATCATCGCAGAATGGCTTACCCCAACTGGACTCTCCTGGGGATTTGTGACATCGGACAACGCCACCAATATTGTGCGTGCATTACATGTGGGCAAATTCCAGCACGTCCCATGTTTTGCACATACATTGAATTTGGTGGTGCAGAATTTTTTTAAAAACGACAGGGGCATGCAAGAGACGCTGTCGGTGGCCCGAAGAATTGCGGCCCACTTTCGGCATTCAGCCACCGCGTGCCGAAGACTGGAGCACCAGCAAACACTCCTGAACCTGCCCTGCCATCATCTGAAGCAAGAGGTGATAACGAGGTGGAATTCAACCCTCTATATGCTTCAGAGGATGGAGGAGCAGCAAAAGGCCATTCAAGCCTATACATCTGCCCACGATATAGGCAAAGGAGGGGGAATGCACCTGACTCAAGCGCAGTGGAGAATGATTTCAATGTTGTGCAAGGTTCTGCAACCCTTTGAACTTGCCACACGTGAAGTCAGTTCAGACATTGCCAGCCTGAGTCAGGTCATTCCCCTCATCAGGCTTTTGCAGAAGCAGCTGGAGAGATTGAAGGAGGAGCTAAAATGGAGCGATTCCGCTAGACATGTGGGACTTGTGGATGGAGCCCTTAATTCGCTTAACCAGGATTCATGGGTGGTCAATCTGTTAAAATCAGAGCACTACATTTTGGCCACCGTGCTCGATCCTAGGTTTAAAGTCTACACTGTATCTCTCTTTCCGGCAGACACAAGTGTGCAGAGGTGCAAAGATCTGCTGGTGAGACACTTGTCAAGTCAAGCGAAACGTGACCCGTCAACAGTTCCTCCTTCACATTCTCCCGCAACTGGGGCTTCGAGAAAAGGCTAAGAATTCCGAGCCCACCCGCTGGCGGTGATGCAGGGCAGTCTGGAGCAAGTGCTGAAGGACCTGCCAATGATTACTGACATGTCATCTACTGTCACTGCATATGATTCTGTCACCATTGAAAGAATGGTGGAGGATTATATGAGTGACCGCATCCAAGTAGGCACGTCAGACAGTCCATACGTATACTGGCAGGAAAAAGAGGCAATTTGGAGGCCCTTGCACAAACTGGCTTTATTTCACCTAAGTTGCCCCCCCCCCCCTCCAGTGTGTACTCCGAAAGAGTGTTTAGTGCAGCCGGTCACCTTGTCAGCAATCGGCGTACGAGGTTACTTCCAGAAAATGTGGAGAAGATGATGTTCATCAAAATGAATTATAATCAATTCCTCTGTGGAGACATTTACCAGCAATTGCCTCCAGAAAGTACACCGGGACCTGAGATGGTGGATTCCAGTGGGGACGAATTAATACTCTGTGAGGAGGATGTACACAGTGAAAGGGGTGAGGAATCGGACGATGAACAGGAGGTGGACATCTTGCCTCTGTAGAGCCAGTTTGTGCAAGGAGAGATTGATTGCTTCTTTTTTGGTGGGGGCCCAAACCAACCAGTCATTTCAGCCAAAGTCGTGTGGCAGATCCTGTGGCTGAAATTATGGGTTTGTTAAAGTGTGCATGTCCTGTTTATACAACATAAGGGTGGGTGGGAGGGCCCAAGGACAATTCCATCTTGCACCTCTTTTTTTTTAAATTTATCTCTGCATCATGTGATGTTTAGGGCTAATTTTTGAAGTGCCATCCTGTCTGACACTGCAGTGCCACTCCTAGATGGGCCAGGTGTTTGTGCCGGCCACTTGGGTCGCTTAGCTTAGTCATCCAGCGACCTTGGTGCAAATTTTACGACTAAAAATAACATTGTGAGGTGTGAGGTGTTCAGAATAGACTGGAAATGAGTGGAAATTGTGGTTATTGAGGTTAATAATACTATATGATCAAAATTATCCCAAAATTCTATGATTTAAGCTGTTTTTGAGGGGGTTTTGAAAAAAAACACCCGAATCCAAAACACACCCGAATACGACAAAAAAATTTCAGGGAGGTTTTGCCAAAACGCGGCCGAATCCAAAACATGGTCGCGGAACCGAATCCAAAACCAAAACACAAAACCCGAAAAATTTCCAGTGCACATCTCTAGTTTTTGTGTGCTTACTGTATACACCAACCTTGGTACTTTAGCGCTAAAGCTACAATCAATTGGATACAATGTAAATGGTACTGATTTCCAAATTGCCGTTCCTCTTATAACACATTTATTACATTTGTACGCAAACAACTGAAAGCTACTGCTCAGGTATAAAACACTACTCTTAAAGGAAATAAAAAAGTGAATGATGGTTAGCTTTTATAGCAATCGTAGGGAGCCCAATATACTACTACAGACAGAAAGGAACCGCAGCTAGATCCAATAACCAGAAAACAGGGGTGAAATTGCTGGAAATCAAGGTATACTGTATATTAAAACTTCAGTGTAGCCCTGGTTGGGATCCAGTCAGGATCTCGGCAGTCGGGATCCCGGCTGTCGAAATACTACCAATGCCCCAATCCCGACCCCACTCCCGACCCCACCATCCCATACAGGGTCACAAGCCTGTCTGATATACAAGGGGATGGGGAACGGGGATGTCCTCTGCACTAGAATGATTTCGACTAATTTATAATCAAAATTTCCCCTAATTATATGATTACAAGGAATAAATCATCATTCATCATAGGGGGTGCCGCCATAGACAATAGGATACAGAACAACACAAGACAGAGAAAGATTGTCTCTTTGTTGGCGCACTCATGAGAAGAAGAATAAACTTATTGGTGTTTATAATATTAGTTAAAAAATAACTTTTATTAACTTCATTTTAAAATAATGCAATTGAGAAAAATAAATAAATGTGAACAAATATGTGCAATATTCTGTGATAATAAATAAAAAACTGTTACACAATGCTTAATTTTTGTTTTTATAATAAAAGACTATTACGCAATGCTTGATTTTCGTTAATTTACTTGGATGTATGTTCTAAATCGTGAGTGAGTTAATGGTAATTACATGTGGGTTGAGGTTATATTATATAGCATTTTCCCAGGTTAATTCTGGATATAAATGGTCAATTTTCATAATTCTGTAATTCCTGAATTCCCCACTGATTTTGTGTGATTAAGTTTACCCACTTTGTGGTCCTCTTTGTCATACAAATGAAATATTTGCATTCACTCACATGTGGATGAAGGAGAGTTGGAGTTATGGGTAATAATCCTATCTGATCAAATATTGATTGCTCCTAAGGTTTATTAAAAATTATTCAAATCTCTGTCCATAATTTAGTGCAATCAATAAGCAGCAGTCTATGATACAGACTCAAGATTTGGCAATGTATCCCATCTGTGTCTATCATATATTCATCAAACTCAGGGTGTATATCTCGATAGTGAGCTCTATAATTGGCAATGTTCAAATAATCAGTGAAAGCAATTGCGAAACGTGCACGTCGGCGTTTCTGAGCGTTGCTAACAAGCTCATCTAACTGTTTACACTAAAGACAATGATTTGATTCAAGTATAGGATAATGGAGGAGAGCAAAGGAGTTAGCAATTACAGATAGGCAATGTTAAGCAGGGATGATATCAATGTATAATTTAATATACCTATCAGTGCAGTCTCAAGTTATAGAACAAATGGCAATGTTAAGTAGGAATATACTACAGATAGAATAGTGCAGTTATAGTCATAGAATCTAGGGAGCATCTTAGGAGTATCGAATGCATGCCACGGTGATTAGCTGATTCAATCTATCTGGTTCAAACACTAATTGGTGTAAAGGCGTCTCTATCTGAATATACATACCAGGCATGAATTAACCCCATTTGAATATATCATAGGATCTATACCATTTATCTGTCACCGGTGTGGGTTAAAAATTCCATGCTTATTCGATTATTCTATCACACTATATGACCCTCATATTAGGCATCAAGCCTTTTTTACAGAGCTTCCATTCACCAGCAATAAAGGGTTACGGCTCACAGTGATTTAAAAACACAGGAACCTCTCATCAATTGATATACAGCACGGGACATATTGATTCCCGTATAACCAGGAATACTCAGATCGGCAGTACTGTTATACAAATTGGCCGATAAATAGCACCCTGGTACAACATTTACCTATCATGAGAAATAATAATGATATGGATTGTTTCCCTGATATAATCTAAATGTCATTTTTGGACAAGCTGTATATCCACTGTAGTTCCAGCTATTAATTCCTGATCGGGTTAACATAGCTAATCACGGAGCCAACAGCCTAAATTCATACATTGTGTCCAATGAATATAACTCTAACACAGAGGGAGCACACTGATAAAGTCTGTATCACGGACTGGTGTCTACGATTGCATTAACATTGTTAACCACGAAGCTTGTAGCCTGATATACACGCCGTGTTTAAAGAATATAATTCCGACACAGAGGGTGCATATTGTTTAGCATAAAGTCTGTATCACAGACTGGTGACTAGGATTGTATTCAATTACAGATAGAGACATGAATGACCTTCAATAGCATCCAGAATGCACTCCCACTAATAACAGTGGGATATTACTCACAGTGTTATATGCACAGGGACCACTCATTAATAGGTAAACGGCATGGTATAGAATGTTCCCTAGATATAATCCGATTGGGAATCTAATGTAAGCTCTATATCTATTGCAGCCCTAAAACTATATTTTTTTGATTATTTGAACATTGCCAATTATAGAGCTCACTATCGAGATATACACCCTGAGTTTGATGAATATATGATAGACACAGATGGGATACATTGCCAAATCTTGAGTCTGTATCATAGACTGCTGCTTATTGATTGCACTAAATTATGGACAGAGATTTGAATAATTTTTAATAAACCTTAGGAGCAATCAATATTTGATCAGATAGGATTATTACCCATAACTCCAACTCTCCTTCATCCACATGTGAGTGAATGCAAATATTTCATTTGTATGACAAAGAGGACCACAAAGTGGGTAAACTTAATCACACAAAATCAGTGGGGAATTCAGGAATTACAGAATTATGAAAATTGACCATTTATATCCAGAATTAACCTGGGAAAATGCTATATAATATAACCTCAACCCACATGTAATTACCATTAACTCACTCACGATTTAGAACATACATCCAAGTAAATTAACGAAAATCAAGCATTGCGTAATAGTCTTTTATTATAAAAACAAAAATTAAGCATTGTGTAACAGTTTTTTATTTATTATCACAGAATATTGCACATATTTGTTCACATTTATTTATTTTTCTCAATTGCATTATTTTAAAATGAAGTTAATAAAAGTTATTTTTTAACTAATATTATAAACACCAATAAGTTTATTCTTCTTCTCTTGAGTGCGCCAACAAAGAGACAATCTTTCTCTGTCTTGTGTTGTTCACAAGCCTGTCTGACAGGTAAGCAGCAGGGGTTTGTTAAGTTTAGGCTGCTGGGGGAGGGTTAGTGTTAGGCTGCGGGAGGAGGGTTAGGTTTAGGCTGCGGGGTGGGGAGGTCCGATTTAGCCACCACCGGGGAGAGTTAGGTTAGTCTGCTTGCAGGTTTAGGCTGCTAAAAATAGGATTTTAATACCTACCGGTAAATCCTTTTCTCTTAGTCCGTAGAGGATGCTGGGGTCACATCAAGAACCATGGGGTATAGACGGGATCCGCAGGGGACATGGGCACTTTAAGACTTTGAATGGGTGTGAACTGGCTCCTCCCTCTATGCCCCTCCTCCAGACTCCAGTTATAGGAACTGTGCCCAGGGAGACGGACATTTCGAGGAAAGGATTTATTGTTAAACCACGGTGAGCATCTTACCAGCTCATACCTCAAGCATGCCGCAGAACGTGGCATTCCACAGAATACAAGCCAACGGCATGAACAATTGCAGCACCTGGCTGACAAGAAACGTAACACAACATGTGTGTAACCACAAACAATCACTGCAGATATAGTACGCACAGGGACGGGCGCCCAGCATCCTCTATGGGCTAAGAGAAAAGGATTTACCGGTAGGTATTAAAATCCTATTTTCTCATACGTTCTAGAGGATGCTGGGGTCACATCAAGAACCATGGGGTTATACCAAAGCTCTAGAATGGGCGGGAGAGTGCGGACTACTCTGCAGTACCAAATGACCAAGCGTGAGGTCAACCTCGGCCAAGGTATTAAACTGTATTACTTTGCCACATTTTTTGCTAAACAGCTGCTCGGCAAAGTTGCAATGCCGAGCCTCCCCGGTCAACCGCGCCGGACGAGCCCACCTTTCTAGTAGAATGGGCCTTCACCTATATCGGTAACGGCAATTCTGCCGTGAGATGAGCATGCTGAATCATACCATAGATCCAGCGCGCAACGGTCTGCTTGGAAGCAGGACACCCAACCTTGTTGGGAGCAAACAGGACAAACAGAGCCTGTGTTCCTAAACGGAGCCGTCCTGGCGACATCAATTTTCAAAACTCTGACTACATGCAGAGACTTCGACTCAGCTAAGGCGTCGGTAGTCACAGGCACCACAATAGGTTTGTACATGTGGAAAGAAGAAACCACCTTCGGTAGAAATTGTTGACAAGTTTCCAACTCTGCTCTATCTTCATGGAAGATCAAATAAGGTCTCTTGTGAGACCAGGCCGCTAACTCAGACACTCGCCTTGCGTATGCCAAGGCCAGCCTGACGACCACTTTCAAAGTGAGGAAATTCACTCCTCCTTACTTAAAGGTTCAAACCAATGTGATTGAAGGAACTGCAACACCCCATTAAAATCCCATGGTGCCACTGGGGCACAAATGGAGGTTGGATGTGCAACACGCCCTTCACGACAGTCTGAACTTCTGGAAGGGAGTCCAATTTATTCTGAAAGAAACCCGCTAAGGACGATTTTAATTGAGCCCAAGTTTAGGCCCGCATCCACACCTGCTTGTAGAAAATGGAGAAAACGTCCTAGCTGACAACTCTGCCGTAGGAGTCTTCTTGGATTCAAACCAAGAAACTTATTTTCTCCAAATATGGTAGTAATGTTTAGATGTTACCCCTTTTCTAGTCCGAATAAGTGTGGAGAACTAATTCCGTGGAATACCCTTACGGACTAGGTCAACTGCCATGTCGTCAAACGTAGTCGCGGTAAGTCCTAATACACGCCAGGGATCTCCTATGAGTAATTCCTGAGATCTGGATACCAAGCTCTCCTTGGCCAGTCGGGGACCATGAGGCTCGCTCGAATTTCCTTTTTATGATCCCAGAACTTTTGGAACGAGAGAAAACGTACGGAATACATATACCGACTGAAAACACCCACGGTGTCACCAGTGCATTCACTGTTCCTGTTTGAGGATGACCTGGAACTCTGAAGCTTCTTGTTGAGACGAGACGCCATCATTCCTACTTGAGGAAAGCCCAACGACATGTCACCTCTTCGAAGACTACTTGGAGGAGATCTCCCCTCTGCTGGATGGAGATCGTGTCTGCTGAGGAAGTCTGCTTCCCAGGTGTCCACTCATGGAACGAACATCGCCGACAGAGCGCTTGTATGTTTTTCCGCCCAGCGGAAAATCCTTGTGGTTTCTGCCATTGCTTTTCGTTTGTAGAAAAACCGTTGTAAACGGCCCTTTACTCTAGACTGTTTATGTGGTGACAAGTTTCCTAACTTGACCATCTTCTTTGGAAGTTTTCCCCTGTGTGACTGCCCCCCCGCCTCGGAGGCTTACATCCGTGGTCGCTAGGATCCAGTCCTGGATCTCGAACCTGCACCCCTCTAGGACGTGAGAACTGCAGCCACCACAGGAGTGAGATTCTGGTCTTGGAATACAGGATTATCCTCCGGTTTATGTGTAGGTGGGAACCGGACCACTTGTCCAACAGGTCCCACTGGAACACCCTGGCATGGAACATGCCAAACTGAGTGGCCTCATAGGCCGCAACCATCTCTCCAGCAACCGAATGTATTGATGAATTGACACTCTTGCTGATCTCGGAATTTGTTTGACCAGACTCTGGATCTCCAGAGCCTTTTCCCCCTGGAAGAAAAAACTCTCTGTATTATTCCCAAAACCGACAACCGCGTCGTTGGGACCAACAGTGATTTCGGCAAGTTCAGGAGCCAACCATGTTGTTGATGAACTGTCAAGGAGATTGCAATGTTTTGCACCAACTGGTTCCTTGACCTCACCGTTATCAGGAGACCGTCCCAGTACGGGATAATTGTGACCCCTTACTAGCGACCGAGATCCATCATTACCGCCATCACCCTGGTGAAAATCCTTGGAGCCGTGGACAGACCAAACGGCAACGTCTGAAATTGGTAATGACAACCCTGAATTGCAAACCTCAGGTAAGCCTAATGCGGAGGAAAATGTAATTAGGCCTCCGTTATGTCTACTGAGACCATGAAAAAAAACTCTTTTTTCCAGATTAGAAATCACTGCCCTGAGAGATTCCATCTTGGATTTGAATTTCTTTAAGTAGAAATTGAGGGATTTCAGATTTAGGATTGGTCTGACCGAGCCGTCTGGCTTCGGGACCACGAAGAGGCTTGAATAAAAGCCTTCTCCCTGTTGTGACAGGGGAAACCAGGCCAATGACCTTATCCTGATACAACCTTTGTAATGCGTCGCATACTACCTCCCCGTCCGGAGGAGAATCGGTAATATGAAAAATTGGTGAGGGGAACCGTCTGGAAACTCCAGTTTGTACCCCTTGGGCCACCATTCGTAAAAAAAAACCCGGGTCCAGGTCCGTTCCAGGACTGACTGAAGAGTTTTAGACGTGGCCCCACCAGTGTGGGCTCCCGCAAGAGAGTCCCAGCGTCATGCGGTGGATGTGGCAGAACACAGAGGATGATCTCTTCTCCTGTGCTCTTGAAGTGGATGCGAACCTCTTCCCTTTTCTCCTTCCTTTACCTGCAAAGAAAGAGGAATATGTATCTATTGGGCCGAAATGACTGCATCCGACAAAGATGTGTCATCATCTGTAGCGAGGGAACATAGGGCAAGAAGGCGGACTTACCAGCGGCAGCTGTCGAGATCAAATCAACTAGGCCGTCCCCAAACCAGGCTTCACCTTCATAGGGAAGAGACTCCCCTTCTTCTCGGAGTCAGCATCAGCATTGCATTGGTGAATCCACAACGCCCTTGTTATGCACACCAGTGCCTGCAGGAAAGTACTGGTGTCAGGACTGTTATGCACTCCAGTGCCTGCAGGAATGTACTGGTGTTTGAACTGTTATGCAAAACAAATGGACTCACAGACAGACTAGGGAATATGACATAACGTACACAGAAGGTGGTAGGGTAACAAAATACACACAAAGTGAACAGAGAAGCCCAGAGGCTAAGGAACTGGGTATCTCCCTTGTATTAGAACTGCTCAGATGGGAAAAGCAAGATGTTGTGTTTTAATACATAGAGAACCCGAAATGCTGTTGCTAAGGGCAACAGCAAAACCCTAAAGGGTTACCAACGGGTGTGGCAGTAAACTCCTTGGTCAGAGATGGAATGATAGACACAAGGAGAGTCTCCACAATCCTAATTCTCACTTGCAGTGCACAGGTTCAGCTTACTGCCACTAAACTGACCCCTGACACCTAGCACAGTGAGACAGGATTAGACAGGCAAGTCTTAGAATACAGCCGCAAACTTGCTAAGTTCACAGAGTAGTAACAGAACCCCAGCAAGCTAAACGACTGACTCCAGTCTTACTGCTAGGTCTGGATTGGCAGAGTGTAATACCAAATCCCCAGGCCTATTTGCAGTAAGCAACAGACAAATACAAAGCTACACAGTTCTGGCTAACTTTCAGAAACTGACTAACCAACAAAGATTCAGCAGCATCTGCTTACCCTGAAAAGAGGCCTTATAAAGCAGGTGCTGTCCACGCCCCACTCAGACCTCACAGACTGTGAGCACAAAAACCAGCACCGGATCCCCTGCCATGCACAGAGCCTATAACCACTGCACAGCAAAAGACCCGAACCGGAGTATCAGCTGCGCTCAGGTTACTCCGCTAGCACTTGTCTCCCGGTTGCCATGACGACGTGGCAGCACAGGGCAGGAGACCCTAACAATACCCCCCCTCTGACGAGGGGTCAAAGAACCCCTACCACCGGGTTTATCGGGGAACTGCGAGAAGAAAGAGCGTATCAGTCTGGGGGCATGAAGATCACAACTGCGCACCCACGACCGCTCCTCCGGGCCATACCCCTTCCAGTGCACCAAAAATGACAGCCGACCCCGAACCACCTTGGAGTCAAGAATCCTTTCAACAACAAACTCCCTCTGGCCACGTATCAGAAGAGGGGAAGGTCTTCCACTGGAAGAAGGATTACTAATCGCCCGTTTTAAAAGGGAACAATGAAATGTTTTATTGATACCCAAAGAACGGGGCAGATCTAACTGAAATGCCACCGGATTGATAACCCTGGTGATCTTATAAGGGCCGATGAACCGGGAGCCTAACTTATGAGATGGCTGTCTCAACTTCAAATTCTTGGTAGACAACCAGACGAAGTCTCCTAATTTGAAGCTGCAGGGTCTTTTCCGCTTATCAAAAACCCTTTTGGTCACTAATGACACAGACACAAGGGCTTTCTTCACTTTCCGCCAAATACCTCTAAGGACCGAAACCACAGAGGAACCACCAGGCGTGGAGTCCAGGGGGTCAAAAGAATTGGCCTTAGGATGATGCCCATACACACAAAGGAAGGGAGAGATCCCTGTAGCAGAGTGAGCCGCGTTGTTATAGGCAAACTCCGCCATGGACAGATGAGCAACCCAGTCAGTCTGACACTTGGAGACATAACACCTGAGGAACTGCTCCAAGGACTGGTTCACCCTTTCAGTCTGCCCATTAGACTGCGGATGGTAGCCCGACGACAAGCTGACAGAAATCTGGAGATCGGAACAAAATGCCCTCCAGAATTTGGCCACAAACTGGGATCCGCGGTCAGAGACCACATCAAGTGGCAACCCGTGGAGACGCACAACATGCAGCATAAATAATTCAGACAGGCGTCTGGCCGATGGCAGCCCAACCAGTGGAACGAAGTGCGCCATCTTCGAAAACCTGTCAACGACAACCCAGATGGCTGTCATCCCCGAGGATTTGGGCAAGTCCACCACAAAATCCATTGAAATGTGGGTCCATGGCTTAGATGGGATAGAGAGTGGATGTAATGGGCCAACAGGAACCCCTCTAGGAGTCTTATTTCGGGCACAGATGTCACATGCCCGAACCCACTGATCCACATCCTTAGCCACCGAGGGCCACCACACCGCCCTAGATAGCAACTCCCGAGTTCTGGCAATACCCGGGTGACCTGCAGACTTCTTGGCATGGAATTCCAGGAACACTCGCTGTCTTAACCTAGGAGGCACAAACAAAAGACCTACCGGAAGGTCTGGAGGAGCCTGCTCCTGTGCTCTAAGGACTAATGATAAGAGGTCCTGGGTAATGCCCACTTTAATACATGATGGGGAAACAATGGGCAACGGCTCCTCGGTGGTCTCCTGGATTGGAGCAAAACTCCGCGAGAGCGCATCAGCCTTGATGTTTTTTGACCCAGGGCGATATGTTATCAAAAAATTAAAGCGAGCAAAAAACAAAGCCCATCGTGCCTGCCTGGCATTGAGACGCTTCACTGACTCTAAATATGCCAGATTCTTATGGTCAGTGAGAATTGAGACCACAAACTTAGCCCCCTCAAGCCAGTGTCTCCACTCCTCGAGTGCATCCTTAATAGCCAACAATTCCCGGTTACCCACGTCATAATTCATCTCGGCAGGCGAAAATTTACGGGAAAAGTAAGCACAGGGATGAAGGCGATTATCAGACACTCCCATCTGAGAAAGCACTGCCCCAATACCCATCTCAGAGGCATCCACCTCCACCACAAAAGGACGCTCTGGATCTGGGTGTCGCAGCACCTTGGCCGAAACAAATGCCCTTTTGAGACGGGCAAAAGCCGCTTTAGCCTCACAAGACCAGTGAGCAACATCCGCCCCTTTCTTAGTGAGTGCCACCAAGGGCGCCACTATAGACGAAAATCCAGCGATAAATCGTCTATAAAAATTCGCAAAGCCCAGGAAACGCTGAAGCGCCTTCAAACTAATGGGCTGCACCCAATCCAGGACTGCTTGTACCTTGGAACCCTCCATTTGGAAACCTTCTGGGGAGATAATATATCCTAGAAATGCGATTTGCTGAACTTCAAATTCGCACTTCTCCAGCTTCGCCCCAAGCCGGTGGTCTCTGAGTTTCTGGAGGACTAAGCGTACATGCTTCCGATGTTCCTCCAGGGAATGGGAGAAGATTAGGATGTCATCTAAGTATACAACTAAGAATCTATCCAAATATTCCCTGAGCACATCATTCATAAAATCCTGGAAGACTGCCGGGGCATTACAGAGCCCAAAAGGCATCACCAAATATTCATAATGCCCTGAGTGGGTATTAAAGGCAGTCTTCCATTCATCCCCCTCTCTTATTCGGATTAGATTGTACGCACCGCGTAGGTCAATCTTAGAAAAAATGGTGGCAGTACGAAGCTGGTCAAACAAGACCGAAATGAGAGGCAGTGGGTATGAGTTTTTAATCGTGATACGGTTCAATTCCCTGAAGTCGATGCAGGGTCGCAACGAACCGTCCTTTTTACCCACGAAGAAGAACCCCGACCCAACTGGAGACTGTGAAGGTCTGATAAATCCTTTAGCCAAGTTCTCCTGAATGTACTCTGCCATAGCCTGAGTCTCAGGACGTGACAGGGAGTACAACCTGCTCTTGGGAAGCTTAGCATTTGGCAACAAATCAATGGCACAGTCATAGGGGCGATGGGGAGGTAGTACCTCTGCAACTTTTTTGGAGAACACGTCCGCAAAATCTGCATAACACCCTGGCAATCCTGGCAAACTTAGCTGCGAGAACCTGACTGGAAGGCTCAAGCAACTCCTGAAACAATCAGTACCCCAACTAAGAATCTCCCCAGAGACCCAGTCAAATTGAGGATTGTGGGCCCTTAACCAGGGTAACCCCAACACCAATGGGGCAAAAGTACAGACAGTCACATAAAAGGACAATTTTTCAGAGTGTGTGGCTCCAATAAACAAAGAAATCTGGCTAGTGCAAGAGGTAATTTTACCTTGGGATAATGGTTCCCCGTTTAACCCACAAATCTCAATTTCCGATGCCAAGGGTACTAAGGGAACAGAGTGTTTCAGGGCGAATTGGCGGTCCATAAAAACCCCGTCGGCCCCACTGTCCACAAAGGCCTCAGTCTTGACAGTTTGACCGAGGATCTTCAAGGTCACCGGAATGATAAAAGTCTTCTTGGGAAATTCTGACTTCTGGCCTGACAGGATATTTCCCATCACCCTCAGGCCCTGAAGTTTTCCGGCTTTTCTGGGCATGATACTACCACATGACCTTTATTCCCACAGTACAAACACAACCCCTGCTGTCTCCTCCGCGTCTTCTCACGCGAGGAGAGGCGGGTAGCCCCAATCTGCATAGGCTCCTCGGAAAATTCCTCAGAGTCTGAGGTTCCCTTGGGAAGGAAGGAAATCTCAGTCTCCCTTTCAAGCCTACGCTCTCTCAGCCGTCTATCCACCCGGATGGATAACTGCATGAGCTGATCCAAGCTATCAGGCAAGGGATATTGTACCAGTTGGTCCTTTATCTGGTTAGAAAGACCTCTTCGGTACTGGTGTCTCAGGGCTGGGTCATTCCACTGGGTATCATGGGCCAACCTCCGAAACTCCGTACAGTAAACCTCAACTGGCCTTCGCCCTTGCTTAAGGATCGAAATCTGAGCCTCGGCTGAGGCCGTCTTGTCAGGGTCATCATACAACATGCCCAGTGCCGTAAAAAAAGCATCAACACTTTTAAGCGATGGACAGTCAGGCTGCAACCCATATGCCCAGACCTGTGGGTCTCCTTGTAGCAAGGAAATCACTATGCCCACCCGCTGAATCTCCGACCCAGAAGACTGAGGCCAAGCCGGAAGTATAGCTTGCAGCTCTCCTTGAAACAAAAGAACTGCGAGCAATCTCCAGAAAAACGATCCGGGAGATTTACTTTCGGCTCCTTAACCCCTGCAGGTGCTGCTGCTGCGGGAGCTCCGCCAGCAGCCTGGGAGGTGTGCATTTTAATGGACAAATCATTAAATTGTCGAGTCAGGACCTGCACCTGATCGACCACCTGTTGCAACGTATTTTGAGGGGTATGCTCCATATTCCCACAAAATTTCAACAGGAGTATTAGGCTGCTGAATATGTTATGCACACCAGTGCCTGCAGGAAAGTACTGGTGTCAGGACTGTTATGCACTCCAGTGCCTGCAGGAATGTACTGGTGTTTGAACTGTTATGCAAAACAAATGGACTCACAGACAGACTAGGGAATATGACATAACGTACACAGAAGGTGGTAGGGTAACAAAATACACACAAAGTGAACAGAGAAGCCCAGAGGCTAAGGAACTGGGTATCTCCCTTGTATTAGAACTGCTCAGATGGGAAAAGCAAGATGTTGTGTTTTAATACATAGAGAACCCGAAATGCTGTTGCTAAGGGCAACAGCAAAACCCTAAAGGGTTACCAACGGGTGTGGCAGTAAACTCCTTGGTCAGAGATGGAATGATAGACACAAGGAGAGTCTCCACAATCCTAATTCTCACTTGCAGTGCACAGGTTCAGCTTACTGCCACTAAACTGACCCCTGACACCTAGCACAGTGAGACAGGATTAGACAGGCAAGTCTTAGAATACAGCCGCAAACTTGCTAAGTTCACAGAGTAGTAACAGAACCCCAGCAAGCTAAACGACTGACTCCAGTCTTACTGCTAGGTCTGGATTGGCAGAGTGTAATACCAAATCCCCAGGCCTATTTGCAGTAAGCAACAAACAAATACAAAGCTACACAGTTCTGGCTAACTTTCAGAAACTGACTAACCAACAAAGATTCAGCAGCATCTGCTTACCCTGAAAAGAGGCCTTATAAAGCAGGTGCTGTCCACGCCCCACTCAGACCTCACAGACTGTGAGCACAAAAACCAGCACCGGATCCCCTGCCATGCACAGAGCCTATAACCACTGCACAGCAAAAGACCCGAACCGGAGTATCAGCTGCGCTCAGGTTACTCCGCTAGCACTTGTCTCCCGGTTGCCATGACGACGTGGCAGCACAGGGCAGGAGACCCTAACAGCCCTCTAGCCGAGACCGTCATGGAATTGGCCCGTGAACCCAAGAGTCCTATATCCCTTGCAGTCGCACGAAAGTATGCTGCAGTGTCCTTGATATGACCCAACATAAGGAGTATCCCATCTCTCCCCAGGGTATCTACATCGGATGACAAGGTACCCGACCATATTTGAATATTACTACTCCCCCATGCGCATGTAATGGCAGGTCTAACTAACATAGTCGTGGACACATAACTAGAATATAACGTAACTTCCTGCATACGATCCGCTGGATTTGTGACAGGGACCCGTGCAGATCAGGGGGCGACTCCCACTTTATTCTGTCCGCGGTGGGAAAAGAATAAACAGTCAGAATACCCATGAGGATTTGAAACCATCTTGTCAGGGCTGACCCAGACTTTCTCACACAGAGCTCTCAGCACATGAGAAGGAGGAACGATACCTCAGCTTTCATTATAACTTATATATATATATATATATATATATATATATACTCCTCCAGCAATAACGCGGCACTCCAAGGGACTCTTCTTATATAAAGTTTAATGGCGGTAAAAACATCAACATGTTTCGAAGCCGCAGCTTCTTCTTCAGGACTCACCGACAAAAACGTCCTGAAGAAGAAGCTGCGGCTTCGAAACATGTTGATGTTTTTACCGCCATTAAACTTTATATAAGAAGAGTCCCTTGGAGTGCCGCGTTATTGCTGGAGGAGTATTGATTACTTTATGCGAGCACCGGGACCGGTTGCAGTGAAGCGTGGAGTGCCGGCTGAATTGGATTGCTATATATATATATATATATATACACACACACACACACACACACACACACACACACACACACACACACACACTATATATATATATATATATATATATACACACACACACACATACACTACCATATATACATATATATCTATATATACATAACCACACATAAACCCTTCTGTCAGGAACAGCCAGAGTCCTCAGTGATGTCTTTAATATGCACTACTCATGTGCTGAATGCTCTTTTTTTTTTTTTGCAAATCCAATCAGGAAACATTATGGTCAACATAGGAAACAGTATCCGTGTCGATATCAGGGAGTAGTAACTGGGCAAAATAATTTTTTTGCGACCCCGAGGGGTCTGAGAGAAATATAGCTATGAACATGACATACTCCATAGATATTTCTACGTCTGTGTTGGGACACAGAGTTCCGCAACCTTACTATATATATATATATATATATATACACATATATATACCCTTTCTGATATGCAAATATTTTACCCAGTCAGATATTGGTGGTGCCTACATGGCCACCCACACACGTCTGTGTCCCTAATATCGTTTTCTCTTGGGAAAAGCATTCAGCCACCGACGTGTCGACACACATGTACCAAGTACCATCAGGAGTCGGCGGTGCCAACAGGGTCACTACCACATGGGAAGAGCACTCAGACATGCCGACACACGTGTACCAAACACCCACACTGGGCATATAGGGGACAGACCCACAGTAAAGTCTTTCAGAGAGACACAGAGGAAGATTACCAGCCCACAACCCAGCGCCTAATCACCGGTTCTGAAACACTAAGGAATGCCAGACCTGCAGCGCTTTTATATTAAATATATATATATATTGCACCAATATTTATTTTGCCCCCCCCCCCAGTTTTGCACCCTGATATCTTTTCAGAAGTGTGAGTAGGGACCAGCGTGTCTGCATAGAAAATGGCGCTGCTGTGTGAGCTGAGAGGACTAAGCCCCGCCCCTCAATGGCGCACTCCAGTCCCGCTTTTTTTTTAACTAAATCTTTATACTGGCGGGGGTTAGGACAGTACGTATGCACCTATGTCCCCTCTTGCCAGTCTTATTTTTGAGGTTTATATGCTGCCCAGGGCGCAACCGCTCCCACCCCCCCCTGCACCCTGTAGTGCTGTTGTGTGTGGGAGCATGGCGCGCAGCGTGCGATCGCTGTGCGGTACCTCATAAGCCGTCACTGAAGTCTTCTTTTCTTCTTCTACTCACCTGTCTTCTGACTTCTGGCTCTGCAAGGGGGGTGACGGCCGGCTCTGGGAATGAGCCCCTAGGCGTACCTAGTGATCAAACCCTCAG